>NC_137664.1:15333773-15641273 GCF_963422515.1 Blennius ocellaris
ACATTCACAAACACATATTGCTGGGCAGTTGGAAAAAACGGAAACAGAAAACCTACACATGGACATGGAGAACATGCAAACTAACCTCAAACCCCTGGGCTGAAGATAGCTGATTGTGCATTGCAAGCCCTGAACACTTCTCCAGTTCATACACTGAAGTGAAATATAAATCAACATTTTTGGTTTTTATCCCATTTGCTCCCATTACACTATGTGACTCAAATGGTGGTCACACCAGATACTGACTGGCAACACAGAAAAACTGCACACTTTAGCATTTTAGAGTCCTTATATTGTGGCCAGCCTGAGACTCTATATACAATAATCTTGCTGCCTGATCAGCAGCTTGATTTGCCACACCTGTGAGGTGGATAGAGAAGTTCTGAGGTGGATGGAGAAGTGCTCACTAACAGAGATTCAGTGCATGTTGTACCCAGGGTTTTAAAAAATAGAAGCCTTCCCCCTCTACGTTTTCAACAAGAAAATAAAATTTACATGGACCAGCAATATAAACCTGGTTCAGAGCTACTATGACATGCAAAACCTATGGGGGGGCAGTGTAATGAGAAGCATGAAGCCATGCCAGCCAATCAGAGTCCTGGAACATACACAACATCACAAATTGCACAAGTTACTTCCGCCTTTTTTTTTTCCAGGGCACGGTTCTTTTGTTTGGACTGATGAACAAATGAAACTCCTTCTAAATGTGGTGTTAGGATACAAAACAAATAAAGCTCAAGAACAAGCACTGATTTCACTGTTTCCATTTTAAACACTTTGTTCAAACTGTAAACACATCACATGACGTCCACCTCCATCTACCCCTCTTTCGATGCAAACGGACATGCAGAGTTATTCCGAGTCTCCACTGTGGCCTGAGATTTCAGAAATCATTGTTTGTGGTGACATTTATGTGTGCAAGTCCCAAATGCAGAGAAATGTCATCGTTTCTGTAAATACCCGGGTATATGTAAATGTGGCCTAAGGCATATGTCAAACCCAGAATTTCCCCTTGGGAAAGTCAGAAGTTTCGAAGAGCTAATTTGACGCCACTTGTCACATTGACATTTTTGCATCTCCATGCGAAATAGTATTTCTTAGCAATACACTGTAAAATACATTCCACAGCAATGAAAGGGAAAATGGGCATATTTGATTAACCTAGAGTTAATTAACCTTTGTTTTCATATGGGCCTTACAGTTTCCAATTATATACCTGCAAATAATTCTATGCAGCGTCACCATAAAAGCTGTGGCTAAAATAAGCAGAGCCAGTAAATCATTATTTGTATTTTGCATAGGCATAATCTCAAGTGTTGCAGAGAAGAGTCACTGAAAGGTGGATTTAATTAGCAATTCATATGAACTGAATATGTCTCATTTGTTAGTTTGAACTGTTTGTTACTTTTACTAACAAAGAAAAGTTTCCATCATTGTGAATTCCAGTTTTCAGTTCTATTTTCAACCAGGTGAATAAATCTTTCCTGTAAGGCGTTGACTCCATGAAGAAGTGAAGTTCACGTTAAACGAATTCAAGTTCCACGTGCTGTTTTAAGGGCCAATGTGGCAGCAGGTACATGATGAATCTTTCTAATCTTTCTTATTGTGAGAATGTGTCATACGTATTGGAAGGTCAAATATTCTGTATAAATTGTTCTCACAAAGAAGGGCTTCTGGAGCACACGCACACACACACGAACAGACTTCCTGTGTGACTATGAGGGTCTCTGGTATTTGAACAGATGTGGTAAGACTAAACGCGCTTCGATCCCCCCCTCTGACCTGAACGTGCACTTCCTGCTCCGAAAGCTAACACCCAGAGAGAACAATCGTAGTCTGTGCCCTCCGAACACACACACACACACACACACACACACACACACACACACACACACACACACACACACACACACACACACACACACACACACACACACACACACGCACACACACACACACACACAACACAGTGAGCCAACACACTTAGTCACAGTCGCATTTGAGGCCAGCATGCCATAAACATGCAAGAAAACACACGTTCACAAAGACTTCACTGTGTTTTTGTTTTCAGATGAGGTGGAAGTGAGAGATCTCACGGTGGAGAAGTGGTTAGTGCTCTCACGTCTGGGCAAGAAAGTTGTTGGTTCGCATCCCCTTTGAATGTCCCCCCGGGTTTCTCTTGGTACACTCAACACACAGTAAGGTTAAGTGACAAAATACCAATTGGTGTCTCTCTATCTTCACCCTGTGATGGATTGGCAACCTGTCTTTCACCTTCAGTTAGTTGGGATCGGCTCCAGAAAACTGTGACCCCAAACTAGATAAAGTAGTACAGAAGATGGATGGATAGACGTGAGAGTGAAGCTGTGCTACTCTTGCACATCTTTCATTCATAAAACTTATAGATTTGTGTCTCACAATTGGAATAATTCATGACTGGATTTGTTAATTGATTATGAAAAATGAGTGGTGTAAATTGGGTATCAAGAATACAATATTTTAGCTCAACGCTGAAAGAAATTGATGAATCATTCGACAACGTTAACAAATAAAAAAATGCAATAACTACAAGAAATAACTACGTAAGGAAAGAGCCCGAAACCAAGGTAGGTCTTGCAAATTACAAGCTCTCAGACAAGACCTAATGGAAAACAGACAAGGCATTAAGTGCAATACTGGATACAAAAAAACTATTGTGTGTGAACAGAAACACAAACTAAAACATAACCATGCATCCATAAATAAAGCTTCTCATGCAGTGAGCTGTGTGAATGGATTTTACACAGGAGTTTCTCACAACATCTGCACGAGTTTGACGTTTTCTTGCACCAGATGCCCACGAACTTGAGTTTGAACATGTCCTCTAAAAATTTGGTTCATATTTTTGTTTTGAAAAATATGAACCAAAGTCAATGTGGACCTATCATACTATCTCAAACACTTTGGCATGTGAGGAAATACAAGAAAGGAGCCTTTGGTCCTCATCCAGCAGTGTCTGCATTTCATTTATCATCTCCTTTTTGCTTCATATCTGATTGCTGGGAAAGATCCTTTGTACACATATAAAGGAATTCTTGATAGCTTCAAATAACTGTTGCATGACATCCGTGCATGACATTTCCAAGACATTCATGAACACCAAAAGTGTTGAATCTTATCTGGCAAATGTTTTGCAAATGCCTTCTGAGTAGGCATGCCATCTCCAGGCAAAACAAACGTTTTATGGATCATTCATGTGAAATGTGCAAAATGTAATTCCATGAGAAATATATTGCTGATTTGTGCATTTTCTCACATGTTCCTGTCTTCAATTAGCAATTTGTCATGCCTTGGTGAAATAGGGGTTCAATACCCACAAGATGGATTAAGATGAGACAGTATATGCTTCATTAATCAAAATGTCACATCACCCTCCAATGCTAAAGAAGGGAAGAGGCGTCTAGCGCATTAAGCTCACCAAAGTCATCATTGTTGATGGTAAGTGGTCTATACCAGCACATGACATGGATGAGTCACACGTCTGAGAAAGTAACATTCAAGCTGAACACTTAACACATACCAGTTTTTGAGCAACACATGTCGCAGTCCACATTTTCTTATTCAAAGTCTTATTTAGTGAAACCAGACGATGCTAAACCACATTCTGCACATATTACAAAAGCAAGGCTGTGACCCCGTTAACCAATGGAAAACATTTGAGACATTAGGAAATAGAAACAGAGAGGAAAAGGCTATGAATTGTTGAATAATTAATCTTTTTTTTTTTTTTTTTTAAATGTAATATGAGCAGTCGTAGGGGACCACCATCCTAACTTTTTCGCTCTTATCAATTCGAACTGGGCTTGAATTTAGTAAACACAAGAAAATGCAAATCCGTCTACATTGATTTAAAAAAAAATAATGTTCACATGATTGCATTTCATTTCTATGAACATTTTTACACTACGACGCCTGGGTGTGTTCAGCTGAAACGTGGCAGATCAGGTCTTAGCTGGGGACATTCTGAGTTTTTTTCTCCGTACAACTGTAATGAAGTCAGTCAACAACGCTTCAGAGTTCACATTCTTCACTTTCCCATGTGTGTTTTGGGAACAGTGAGACATCAAGAAAATAAAAGGCGAGATGGATGGCTGAGGTCAGAGCACAAGGAGGGACAGGCGGTAATAAGAGCAAAAATAAGAAAGCAAAATAAGAAAGCATTCGAGGGGAAATACGAGAGTGACAAAGAAAAATAGACGTGTAAAAAGAAATGTGTTGTGGAGGGGAATGGCCGAAAGAAAAAGGCAGACTAAATGAAATCAAAGGAAAGTGATGAATTGGATGAGAAATGTGAGAAAAGTGTGTGCAGAGAGCCATATTTTGAAATGAGGAGAGCAGGGGACAATGAGAGTGAGCAGGAGAAACGAAAAACAGACAGAAAGGTCGTGCACTGCAAGCTGAAATTGTGCCAGTGAGGCAGAATGGAAAACTAGAGCCTGTTTGAGTACAACAGGGGGGGAGGGACAAATTAACAGCACACTGAAACTCAAATAGGAATGAAACTCCCATCACCCCATCACCAAGTATAAAAAAAAAAGAGAATGAAACTCAACTTCTTTCATCCTTTTCTGTTTCAAATATCATTGAATATGAATCAAACTTAAGGAGATGCCTTAGAACTCAAGATTAAAGAAACACACACTTGAAGCGAGACCTCACTGTCTTCAAAGTTTGCCAACAGTGGCTACATATCACAACTAGAGGATATGTGTCTATTATGGCAATAAAGTTCAAGTTCAACCCGAGCACATAAATCTTTTTTAAATACGAAGTCGATCAGATAGGAGGCTGAAACAGGATATCAATAAAGCTTGGCCACAAACAGCTACCCAGGGGCTCCTTGTAGCCAAACATTTTCTTTAACCTTGTAGCCGAGGGATCAGCTGTGTGCCCGAAGGCTCTAACAAGGTCATAAAATGAGCTACATAAGCTGTTCTCAGGAGTAAGCGTCTTTTCCAAGAAAAATCAATCCATCCGAAGAACGTGTGAACACTTCCAGTGGTAGCAACTGTGTGTGTTTGGAGGTAGAATATCACAGTAGGAACCTCAGAGAAGCAGTGAAAGATTTTTAACCTCACTAATGCCTGCGATGTTCATCCAAAGGCCACATTCATGAAGATGGAAAACCCTATACGGGTGGATTTCTACTATAATTTGGTCAGATAGTCATTGTGCCTAATGATTCCGGTGGTCTCTTGACTTCTCCTCAAACACTACCATGTAGGGTTTTTCAAGTATTTCCACAGCTGTTTGACGAATCATAGCTCCCCTGATCCTGAAGTTACGTCTAGCGCCATTTGGTCAAGCAATTAATTGCCCAGTTCCTCAGATTTTAACCAAGCAATCAAACAAACTAATGACATTTCCACCGAGGTCAACTCTACTTCATGCAATCGGCGAATGGTGAACGTGGGACAGTAGTTGCTCAACATCACCACATTGGCATTGCCTTTGTAAGCATATTGCAATGTCCATACTGGCAATAACAAAGCATCATAGCAGCAGTAAAACAAGGATACGTTGGATTATTTTAAGTGCAGTTTAAGTATAGTTGTGTAAAGTAATATGAGGTTATGGTGAACGCTTTGACTGCAGTTAGACAGAGTGTGTTCGGTTTGGAGAAACAGGAAGGCGTACTAAGAAAAGCCGAACAATATACTGCCGTGTAGATGGTTTGCTTAAAAAAAGGTTTTTTAGCTGTTAAAATAAGATCCTCAAATAACTCCATATGTGAGTAGTCTTGTATTTCTGTCATTGTCAGAATCAAAACTGTGTACATGCTATGCTTTTGGCATCCCATAAACCACTTGGAGGCCCACTTTGGTTTATGTTTATTTGAGGGATAAAATGTTTCTTAGAAAGTGAGGGATCAGTTTCGGGTTAACTTCTCAATGATCATGGCCAGTGGGGGATTGAGGGGATTGAGAATACCTTAAGGAAGAGTAGAGTGTGTGTGTGTGTGTACTTGTTTTATTACTGTCTTTCTGAAGTTGACCCTCTGTTTTCTTTTCAACCATATCAAAATACAAAGGTTGATTGCTCTCCAGGTGTCGTGACTAATTAGTTTACTGTAACACCTTTTGATGAAACAATCCTATTTTGTCACATGCTCATGGCAAACCAGACTCACCCTCACAAAGAGCCAGTTCTGACACCATGGACTAAAATGTGCACGGGTTTTGTGGTTTTCAGTACAAGAGCAGCTGAGGGCTTTTATGGGGGAAGTGTCACCATTTTTCTAACCCTCTCTGGGAGGCAGGATACCTGATGGACTCTGTCCTTGCTGGCGTAGAACATGCCCAAAGCATTCAGACTGTGGCTCCAGTCCAGTTTCTCTTTTAACAGCACTCAGTGTTATTTGTGCATTGTCACTGGATTATTCAGACCTTTGGTTTGACATCGACTCCATTAGTATATGGCAGCATCTGCATGGCTCAGAAACATCTGCAATAAGTTTGTCCAACCGCAGCAGTAACAAAAAAACCTGTGATAATGAAGGTTGTCGGACAAAATTCTTCATGTTGTCTGTTTGCTGTCATTGTCAACTACAGTGGGTTGTGGTTAAAAAAAAAAAGGAAAAACTGTCTATACTTCAATATTTTCATTGCTTTCTCTACTTTTTTCCCCTTTCTAAATGCATTGTACTTGTTTTTTATTAATTGTAAAACAAAATCTTTGTGTTCATTTTACATTAAGTATGAAAACGATAGGTTGAAAGCACATTATGCCGGTTCAATGTTCAAATTAATCAATCATTTATAATCAGGTGATTGGAGGCAATTTCAGCTGACTATGACAAAGTCTATGACCCAGAACTGATTTTCTTACAACCTCAAGTTATTTACAGGTTCAATCCCTCATCTCATGCCCACATGTGGAAGTGTCCGTAAGCACGACAAACCCCCCAAAATATTCCCATTGGAGGTCCAGCAATTTGTGGTAAGTGTATCAATGTAACAGTGTAAATTCATAAAAGTGCATTGTAAAAATGGAGTGTTGTCTATTGGTCAGTTCATCACAGGGAAAACACAGAAAGATAGTCTCACCTATATGGGCAATTTAGAGTTACCAGTGAACCTCAAATGCACGTTTTTGGTCCATGGGAGGAAACTGAAGTACAGAAAAGTAGAGAACCTGGATAAAGTAGAGAAAAAAACACGTGCAGACAAGAAGAACATAAAAAAATGTCATTCAGATGGGCCACCCATTCAGAACTTGAATTTGGTGCAGCTTTTGAAGAAGCAAAAATTAAATATGACCTACGTTGTGCAAGGAAACAACCTTTGTCAGTCGGTGTGTAAAATTTCTACTGAAACAAACAGGGAAATAGTTCCCGTTATGTCAGACAGACATACTTTTGGTCCCTGTCCCATTTTTTGTGTGATGGTTTATAATGACATTTTGTTGACATTTTCCACATCTTTTCACATATCGCAACTTTTCTTAAAATTTTAGGAAAACGGATGGTCTGCACTTATCGCTTGCTACTCTCAGACACTTTTCGAGAATTTAACACACCTCAGGCAAAATTTGCAAATAGGTGTGTCAAACAAGCTGAAATTGCTCATTTTCATAGGTCAGATTGAACTAAATTTGTGAAAACATGGGTTTTCTGTCTCAGCCAGTATGGTAGGAGTCTGAATCCCCACCATAAAACAATTCTGTGTTCCGCTGTAATGTGAGACAGGTATGTTAATGACATTAACAGTAACTTGGTTTATACAGACACGTGTGTGTGTGTGTGTGTGTGTGTGTGTGTGTGTGTGTGTGTGTGTGTGTGTGTGTGTGTGTGTGTGTGTGTGTGTGTGTGTGTGTGTGTGTGTGTACGTTCATATCAGAACCCGATACTGGATCGCCTCGACCATTTTTTTCAGTCTATTTTTCAGAAGTTTCAGACCGTTTTCTTTCAGATTTCTGCTGTTTTGACCATTTTGACACAAAAGCTTCCTGATCAGCAGGTTCTTGAAACTTTACCCACAGAGCAAAGTCAATCGTGGTACGTTTTGATAATAAAATAGTCAAAATTGTATCCAAACTGGAGTAAAAGTCGGCCAAAGAAACACACAGAGGATGAGAAACTAATAGTTGTGATTTCTACCAGCATTCACACAATTCTGTACGTGTTTTTAAACAGACTGGAAAAGGAGGCGGAGCTTCTTTCTCCATTTTGACTGGGGGCGTGGCCTAATTTGCATATGTGACCAGATCAAAGGACATGAGATCACAATTTTCACAGCCAACCGTTGCCTTTGATGATCAAAGGAGCATTTGCCACTTTACTGATCAACTTGACTCAGAGCATCACATCCACTGGAGACTTTGACCGTGAGAGCAGCTTTTTTGTGTTTGGAACAGTTTTACTAGCAAATATCTCAACGATTGTTATACTATCTATATATCTATTAATATATATATACTATCACAATTGCATTTGGCGCCAACAAAGACATCGAGTCTGCTGACATAGAAGCCACAGGGTGAGTATTTCTTAATGCTGGGTGATTTTCATGACAATTTAGCATTTTGTGAGGGGCTTCGGCTCCTGCAGTTCAACGAATCTGAACCGTTTTGGTTTTATTTTACAGATATACCTACTTTGTTTCAACAAACACAAGAAGGAAAATGTCTTCAGGCTCGAAGCCACAAGCAGGCATATCAGAAATGGGAAGCACACCGCAGGAAGTCCGGGAGCTGCGTGAGGCCATGAATCACTACCGCAAGTGTAGCATGGAGACGCTTGCAGACTTCAGTAAGTTGCAGCGTCGCTTCAGCAGCTTGCAGGAGGAGAAGGAGAAGCTGCAGCAGGAGACGGAGGTCTGGAGGAGCAAGTCCCAGGTGAGGGACCGACTCCTCACAGAGCTGCAGGAGGAGCGCCGGAACAAGGACCGCAGCCTCAGAGGGATGACGGAGGAGCTCCAGGAGAAGGACGAACTCCTCAGAGAGATGCAGGAGGAGTTCCAGGGCAAGGACCGACTCCTGAGAGAGACGGAAGTGGAGCTCGGGTGGAAGGAGCGTCCCCTCCCTGAGACGCTGGAGGAGCTCCAGCAGAAGGACCAACTCCTCAGAGAGACACAGGAGGAGCTCCAGAAGAGGGACCGACTCCTCGCAGAGACGCTGGAGGCGCTCCAGGAGAGGGACGAATTCCTGAGAAATATTAAGAAGGAGTGCCAGTGGAAGGACCAACTCCTCAGAAAGAGGCAGGGGGAGGTCAAGGAGAAGGACCGACTCTTCAGAGAGAGCCAGAAGAAGCTCCAGGAGAGGGACCGACTCTTCAGAGACACCCAGGAGAAGCTCAGGGAGAGGGACCGACTCTTCAGAGAGACCCAGGAGGAGCTCAGGGAGACCCAGGAGGAGGTCCAGGAGAGGGACCGACTCCTCAGAGAGACCCAGGAGGAGCTCCAGGACCAGAGAGACAAACTCCACTCTCACCAGGAGGAAGTTGAAACGACTCGCGTCAAATTCAACCAGCTCCACGAGCAGTTTCTCCACCTGGCAGATGATCTGTACCTGAAAAACCTGGATTGGGAAAACCTCAGAGTTGAACTGAGCCAGAAGAGCGAGGAGGTCACAAAGGTCAACACCCTGATGGAGACCACCACAGCCGACCTGAGAGAGACGCAGGAGGAGCTCCAGGACCTGAGAGACAGTCTCCAGTCTCACCAGGAAGAGGCTGAAGTGTCTCGCATCATCTTCAACAACCTCCAGGACCAGTTCCTCGTCCTCCACACAGAGCTGAGCCAGAAGAGTGAGGAGGTGAACAAGTTGACCTCCCTCCTGGAGACCACCAGGGCTGAGAAGGAGGAAGCAGTGGCCACTCTGCAGGAGAGGGAAGCAGCTGGAGACGCTCTCCAGAAACGCCAGGAGAAGACAGTGGATGGTCTCACCAGGGAACTCACCACCGCCAGGCTCCATGTGAAGGACTCCCTCCAGGAGTGGGAGGACCGCCGGGCCCGTCGAGAGGAGCAGGTGGCTTCACAAGTCTCAGCTCTGCAGGAGGAGCACCGGGAAACACTGACGCTCCTCGCAAAGGAGAGAGACGAAGCAGCCAGTAGCTCCCAGTACCACAAGGTGGCGCTCATGGAGAAGACCCTGGAATGTCTGGCAGAGGTCCATAAGGCGGAGACCAAGATGATCGTCACGGAGGCCGACTGGACAAGGAAGCTTGAAGCTCTGGAGCAACGACTGCAGAGCGAGACGAGGCTGAAGGAGGAGCTGCTGGAAGGGTCCAGACAGGCAGAGGACACCTGGACAGCCAAGGAGGACGAATGGATTGAGGACCAGAGGAGGACCAAACTGGACATCCAGGTTCTCATCGACCAGATCGTCAAGCTGACGGAGCTGGTGTCCAAGACTGACCGGGAGAAGGCCAAGATGAAGAAGGCAGAGGCGAAAGCACAGAAGACCGCCTGGAAAGAGAAGAGAGCGAGAAGGAGTGAAGAGCTGCAGACAGAGGACTCGTCCCAATAGTCCCTCCTCTCTCCTCGCCGTCATCCACCGAGTTAAAGATGATTTTTATTGTTTTAATGTTCTTCATTTTAAATTAAATAAATCATTTAAAAATAATCTTTTTTTCCTATCATGATTTTCCCAAATCGTATCATTGACCACAATCAACATGCTGTAAACAGATACTGTTAAATCTGTTTTTTTTCATTGTATGAGGAACATTTGTTTTGTTCGTAATCAAAATTAAAGACAAGAGCTAAAAAATAAATTATTCAATTAATGAGGACTTCTGTCTAATAACGACACGTGTCGGTGACACAAACCTTAAATGTTGATAAATAAAAAAAGAATAAAAGAAACAATATCCTTGATTCTGATCCCCCCTCTCAATGGTTCGGTCCGTATTCCAGCCTGCGGATCAGTGGAAGTGTGTGAAAGTTCTATTTATACAGAAAATTCCGGACTACAGAGCGCACCTGATTAAAAGCCGCATGCTCTAATTTTAGAAAGAAAATACATTTTGTTCTTGTACAAGCCGCACCGGATTTAAAGCCACATGTGTCCCACTTTGTAATATGAGATATTAGCTCAAAAACGTTCGTCATGTCTTCTTACTATTGTAAGTGTAAATGTGTTTTTGTTCTCTCTATTAAGACATAAAAGTGAAAAGAGTAGAGCGGGTGACAGCCGGCACCTGCCACACATCCAGGTGCTGGCTGTCACTTTCACTTTTATGTCTCAACAGAGAACCAAAAACACGTTTATAATATGAGATATTTACACAGAAAGACACTACACCCGAGGATTTTTTAACTTTTACTTTAATCAGCATGGTAACATAAACAAATACCGTACATATTGCAGATTTTTTCGAACAGTGCCTGTAACACGGCTCCTTTAAATATGCGTAGGTATCGGTAACACACAAATTACGTTGCTTATGCCTTTTTACTTAACAGTGCATGAACAACATTCTACTAGGCCTATCTCCATAACGACTGGTAAAAATATATACCGTATACTGCAGCCTACCAGGAAAAGTCAATGATCGTCTTCTGCTTCCTCCTGCTCACTGAAACCACCAAAGTCCTCTAATTCAGTGTCCGAATTAAACAGTCTCAGGATCTTGTCGCTCACTTCAGCCTCTTTGTTGTCGCTGTCACTTGAACGCACGCCATCCTCTTCATACCGGATTTTACGGTAGATGCCTTCACACACATTCAACTCAAACGAAAGGTGTCTCTGGCATTTGTATTTATTTTTATCTTTAAACATGTGTTTTTTTTTTTAAGTCTGTCACCGGTGTTGTGGTTTGCGCCATCAAATATCATGTGTGTACTTCACACGTAGATTTACTCTCGGAACTCGTTTACACGTAAAAACATGTTATTTTTATTTTTGTGTGCAGCAGCGTTTTAGTCTCTCCGTACTGAAGAATACACAAAAAAAACAAATCTTGATCATTATAAAACAGTAACTACTAAAAGAATTAAATTCAATTCAATTCAAATATATTTATATATATTTATTTATTTATTTATACAGCACTAAATACAACACGGTCATTCCTTGGTGCTTTTAACAGAAAATAGAAAAGACCAACAAATCCTGATAAATATTAAACAGTGATAACTAAAATAATGTCAGATAAAATGTGTGTGCTTCCTGCTGACTAGTTTCCCATCCATTTTGTGTTTTTCGCCAAAAACTACATCTCATAGATCTATGTGTGTGTGTGTGTGTGTGTGTGTGTGTGTGTGTGTGTGTGTGTGTGTGTGTGTGTGTGTGTGTGTGTGTGTGTGTGTGTGTGTGTGTGTGACAGAGCCCGTGAAAGACAGACTAACATGACATCAGTGTTTCCACAGGA
Organism: Blennius ocellaris; assembly: GCF_963422515.1. NCBI lineage: Eukaryota > Metazoa > Chordata > Actinopteri > Blenniiformes > Blenniidae > Blennius > Blennius ocellaris. Next base: position 15,346,126 of record NC_137664.1, read on the forward strand.
AAGTGTGTATCCAAAACCCTGCTTTTCCACTCTGCAGTCGACCTCATTCACAACTCACTTCTCCTGGTCGGCTGCTGCGTCTCACACATGATCCTTCAAAATGGCAGCAGTTTAATTGAGCCTTCCAGGGTTGTAGATTTAAGTGAAGTTGTATATTATAGTATTTAATGTGAAGGATTATGGTTTGATAGAACCAGAGTCCAATTTCCATAGTTGCATGTAACGTTTACTTTGTCTTACTGAAACCAATCATAAACTATTTACCGGTAGATGCTGCTTAGCTAATAATTAATCTAATTCAATCCATCAGGAGTCAATAGAAACTTGTTGAGGTAAAAAGATAAAGGAAAATAGAGGAACATATTTTGTACATTCAGATTTGATGATGATTGTGAATAAAGTAAAAAAAAAAAACACACACAAAACAGACGTGAGCAGCATCTTCTAAATTTGCTACATTGAAACCACCCATGCAGACACATGATTTAAAATGGTCACTTAGTTGTTGTTAATTGTTCATTAATCTTTTAGCTGTGTGAAATTATTATTAATGAATATTATCTAGAATATAGATATATTTCTTATGTTAAGTTGTCCCCTTATTTAATTTCTGTAAAACAGCCAAATGTCGATTGACTCACATTCATGCACTGGGGGATGTTTTCTGATTCTGCATCTAAAAAAATCTACAAAAATGTTTTTAAAACATCTGTATGTTATGGGCATAAATAGTTACAGCTCTGTGTTTTCTGCACCAACAGCAGCACGAGGTACTGATAATGACTGAATCTGGAAGGAGTCCCCACTGATAACATACATTGCAAGGACACTCAGACGACAAACCACCTTTCAAATCCAATCTTGCAGAGGAAAGATCAGATTTCTTTGATGTCTGTGAACTGGATCAGCTTATCTTGGCCTACAGTCACAGCAACATTTAACTGGAAATGACCTGATCGCTGATTCGGACACAAGAAGAGCAGTAAATTTGAAGGACAGGTGGCAGAAAATGAAACAGAGGGGAAAAAAAACAAACCACAACAGCTAATTATACCTCTTCCTGTCCTTGCACCTTTTGGCCCCCGTGCTCCAGACACGGAAACCAATCGAGGGAGGCTGCCATCGAGGATCTTCCGTCCTGAAAACGCAGCAAGGACAGAAGAGGCTTGAGCCAAGAGCCACAGGTGTATCCTCTCTGAAAACACAACAGCCTGGCACAGTTCAGTCCGCAGTCTGCTTCACACATCAGACATTAGATTGATGCCGCCTGGCTCGGATTTACAGAATCATGGAGTCATAACGCAATCTGCCCTTTGTCAGTAATCAGGATGAAGAATGATTTGTTTTGGCAAAGCACACTTTTTAGGACAGATTAGTTTATTTGGGCATCTTTTAAATCTGTACAACAAATACTCTTTTCTCCAACAATTTGTGCCCACTCTTGTTGTCTTATTTAGCTATGTGTGCTAAGGTTCGGAGGTTTTAATGACAGAGATGTTTTTAACAGATAGAGAAAAGCCCAGAGACTGACTGGAGGGAGAGACAAACAGTGAGAGATGAGTTTGACAGAAGGGAACACAGTGTGTTTTCACCCTGACCTCAAACTGAACCACTGATCAAAGTGATAAAGACCCCAGTGCCAAAACACAACTTAAAAATAACTTCTGACATCACTGACTTGCAAGTTCGATGAATCACTATTTAATATATTGTTTTGAATCTTTATTAGTCTAATTTTCACAACTTGAGTGGTGCAGGATTTTAGCCTGGAGAAGAATGTGGGATTATGTAAAGCTGTGTGTGAGTTTCAGTTCAGACTCCAAACCATTTCTGCTCTCTTTCCTACTGTAAACGGTGATGTAGGATCTACAGCGTACTCATCTTTTCCACTGACCTAAACCTAACATAGCTTTGTCAACATAAACTGAGGCTCTTGTGTCACACAAGCCGGACTTTTTCAGTGTTCAGTGGCTCAATAGAACGTATTTTTCCACAGAAAAGCAAAACAAATGTGGGTAAAAAAAAGTGTTGTTTTTTTTTTGTTTTGTTTAAATGTTACATTTTGAAGAAAATCTCAGCATTTATAGTCTCGAGCCACATTGTTGTATTGTTTGTAAAAATTTACAGGCAACACTTAAGTGGTTAAAATGTTGCAGCACTTCAAAAACACAGCAACAAAAAGCGGCCATTAGTTTGTGAGATGTGGCGAGCTGCGTCTGAACAACAACCATTAGCAGATTAGATGTGGTAACGAACAGCGAGCGGCAGCTGTGCTTCCCACTTTGAGGAGTCGTATATTCAGCCTTGGTTTTGTATTCAAGCCTGCGCTGTCGCCTCTCAGCTGACCTTATCTTTCCTTTGGTCTGGTTGGCAGCAGAATCAAAGGGGACCCAACTGTGCACTCGTGTCAGGGAGTCAGCCTTCACTCGCTCTCTGCACATGTACATGAGTAAATATACTGAAGGGTTTGATGTGAGGTGCAGCTCTATGGATGATCGGTCTGACGCTCACCTGAAATTAAACGTTACTGTAAACATATATGGATTCCCTCTCACTCCTAAAATGACTTCTCTGTATGCACCGTCTGTAAGATTGAAGCACATCATAACACCAAAACAACAAGCATTCAAGACTTCACATGGTCACCGCTTTGGTTTACATTGCGATTTAGTTCAAATCCATGCAACAAATGTGATTATGTAATACAGGCAAAGCAAAATGCACAACTAAAGTCAATGTACTCCGGTATCATTTGAATTCAAAGTAAAAGCCATCTGCAAATGCCATTGATTGCCAATGGATCAGACTGTATTGGAAAATGGGATTTCCAACAAAATGTACTTTTTATTGCAAGGCAAATGGTGTGAGCTTAGAAATAGGCCCCATTTACACAACATTTTCAAGTGAATACAGAAAACATTTCTCGCGTTTTTGGCGTCTGTTTACATGACAATGGTGCTCAGAGCCACTGTAAATGCAACTTTCTGAAAATTGCAACCAAGGTGGGATTTTTTTGAAAACACTCTGACTCTCTCTCTGTATAGATAGAGGAAAACACAACTTTCTCAAAATACTACTACTGCACATGCCCCTCACGTCTATAGTAAATAGTTCTTCTGCTCATATAGATGGACAATAACAACAGTGGCATGACTTCCAGTCCATGTTCTCCTGGGACAATTACCAAACATATAGGAAGCAAGCAAAATGCGCGTATAAAATCCATGACATTCCCAAAAGTTTTGGAAGTGGTATTATTATTATTATTAGTGTTATCATTAGCATCAACATTAGCGTTCATGTTAGTATTAGTATTACTATATAAAAATGATTACGGGGGTTAAAACAAACAAGAATGGAAAGAAAAATGTCCATACACTGAAAACGACTTGTAAATAGCTAAGAGAGCAAATATCAGGGAGTTGTTTAGAGGATTCTTCAAATACCAATGAACTTCTTACAATGCAATAAGTTTTTTTTTTGTTTTTTTTTACATGTGCAGTAGCCCCTTATCTTCACAGTTTTATGAAATGGTTTTTTTTTAAATACATCTGTGAGCTGGCTCCATCCTTGTGCACAATTAGAATACGCCCTACAATGAACGAATTTCCTTTCTGCATTTTAAAATAAATATAATTTCATAATCTAATATTCAGATGAGTAAAGCAGCCTGGAGACATTCATATCACTCACTCTCATGTTTCCATTTTATATCTCCGTTGCAGTCGGAGCTTGTTTTTGTGTCCCACACATCTGTAATGCTTTCTGTCTTTTGGCGCCTGTCTTCAGTTATTCCCTGACAGTGATACACCCTTTCCTGTTTTTCACATAAATTGTTTTTGAGGAGTCTCAAGCAAATAAAATATCTTCAAATTGCCGTTTGTACATGAAAGTCTTTTGTACAAATAACATGACATGACAAGAGCGTGCGGCGCAGATGGAAAAGCTCGATCTGTGCAGCGAGGATCACGGTCAGGTCAGCGGCTTCGGTGAGTCGCTGTTTTTGAAAAGAGGAAAGTCACCACATCTTAGGGTCTCTTCCTCCCCAAACGTAATATATTTTTTTCTCTGTTTGCCTTGGCGAGGATGCCTGTTTTTCTAGGATCTCTTTGCTTGACTCAGCTTTCTTCCTGTGTGTATAAGTTGGTGAATGGATACGGCGAACACACATCCATCACTATTTTCTTCAGTTAATCTTTGTCATGTTGACTTCATTGTTTTTTTTTTCACCCCCATTTTTTTCACCCCAGCTTAATGGGGGGGTTTCCCTGGGGAACCCTTGCCCTGGTATTTTAGATATCTGACTCTTCCAAAACAGTTGATCGAAATGAATAGATCCGATAATGAGCATTTCTTTGAATTGGGTGTGTATTTACAGGGAGGTTTCTTGTAGGCATAGGCAATGTACTTATTCAAAACAACCCACCACATAATGCATTTAGATCTAAACACTTACTGCATATCGTATATCAACTGAACCAGATCCACATGATGAGTACTCAGTGCACCACTCATCTGTCATTGAACACCAAAAGAGAAAAAAATCCCTGTCTGTACAGATTCCAGATTTGTATGAGTCTATAACTTCAGTCCAAGGAGTTTGTAGAGAAAGCAGCACAAGCACAACACACAAACTCCACACACAAACTCCACACTTTGACCTATAATCGAATCACTGGTGTTCGCGAACTACCACACCACTGATATAGCAGTGTGGTTGTTCGCAACAACACATCATCAGTGACGTCAAGCGAAACTGTCTCATCAAGTTTTACATATACAGTATGACCATACTGTATATTTTCACATGGACCCTTGTGTATGCCAAGCATCAGACACAATTGTTTATTTTCAGGAGTCACACACTAAAGTCTGTGTCTCTCGGATAAGCGTGGATAGCTTTGTCCATTCAAATAAGACAAAAACAATTCATTACACAGTGTAATACATCCATCCATCCATATGGAATGACAGCTCGACACAAATACTGACAATCCCAACAAATGCACATGCAGAACTCGGACAGTAAACAAGGATTTTCCTTTCTAAATAATTACATTTCCAAAGCATAACTCCATTATTATCCATACAGGGATGTTAAACAGACATTCAGGAGAAACACTTTAGTCATGATTAAACAAACCTTTGTGATAATTAAGACTGAGGATTTCATGTGCAGAAGTTGTTCATAGTTGGGCCTCACTTTTTTAAAGAACAATTCTCACATTGAATTTGTATGTATCATATATCTCAGTAGAACAATTGAATTTTTCCAAGCTTACGTTGCACTGTGTAACCATTATTCTACTTAAAATTTGCAGGGATACACAATAACATTTGATTTGTCATAAGCTTTCAACATAAATCGTCCACTTTTATGGCATTCAAGACCAACGTCCAGATGTTCAAACTGACAACAGCACATTCTGCACCATATATGGTGGTGACAGCTAATTGCAGGTTGCCAGTCAATGCATGAAAAGATACAATTGCAGTATATTCTTGGAGAAGAGTTGAGTTGCATCGCCTCACAGTGAACCCTGTGGGGATCACATTTCTTGATCTGCTCATTTGAGACTGCTAAAATCAACATGAACACAATATACATTGAAAGATTCTCCCTGTTAGACACACGTAAAGAGGAAGCAGAAATAACACAACATAAATTCTTGATTTAATGTTCTTGATTTAATGTTCAACCAACAATGTGTTTTCACATAAGGTGTCAAATCAACAACTTCCCTTGATTTCCTGAGTAATTTTCCAATATGTATTGAGTGAAATTTAACATAAATACCCATGCAAAATGAATATCAGAATAAATCTTTGCAGATAAAACGAGCCTGTGTCAGGTCAGATGAGTGAGTTTTACAGATGATTAAAGCCCCATTTAAGTTTTACTAAGACCCGATTTACACTACAACATTTTCAAGTAAAAAAACTGAAACCTTTTGGAGCATTCTAGGTATCTGTTTACACTTTTCGAGAATGCTCCCAATATGAAACTTTGTCGATAAAGCTCTGACTCCAGGTCAATGCAGAAAACTACATCGTTTTTGAAACGTTGTTATTGCGTATACATGCCAGGGCTGTAGTAAATAGTTCTTCTGCACGTGCATGAGCAAATGAACAATACCAACCAGTGTGGCATGACTATAGTAGTGAAGCCACACACTCATCCACTCACAGAAACATACACAGGTGAGAGACTTCTCCATAAGGCATCAAATAGTCATTTTCTATATTTTAGGTGACGTGACCCCACTTCTAATGGCATCCCAGATGCTAAAACTTCCCCACTACTGCAAACTTGTTGATATAAATACAAAAAAAAAAACTACTAAAAGTGAAGAACTCTAAATTCTCTTAACCTAACTGACATAGTAATAACACCAGAATGCCGTCACTTCTTATCAGTATGTACATGTGAAAGGGGAAAAGTCAGCGGGTAAGAGCTGTTGAGTTGCTTCACCGTTGCGCTGACAGCCTCGTGTGACCTGGTGACACACAAACACTGAGACATATGCTCTCTTTATTACGCTCTTTCATTCTCGATAGCTCCCGCTCTCTCTCCCTTTGCCTCTCTCGCTGACTCACAGTCGCATGAATGACACCCTCATCTGCTCTTTGACGGTGGGTGATCCGCTGGGGTTGACCCCTTATTGAGGCGGGGTGCGAAAAGTCACCACTTTGATGTCAAAGCACAACAGGCCCTGTGTGTGAGTGTGTTCTGACACATTCCTAACATGCCACAATGATTGTCACATACAAGTCCCCCCCCCCCTCCTTTAGCAACCATATGCTAAAGCAAACCTCCAAACCAAAGCACCCCCCCACACACACACACACACACACACACACACACACACACACACACACACTCACTCACACACACACACACACACACACACACACACACACACACACACACACACACACACACACACACACACACACACACACACATCTGTCAGTCTCTGCATGCTCTAATTTCAACATATCAATAAAATAATAAAGTTGCATGACATGACTGACTCCTTTCATACCAAACTGGTTTAGAAGCAAACATTGAAGATGAGACGTTTCAGGAAGCCGTCGATTAAACAACATCCTGTGGTTATCTGAATCAATTTGGTTCAACCTATCAAGTTCAGAATAACCTAGATTACTGCATTGCACAATCCCAGAAACAACCTATTGTTTCAACATGAATTTATTGTAACAGGGAATCATATTGTAATCATTCTCCCCTCATTTTGTTGTTTTTATGTTTTCTTTTTCTGGGAACAGCTATGAAGCAGATTACATTTCTATGAGCTGGATGTCTGTTCTCCTTCCTTTCTTCATTTCCTTCCTTGCACTGATTTTGTTTACAATCACTGTGACACTTAATACCTTGTATCGTATTACTAAGCACTCTTCACTACATAATGTACACAACATCGGTGCTTGGTGCGTCTCACTAAATATGTTTTTGAAAACAGTTCACGAGGTGGAACTTTAAAAAAAAAAAACGTTCTCCATGTAAACGGGGGGAAAATGCAACTGTTTGAAACGGCTTTCATGCTGTTTTCATGGAAACAGGTTTAAAACTGCTCTGACATGCTGTCACTGGGCCTGATCACAGCAGCTGTAGTAAATAGATTTCCTGAACATGAGCGAGTAGATGGACAATGACAACAATGTTTGCCCCCAAGTTTTTCAGCATTTCTACCATTTCCATGTAAACGGACATCGCTTTGAAAACATTGCCGTCAACATGCAAAACTCTTCTGAAACAAAAATTTAACTTTTTGTAAGAAAATAAATGCCGAAACAACATCAGTCAAGGTCGATGCATTTAATTGACTTGTTGCTTAAAAGATCAATGATCCCAAATATTCTGTTTCTATATTGATCAGAGTTTGGGGCAGAAATTTTTCCTGAAGGGGTCATCGCAACCTCTGGATCAGCAAACAAGAGTAAAGCCTCAGTGGTATTTAAATAAATGAGTGACAGCAAGGAAACTACCAAACATTTCTGACTTGAATAACTGTGACTAGAACTGTATGGTTTCATTTCCTCTCATTCTGGTGCCCACAGGGAAAATTCACCTGATACAACAACACATTGAAGAGCTTTAAATCACCTGTCTACTCTCATTTTTTCATAGTATTCCTCAATTCAATTTGTCATTTGAGAATGTTCAGATATATATATAAAGGCAAGAATTAAGTCAGTCCCAAAGGAATTGAAAGAATATTAGCCCTGGGTGTGTACAAGAAGAGATCGCTCCCACTGAAGCTGTTACAGATATGGAACGTCTGGGAATTTGGGAGGTGACAAGCTGGGCTGAACTAAAGAGGCCGAACTAAAGAGAGTTGAAATGTGACTTTGTTGGAACAGACAAGGGGTTCTTTTACCTCTATGGGCAGGGACCATTTCCTTTCCCCCCTCTTTCCTTTCCTCCCTCTCGCCCCCCTTCTCCTCCCTCTATTTTCTTAGGGTCTTTATATTCCTCTGCTCACTTTCTCTCTTCCCTTACTTTTTCTGTGCCATCCTTCTCTTACTTGCCCTCTTTCCTGGTGTCACTCCTCTCCCATGCTGACTCGCTCTTTTAGGATTCTGGCAGATGAACTGAGAGAGCGTGTGTGTGTGTGTGTGTGTGTGTGTGTGTGTGCGTGTGTGCGTGCGTGCGTGCGTGCGTGTGTGTGTGTGTGTGTGTGTGTGTCAGCCAGTGGTCCTGTGGTCGCTGCAACTTCAAAGCTGAAACCAGAGTCTCTCCACAGTCTGCAGCTTCCCTATAAATCACACTAACCATACTGCAGGGGAAACACACTCATATGTACACACAGCCACAACAGAGGAAGAGATGGAGGTGACTGTGAATGTCGAATTAAAATAACTGCAAGGAATGTCAGAGAAAAGAGAGAATAGCAAAATATTGACATGTTTGGGTGGGGGGGGGGGGGGGGGGGGGGCAAAAAAGAAGAAGATAAACTGCATGTGACAATTGAAGACAAGGTCAATTGAATCGAAATGAAAAAAAAAATTCAAACTTCTGGCAAAGTTTGAGTCGAAGGAGTCAAGTAACGGCAGAAAAAGGCCAGTCTTTCATTGAATTTGCCATAGAATAAACAGGGTGTTGCCAGCCAAGCCCTGAGTGAATTTATTTTTGTAACTAGATTCTCTCTCCTGCTTTACTGTATAGTTGAATTGAATTATTTCTCTTGTGTACAGTAACTAAAGACAGGATCACTGTGTCTGCAGTGGCAGGAACAGAGAGTAGAGTAAGGATGTGAGGGGGGGGGGGGATTTGTGGTGTTTTAGCTGCTGCACTAAGAACACCAATGATTAGTGGTGGATAATCGTTTCAGTCGCTGCACTTGAATGCAACAGACATGCCAATTAATGTAAAGCATATGGATATCAAGTGCAACTTTGCCCTGCTCCTGGACTGAAACTATTTTATATGTTAATATCTGAGCAGTGGCTTTGGCATTTCATTTGGACAAGCAAAGTGTGGATTTAAAATAATACTTCAGTGTTTATTTGTAATATTTGGGCCACTCGCCTTCATTACCGACAGCATCCTCCTATAGGTTCTCTATTTTGCTGATTATTTAAATCACCCCGAGCAAGTCAAACTATGATTTTCTTTGGCAAAACATATGCGCAGCCTGACTGATCTCCAGCTGTTAGCATGGCGTGAACATGGAGTTTTAAGGGCCGACTGTCTCTAATGTTGAGTTTTAAGGGGCGATATTTTCTCGCACAATGCCTGAGAACCACAGCAGTCAGCATAGTCCCACAATGGGTGGTAGCTCCACATCCTCCCTTCAACCATTAAAACAAATAGCTCTTTATCCAAGAATGTCTCTGTGTATTAACCTACAGGAGCGACTGTGTGTGTCTGAGAGGTAACCAGGTTCTCATGTAACGAGTCAGTGCACATATAGGATGTAATTAGGAAATATATCAAAGTTAATAAGTCAGCTTTTCATCTTCCAGACCCACATTAGCAATGTTTGGGTTGCAGGAGCTGGAGTAAATCACTGCAAACATCGGTAGAAGTATGGCTGAAAAACAACAACATGTCTTTTTTAGCAATTCCAACATATTATACTATATAGATAAGTGGATGAAGAAAAGGTTATATTTCAGCTCAATATACTCACATTCACTTACATGAGATACGATACATACGGCTTGCATGCTTGATCATCATGTAGTTAACAGACAGTGTTGATTTAGCATCAGTTACACTGATCAGTTACATCAGTTTAAAAAAATAAAATAAAACAAGAATATATAAAACTGTATTATTTGGACAGCTTACTATTGAATACGCAATAATGAAGTACACGCACATGTACTAAGTCCAGTTTAATATTTTTAACATAATTTGATCTACAACACATACAGTAGGAAGTTCCCACTCAAAGGACCATTGAAGATTCCTGGTTTACAGCAGAGCTTCATATTCAAGAGCATCATACCAGCATAAAAGATGTAATATACTGTAGAAGTCAAACATGGTTAAGCCACCCAAAGAGACATTTTGCAAAGCCATTTATTTGAGTTAATCTTAGGCTCTCTTCTTGACTGACCCTGAATGGCAATGATCCTATTATAAAGTCAATACATATGTAAAATATGGGTTTTATTATTGGGTTTTGCAAAGGAAAATTTACTTTTAAGAGCTAGTCTGTGAGGCTATGTTGATATTAAAGTAGCGTCTGTTTTTGAAGTTTCTAATTGTACATCACATACCATAAACTCTGCTAAATAAAGTGTTCACAAGAGCGAGAGGCAGTAAATTTAATACCTGCAAACATGAGCAGATAAAATCAGGCGTAAGAAGTACTACAGCGATAAAATGAGCGAAAAGATGACAGCTTGAGATTTAGTGAATGAGAAAAACAAAGAGCCAACAAGTGGAAAAAGACAGAAAGAAAAAGAGGGACTGAGAGGGTGCACGATGTGTGAGGGTTACCACAGCCATGCTACTGAGTGGTGTGTTTACATGGTACCACACCACGAGGCTTTTAACCACAGACATGGCACATCTCAGCGTATGTGTGTGCTCAGTCTATTCTGTGTGAGTGAAAGCAGACCACATGCATGCCTGTGGGGACGGATTCAATATGTTCCAATACTAAACCTGTGATTTTAGATACAAACTTAGTTTTAATCAAATCATTGGCTAATTTAGTTTCGCAAACAGGTGTAATTTGAGCCAAAGTCTCTTTTTATATGGCTGTATGAGAAACTACCCGTCAGATTATGAATGTGTAGTCTTTTCCACAGCTTCTGGTTCTTGGCTTTTTTTTTTTTTTTTTTTTTTACTATGACTTGAAATCCATGTTACTTCAACAACGCCTGCGCTATATCATACTAAAGATGAGAGCAGCAAACTACCATCACTCATAAAGGAAAACACCAAGAAGTGATTTTAGAGAAAAGCAATTCTGGAGAGTCCCTCTGAGGAACCACCAGCTGGGGATCTCCTGAAAGCCACGCAAGTCAAAAAGTTTTTCCTTAAGGTTATGCACTTGCTTTTCAAAATCAAGATGTTCAAAGTTTGCTGTATATACAATACTCACGCTATAACATTTCATGAGTATGTCAAGCATGCTGAGAACAATTTGAATGCTATTTGCCTTTTTCCTTCTAAACATCCATTCTAAAGTGTTCAATAGGTTGCAGATGGCATGTTGGTGAGTGAAGTGTTGTGTGGTCAATGTTCATTTGGAATTGACAGGACGGGCATTCACCTGGGTATTTCTCTGTCTATTCTCCTTCCTGAAAGCCTCTCGTGGGTTACTTGATGTTAGTTCAGCAGCTGCCCACAGAGAAGCCTCTTAAAAAGGAATGCAACAAGTTTTGGACTGCAAAGTGGTTTAGTCATTAGCAATTTGATTCATATTGAGTCCACTTCGAGTCTCAGTTGTGCTTGGGTGTGATTGCTGTATGGAGATTGCATTTTCTCCCCAATTCAACCCCAAAACATACATTTGAGGTTCATGGATGATTCTAAGGCCCTGGTTACACAACAACATTTTCAAGAGAAAATAGAAAACTTTCATTGCTTTTCAGCGTCCGAATACATGACAATGGTGCTCAGAGACACTGGAAATGCTACGTGGACCTTTCTCAAATGCTGCTACTGCACATACGCACATATGGCCTTAGTAAATAGTTTTTCTGCACATTCACAAAAAGATGTACAATGGCACCCTCCAGTATCATGACTCCCAGTCCATATTTTCCTGAGACTTGGTAGTTTTATACTTGAGTCATCTGTAAAAGCAATTCATCTGCTCATCGGAATGTCCGTGTGCTCACCATTGTTTGTGATTATCACGTATAGTTATCTGCACGCAGGTCTGCGGTTTCATTACAAAACAAACAACAGCACCCACTAGTGGCCCTACATGAAAACTACATAATTGTAAGCATTTCTGCCGTTCCCGTGTATACTTACATAATTTTCCAAACATTGCCATGTAACCTGGGTCTAAATGTCTCCTCAGTGTAAATGTGAGAGTGTGATTGTCTTTCTCCCTTTGTTTGCCCTGTTCTAGATTGGTGGCCTGTCCTCTTCTTTACACATAGTGAACACAGATTGGCGACTGTGCCTCATAAACATATGTTGGGTAAAAGCGGTTTGTATGGAATAAATAAACCATCTAATGTGAAATGATGTGTTTATGCATGTTAGTTGTGTAATACAATGGGCCTCAGCAAAGCTTCACAAACAGTGAACAGTTTTTTTTTGTTTTTTTACCACCATCCAGAACTCACAATTTAGATAAGAAGCAATTGAGGTTATGTCGTGTTCACAGTCAGACACTCACAGAAAGCTTTGGTTTAGCAAGAGGAGCAAGAACTAAACCAGAACTACCACACCAACAATGATGATACTTTGTATGTAAATGTATTTCTTGAATTTCACTCATTTTGCATGAAGTCACCTAACTTACTGTATATGTGACAAATAATATCAGTCTGATAAAACTTTTATTGTGACCTGATCGGCACCGCACTGCATCAAAAAACATTGTATCAAAAGGCATTTCATATAGAATAAGATAAGCCATCACATATATATTACGTTCTGACTTATGTTTGTGTGGCTTAAAATTAAAACGTTGATTGTTCTGTGAATCTAAGTATTAGAGTAACTTCATTTACAACTTGTGTGTATCACATATTCAAGTGTTGCTGGTGAGTACATAAATCATTTTCAAAGCTAATCTCCCTCTGAGGTACTTTAACCACAATCTAGCTAGACAGAAATATAACTGGTTGTAGCTTGTGCAGACACACCCACGTCTGACTGTTACCAGCCTCGTCCAATAAAATCATCACCTCCATGGAACATTTTCAGTAGCATAGTTCTCGCCTCACAGCATATGGAGATCTACTCTGTAGAAAGTGATGACCCAAAGAAGTTATGAATGTATTCAATGGCTTTGTTTCGAGGATAAACCAGGACATTATTGGCTTACAGTTGCCCACAGCTTGGTGTATCTGACTGATGGACTCAAAACAAAACATGAAGGGGGAAGGGGTATATAATCTTTTTTAACCAGCCCTGTCACTTGTGACTAATTAACCATTCAGACTACAGTATCAAATTACGATAATGTGAGTCCATAGAAGGATCAAGGTCTTGTTATGTCATTAAAAACTGGACGATCAACTAATTTTATGAGCTAATCAGTTGTAATAATAAAAAAAAAAGTTGTCTTGAAAAGTGCTGCCACTCATCAAGGAAATTAGTTCTGCCAGATGACCTGTGGAAATGTGTATAAGGCAGAGCTGAGTATGCATTCTGTTGCTTCGTGAAAAATCCATAACTATAAAACATACTGTCCGACACACACACACACACACACACACACACACACACACACACACACACACACACACACACACACACACACACACACACACAGACACCTTCACTGTAAGAGAATATTAGGCCATTCGCCATTGATCTGAACCCAACGCTCATTTGCACAATGACATGCCAATTAAACATTTTAAACTTTTGTCACAGTTTGAGTGTTTGTGTACTCAGCAACAGCAATCAGAGCCACTGAAAATGAAACATTTGGAAAATGGTCCAACACTACGTCTATGGAAATGGTGGGAAACCCAACTCTTCTGGAACACTGCGACTGTGCATCCGCACCACGCGTACTCACCATTGTTATTGTTTTTAGAGCACATGTGTCGAACTCCGGTCCTCGAAGGCCACAGCCCTGCACGTTTTGCATGTCTCCCTGCTTCAACACAGTGGATTGCAATGAGCAGCTTGTTATCTGGCTTTGTGCTGAACCTGGTGATGAACCATCAGGACATTCAGTGGAGGGAGACGTGGAAAACGTGCAGAGCTTCCGTCCTCGAGGATCTGAGTTTGATGCCCCTGTTTTAGGGTATTGTTCTCTGCATGAATGTCTGTGCCGTTTCATTACTAAAACAACAAACTGCGCAAACTCATGGCTTGGCATGTTAACATCATTTTCAGCATTTCATGCTGTTTATGCATCGTTAACTAAATGTTGCTGTGTAAACACAAAGCCTCTCTGAAAGGAGAACCCAAAAACGATGCGTTTTCACTTAAAATGTTGTGTAAACGGGGCCTCAGTTGGGTCAGGTGGCAAATCAAAGGTCTTGCTTTGAAAAACAAAAAAGCTGAAACTCTGAACTTGAAAGGATTTGAATTTTCTCATAAAGGATCCTCATTAGGATCTTCTAACTAGAACAGAAAAAAGTCATCATAAATCCCAAATTAATTGTTTCTGTTGTTTCCTCAACATTTCAATGACTGATTTCTGCAGTTATGAGTGTATTTTGGACACTCCCTTACAGTAAATATCTGCTCTGGAATTCCCGATTCTCGATTTTTGCTTAATAGAGAATATCTTTAAGTGTAAATATATATGGAAAAGACAGAATAGAGGACTGAGGAAACTTGTCGAGGAGGTAAAGGGAGGTAAGCATTTTTAAAAGAGGTGACGATGACAAGGGGATGGAATATAAGTGAGGTGCAGAAAGACCTAAGCAGGGGGCAGGAGAAGGTTATGAGAAGAGGAAGGGAGTAAAGAGAAATTTGGGGAACAAGAAAAAAAAGGAAAATTGAAGGGAAAATATAAAATGTAAGGTTAGCTGGCAGGAAAGGGTGGGGGAGAAAAGAGTGAAAGCAGATAGAGAGTCAGACAGGAAGGAAAAGGAGGGTTGGCCAAAGAGCGAGGTGCCAGTATTGGAGAAAGAGCAAGAGAGAGGGATAGGAGAGAGGACAGGAAGGGAGGTGTTCACCCATGGTGGTACAGTAGGCAAGAGCATAGAGGGCAAAAGAAGGAGGTGCGTAAAAGTGGGGGTTGGACACGGACTAAGGTAGAGGTGGTGGTCATGGGCGAGGTAGGGGGGCAGAGGGGGGTCTGCAGGTTTTTTTTTTTTTTGAGAGGAAAGAAGTTAAACTTAATTGGTTCCTGATGTGAACCTGTGCTTAGTCCTCCAAATAAAAGTCCTTTCTGTCAGCTGTAATGGCTTTTCCATGGTGCACCGCTCCGGTGGGGGCTGCCTTTGCATCCCAGCATGGCTCGTGACCTGCTTTAAATTAGGAGGTATGCAATAATACAAATGCACCAACTGTGATTGCACGATTATGATCAAAGGTCATGGGCGGCCTCTAGAAGAGAGTTGCTGCAACGACGCAATCTTATCTCAGAGAAGCTCAGTAAGTCCCAATATAAAAGTTCAGACTGCAAGCTGGCCAGCAGTGTACTATA
Source organism: Blennius ocellaris (assembly GCF_963422515.1). Taxonomy (NCBI): domain Eukaryota; kingdom Metazoa; phylum Chordata; class Actinopteri; order Blenniiformes; family Blenniidae; genus Blennius; species Blennius ocellaris. Next base: position 15,361,908 of record NC_137664.1, read on the forward strand.
TCGTGTGGCTCACTGCTGAGAATGTGTACATTTTACTCTCCTCTTCATAAAGGCAGCAATATCCAAATATCGCTAAAACACAATGGTGATGACTTCTGGTTAAAATGGGGGAATCTACATGATTTTGTATAGTATGTTTCACATGTATGTGTGAAATTTTGGCCTTGCATTCAAGTTGATTGTTTTTCAGATTAAATGTATACCAATTTATGTGATTTCATTTACCTGGATAGTAAAAAGGACAAGTCTCTATAAAGCAAAACATTTACTGTGACTTCCCATATCCTGTAGGCCAAAACATATTGTCATCTTTATGTACTGTATGAGTACATACTGCATGTACTGATTAAATATTGTGGGGACCTCAACTGTTTACATAATCATTAACTTGCCTTTCTATTTGGGAATAAAATGGAAAGTTTCTGTAATACAAATTATTACTGTCCCCTCATAATGAGTTCAATTCTACTATGTATATTCCTACAAGCTCCAACTTCAGGTATATGGACGATGAAAGGATGGATATAAAACACATCCATCCTTTAGACGGTGAGATAGCAACCACTAGTTATGGTCCCGATTAGTCTAAATGCTAAATATAAAGAAAGTCTCGCGAATGACCGATTGAAGTTATGGTTAGGCTAAGATTACGCAGCTGGCATGAGTTTAGAATAAGTATGCAGGACATTTTTTGTCAAATCAATACAATGACTTGATTATTTCTTTACATTTAACCTAATGTCTCAAAGTTGTGGCTTTATAATTATTGAGATATAAAAGAGATATAAATGGCAAATTGTGAAGAATGCTGGAGATTACATTGTCAAGTCTTCAAAGAGTTTTAATAAGTGGACATGCACACACACACACACAGATACACACAGCAGTGCTTTGACCCCATAATGCCACAGTGAGAGTTTGGACTTCTACAACCAGCAGTCCTCGATGACCTCACTGACTCAATAACAAACAGCTGTCACACCGGAGACCTGTGTGTGTGTGTGTGTGTATGTGTGTGTGTGTGTGTGTGTGTGTGTGTGTGTGTGTGTGTGTGTGTGTGTGTGTGTGTGTGTGTGTGTGTGTGTGTGCGTGTTTTTTTTTACACACACTTACCTGCTTGATTACCTCTTGCTCTGTGTGTGACTTCTTACTTGATTGCATGACATTTATTGAACGTGCACACTTATAGTAAATGCTGGGTTATTCTGAAGAAACAATTGCTGAGGGTTTGGGCCCCTGGGTTTTATGTTGAGTAACTTTGACACAACATTGAGCAGGAAATGATGACCCAGCACTATGGATTTGAAATGTAACTTGAAATTCCGGCCCATCATTCCTTGCAGATTTTACATTTTTAGGCAATCGGCAATTTCAAATGAGTCTCAAATGACAAATTAGCTCTATGATGTTATACGAAAGAATGAAAATTGTTATGGATTATATAAAATGGCTTATAATATTCTATTTTTTTCATTGAAAATGGCTTGACACTAACAATTGACAACAGACCAATGATTGAGCTTCGGATCAGGAAAAAACTGCTCTATCATATCATCTATATAATTGTTGTGTGTGATGTATAAAGAACTCGACTTGACTATCAACCTTCCTTTCTTCATTTTAACCAATCATCCAGTCTTGCTGAGTTATAACAAATCAGAGTTGGGTGTCCTTTTGACCTTCCAACAGAGCACTAAGATATTCCACATCACACTGATCGGGTAACTGCTCTCAAGCAAACAAAACACTAAAAACATGTGAAATACATTATTTGTGATTTCATTGCAAGAAAGTTTTTAATTCAGACAGCAATGTTTTGAAAAATCTGAAACCCTGAAAACAATATATTTACAACAAACAATTTTGTCCTGTTGGTTAATGAAACCTCACACACATACACAGAATATGATATGCTATAAACAATGGCAAGTACAGCGACATTCTTATGGATCGAGTCAAGTTGAATTGCTATTATGGTGACTTTCAACTACAAAACTATCAAGTCCCAGGAGAATATGGACCGGCAGTCATGACACTGTGGAAGCTACCATTGTTGTTATTGTTCATCTAATTGTTCATGCAAATGTGGATGAAAATGTGGGCCTCGGTCAATCGCCTGCAGAACACATAAAAACTGAAAGATCAATGCTCAATTCAATTGAATAGTCTTTTTGCAGGATCTTCATAAATCTGGCCCATAGTATGATGTTTTTTATGCAGCAGATATGTGACTGTACTTGCTTTAAAGTGGTATGTTCATGATTGATAAAAGTTATTAGAATAATGAGACTTGTTTACATCAACAAAAGGCTATTGCAAGTGGATCAAACACAATATAAAGTCACAACCATTTCACATTAGATACATCTGTTAAATCTCTTCAGCCTGAGAAAATTCAGATATAACTTGCATTGCATTTGTTGCTGAATCTGTCATCTATGTCAACTGGACATTACTCTGTTTTTACAGCCAGAGCCTGGCAGTGATGACCACGTGTGGTTTAGGACTCAGTTGATTGCGGGAAAAGGCTGTAAACCAGTAAACAAGAGTCCATTACAAAGGGACCACTTCATCACTGACACACTTATCAGCCAGAGAGAAGCTATTACCGACGTATCACCACCTGGAACAAAGGAAGTGGCCCGGGCTAATCTGTCTTCTCCATCTCATAGCTCTTTTCTACACTAACAATAATGAGACGGAGGCATGCAAACATGGCCATTGTGTGCATCATGAGCAGAGGATAGGTTAAAACTATAACCTGCAATTTTGTGATGTTGTTCATCTTCCTGTCCCAGGAGGGTGTTGGGTACATGAATGTATCCCACTTTCCCCTTCTGTATCCTTGATCTTACCCAATCTAACCTCACTGTCACTCTCCAGAACTGAAAAACAACCCTGCTGTGAACCCCCCCTCTCCAAGCCTCTGTCTGTTTTACTCTTGTCACTGTCTGTCTAAATTCTTTGGTACAATCTAATTGTTATACCTTATTGTCTAACTCTCTGTAAAACCTTCAATTGAGTCATAACCACCTCAGATTGCTTGAAAGCCTGGAAAAACCTTTCCACTTGAAGCCAGAGGAAAGTTGGGGCGATGGAGAGGATTTTGTCTTATATACACAAACTGAAAATGTCAAGCTTGCCTTATCTCCATAACTAAATGTCATGTGGAGAGGGACATGATTGCCTTTCAAAGGCAATCGAAACAATACACAAAAGCGTTCCCACAGAGTTTTCTCCAGGCAAAATGCCAAAAACTTGCTCATCGAAAAAGTATTAAATGACTTAGCGTTATTACTAAACAGGCCCCTAAATCTGAGCTGCTTTTGGGAATCTCTCTTTCTGAGAAGACACCTTAACAACAGTTGTTATATTTTATGTCATAGTAACTTTAAAGGTGCTGAGCTTAATGCTAACAACGAGTTAAACACTCGAGTTAATAGCCATATGCTAACCAGTATTTGTTATGCCTTACATAGTCACTTTTAATTGCACTGTATTTCACCTTCAGTATGTTAGTTCTGATATTTTAAACAATAACCAGTCAAATTTATAGTTACCCTGTGCTATATAGATGCACTGATTTACTGTAGGATTGATCGATCAACGTAATCTTTGGACGCATTGACAGAGCCATTTCAGAGTTCATTTCAGGGACTTTCTGGGAAAGTCTGCTTCATTTGGGCTTCTGTGAACCCTCCCCCGAACTCTGATCCAGGCTCACTATGCCAATCAGAAGAAGCAAGGGAACCAAGGGAACCGAGTCCTGGACAATCCGAATGTGAAAGGCACCTTATGAGCATGAAATACAATAACAATCTGAACCTCATTTAGGGGTTTAGCGTGTGTGTTTGGTGGTACAAGTTGTCTTGTTGAGAGTTTTTTTTTTTAGACATCTGTAGCTCTTACTGCACTTGAACAATGTGGTTCTTGTCAACATCGCAATTCTGTCTTCTGTTTTTGATGCTAAAAACCCTTTCAGAAATGGTTTAATATTGCTTCAGAGGAAGCTTTGGATGTAGCTGGAGAAAAAAGAGTCCTTCCTCTCATCATGTTTTTCATATAAACATGCAAATAAACATGCACCAACCTCAGCCTGCAGCCATGGAAGTCTGATCCTCCCCCTCATACAGTAGGTGGGATTCTCCCCTGGCTGCCCAGCAGATGTTTGCTTTCCATTGTGGGACACCAGGATTTAAATTTGGTCCCTTAGATTTGTCTGGAATAGAGGAGCTTCTGTAACAACACCAGCACAAACGTAGCTTAGTGGCAATGCAAGTATTTTGACAAGTCAATAAGCAAACAGATCCCCACCATCAAGGGGGGGTCTTCGAGGAGACTGGGTTGTTCTCATGCCTCAACTACCCACAAGGGTGCCAGACACAAGTGACTCCATGTATCTTTATTAATTCACTCTATAAAGAGTGGCAAATTAATTTAAAATTCAATCTTTCTTCATTTTTTACATGTCTTTCATCGGGCACAGATGTTTTTTTTCTTCTTGTTTTTTGTTTTTATGGCTATCATCTATCTCTTCAATTTCTTCCTTGGGCTTGTGTTATTGACTCAAATATCATCATTTCCTTTATATTTTGAGTTTTAATTTGTTAATTTTGATCACCCCAGAATATATAGATTCACATCTTTGATTGTTTGATTTTGCACAAGTATTACCCTGAAAACCCTTCCTGATGCAGCTCTCCATTGTCCACTTCTCGCCAGTGCAATTAGAACCCAAACCTTGCAGTCGCAGGATTCCTGTAACCTCTATCTCAGCCACGACTGTCCATTTCTTTCATTTTTAATGTTACCAAGTCACATTTCCCATAATCCCACATGCATTACATACAGAAACAATACAAGAAATAATATAAGTAATGGTGTTTCATCAGCAACCAAAGAGAGGAACGTCTGCACATTTTCAGCTACACAAAACACAAAACAGATCTCATTAATATCCAGTAGTCCAGGAAATTAACAAATTGCATTCCTGACGAGTTAAACATTATTATCTTTTTTAAAGAATCGTGGTTGGTTCTGCCACCTCACAGCAATGGGGTCAGGGTTGGGATTTGGGATAGAGTTCACATGTCCTCGCTGTGAGTAAATATATTTTGTCTAGATACTCTTACTTCCCACACAATCCAAAGACATACAGGCGTCAGTAAGGAGCGGCTCTGTGTTGACCTTTATATGTGGCTGTGTGTGTAATTGTCTGTCTCTTGGTGTTCCCGTCAATACTCTGATGGGCCGGCGACCTATTGAAGGTGTACCCTGTGTGTCTCCTGATGTCAGCTTGAATATTCTTCAACCCCTGAAATCTAATTTGGTATAAGCTGAGTATTGAACACATCCACTGGTGAAGTTGAGCAGGATTAGCTGCCTTGACTCTGACGTAGAAAATCAAAAAGGACAAAAATAGGTAGGACTCACAAGAACTAGCAGAATTCATGATACATGCTGGGAATGTTATGTGATGTGATTATTGTAAGGCTGAGATGGTTCCTGTGATAAATGGATTCATAAACATGATTCAATCCACACTTGACTTAGCTAAGAGGCACGTTACACCACACATTAAATCAATGGCACTGCAGTCTGCAGATTCTCATCTGGCTGAGGTCGCTTAGGTTAACTGCCAGGTCAAACACAACAAAGGTCTGTTCAAATAAACCAGAGCGGTTTGTCACCTGAGACAAGGCTTTTCCTCACTGGGAGACAAAAGGAAAAAAATATATTTTTCCTCATTGACCTTGGATTTAATATGTTGGCTTGATACTTGACTTCCAGAAGCAGGGATGACAAGAACTGTCTTCATAGTTTTTAATTAAAAGAAAAATAAAAAAAACAAAAATATTTGATGTGCTCCATGAGATGGTAAGAACTGCAAATATGAGTGTCCCATACTCTAATGTGTATGTCACTTATGCTGAGGTCTTTTGTACTTCACTATTTTCTTTTTCATTTGTGTGTGCATCTTCCCATAACTTCTCTAAGTTATAATAATACTGGCAATAAATAATAAATATGTATTGCTGGACAACATACAAATGTTCCCATTTCTTTCTGATGCGACCTTGTGCAAAATACAGCGAAACCTATTGTTTTTACAGATTCACCATTACCACATGTCACTGATGTTACTTCATTAATAAGGTACCAGTAGCTTACTGTCACTGCAGCATCAACGATCTATTACTCCAGTCTCATTGTGGTGTATGTTGCACACTTCTGGTCTAGAAGATGTATTAATGTATTCAGCCCCGTTAACGCAAGAACATGTTCAAGTGAAAATGGCTCCCAACTTTTCAAACACGTGCTGACTCTGTCTCTGTGGAAATCTGGAAAACATTGTCATGTAAACTAGGTCTTGGTGCCTTTCAATAAATATTAGCTTCAACTTGTTAGACCTGTCTTCAGGTTACTCCACCCGTTTGTTGCAGTTCCTGTTGTTCATTCATGCTATTCTTTTGAGAACAGCTGGTTTCGGCATGACTGATGAAGATTGTATCCCCTTGATTGAAACATGTTCAATGAAGCATTTTCAGCTTGAATTCAAAAATACTAAAATAACAGGAATCATCCAGTGTCCCTCCCACTAATTGATGTACCTTTTTTGAACTGACTCACCTAAAGTACATGGTGCTGATCGGCGATCTTTCAGCCAACTCCATGCACAGAAGTAAAGTGATGCACAAGTTACTTTTTCAAGCAACTCATCATTTTTTGTTGGAAGAACAAGGGAAGTAAGCAGTTCGAAATCATTACTCCCACTATTTTTTTTGTGACTTGTTCAATAGTGAACATTAAATTAAAAAAATATACCATTTACTTCAATTGCAAAAGTGACAAATCCCTATATAGTTGGTCTTGTAGTGGCTTCAACGCTCCATTTCAATCCACTACTGCTGGATGGTTTTACTGCAAACACCTCACTAAGTGTTTGCAGATGGTGTGAAGCTGGCAGACCTGGAGATTCCCATCCAAACACTTTCTCACAACCTGAGGAGCTTCACAGGCGGAGCATCCAGCTCCACTTTGACTCCAATGCCAGCAGACAGGAGGAAATATTTATAATATTTTATGTGGAAGGTTAATTGGAAAGGAATACAATATATCTTTGAGTCCTTCAGTGTCAGTCCCACTCTCTTTTTTCCCCTCCCTGCTTCACTCCACCCTTCTCCCTTCCCGTCTCTCTCTCTCTCTCTCTCTCTCTCTCTCTCTCTCTCTCTGTCTCTTAACAAGTTGCAGAAAAAAATGTGTTTCCAATTAGGCTGCGAGGAAGAAAGAACAACTCTCAATGCCAAGCACTACCAGAAATTTCACAATAAATCCATTTTGATTCTCCTTCATCTTATCTTTCAACTTCAAGAAGATAATTGGGAATTTTTTTTGACAATTTATGCACTTGTTACAGATAGAAAAATAGAATAAAATAAAATAAAAACAAATCCTTTTGTCACACCTCGTGCAAACACACTTTTACTACTAATATAACGCATTATGATTAAAATGAGTCAATTCTGGCGTCTAATCACGTGACATCGTGATTAGACAAAGGTCCTGTCCAGTGCAGCGTATGTGAGGAGAGAGAGAGAGAGAGAGAGAGAGAGAGAGAGAGAGAGAGAGAGAGAGAGAGAGAGAGAGAGAGAGAGAGAGAGAGAGAGAGAGAGAGAGAGAGCGAGAGAGAGAGAGAGAGAGAGAGAGAGAGAGAGAGAGAGAGAGAGAGTCGCGCCAGCACAGAGAGGCACGGAGACGGAGCGGAGCAGCATCAGGGCTTGAACATCTGGGCAAGAAATTAAAAACATTTCACCAAACATAGAACGAGAATAAGAGAAAGACATTGCTCGTGGTGGGATTTTTGCTTTTCTGCACGGACATAAAATGAAAGGGTTACCTGACTGTACTTTGGATTTGGAGTCACCGCTGCGACTTTGACACGAGAGTTGCGCAGAGTCTCTATGAGTTGTCTGTCGGGGGAAATTCACGCACACCAGAATCAAACTCCGAGCGGGACGTCCAGGCACCAGTCAGGGAGTAAGCTAAACCACCTACACACCGCTCTCTCTGGAAAGTCATACAACGTGAGTATGTAAGATTCTGCTCTTTTTTTCCACCCTGTTTCAACCGATTAATTTCTCTCAAACTGCAATTTGATCCACTGGAAAAGAGGGAGATGAATTATTCATATATTTCCAACTACTAAGTCCGGTTTACGCACGGATCATCTGGGCATCTTTTTTTCTTTTTTTTTTTACATCATCCAAAGTGTACCTGCCACGTAGACGTGGCGTGTACAGAGGTTTCGGTCCAGATAAAGGCTTTGATGGCAGAAGCAGATGCTTAAAAGACTGTGCGCACCGTTGTTTCAGCGTGAGGCGCGCAGTTGTGCGTATTCACAGGGTGAGAACAGGGATGAGGGGACTTGTTGCGCCAGAGCTGGGCTCCTTATCAAACTCAGGGACTTTTAGGAGGGAGTAGACTGGAAAAATAGAATGGGCGTTGGGTCTTGGAGTAAAAAGAATAAATAAAAAAAAACCAACAAATTTGACATCTGTCTTGATTCTCCACGCTGGTTTTCACTTGGAGAATGTACGTTGGAGCGTTCCTCCCTGAATCTAATTCTATCTGTCTCCCAAATGTTTACCCTCTCCAAATGCTCTTTAACAACATGTCAGCCATCAGTTATCACACTTGAGTTGTCAGCTCTAGCAAATGCTCAAACCTGACCAGCAACACTGTTAGATGGTCCTCAAGCATTACTTGTGGTGTTGGAATCTACTCAGAGTATAAGCCTTGGTGATGTGTAGTGCTGGCAGTACTTAATCCGTAGCCCCGGACTCGGTCCTTCAAATAACTTCTTACCAAAGTCTGTGAGATAGTCGACACTGGAAAAAACTGATGATGGAGTTGACGATGTGTAGAGTGGCTGATGGATGACTTCACCTCACCTGAAACTTAGAGGAAGAATAATGGCTTGAAATTGTGAAATTGGACAAGATGGTTCATCTTAAAATACTGTGTAATGTATGGCTATTTGCACCTAAATATGGATGGGTCTTCATCCAGATTAGAGATGTGCGGGCTGAGGATGAGGAGGATACACACTGAACAGGTCATCAGTTCATCACGGGGTAAATACACACGCATATATTCACACCTGAGGGTCATTTGAAGTTCCGGATTAATCGAGAACACATGTTTTTGTCTATTTTTGTCTGAATCTGAATGACAAACAAGTTGCTTTAACTCAGCATATTGTTGGATCTGTTTGTTTTTAAGGAACCAGCTGTTTATTATCTCAAGTAGTTCCAATGGTTTATTTGAGGAGCATTTCACAAAAGTTCTCTTTTCCTTTTTGTGGGCAGTTGACATATTTGACAGTTACTTTGCTGCTGTCAAACTATCTCAGGGGACAATTTCTAACCTCCCTTGAGACCTCTAACATTTCACTTAACTCTCAGACTAAATATCCATTTGAACATAAACCATCTCACATCTCAAGAGGAGAGACAACAATTCAGGTTGACATATTTCTCTTTAGAGACCAAGAGATGGATTTATGTTACTTTAGGGATAGCCATAGGCTTTCAGAGGTGGGAAACAGTTGCTGCAACAGTGTGTTCTGCTGATTAATTTGGGTGCACACAAAATTAAGCTTAATACTGAATCATTTTGTACAGAAGGCAGTTTCCTTAACTCTTTCATTAAAGATTACAGAAGATCCACCCTATTGTATTGTCTAATGTTATAGCTTTTCTATTTACCTAAGCCCCCAGCTACATGATGACACAGGGGTTGTGCTCCGCCAAAGTGTTTTTTAACTGATTCCAAGGGTCCGCTGTAAAAGCAACCATATGCTTGCTACATGCTGTCATTGCTCTTTTGATGTTGGCTTAATTAACACTCATCTGGGTCTCAAATGGTTTGCGTGTGTGTGTGTGTGTGTGTGTGTGTGTGTGTGTGTGTGTGTGTGTGTGTGTGTGTGTGTGTGTGTGTGTGTGTGTGTGTGTGCGTGTGTGCGTGCGTGTGTGCGTGTGTGTGTATTCCCAAGGCAGAGGGAGAATGATGTTTACCTACCACCTACTGCCACAGACCTCGGGGGCTCTTTGATGCTATGGGGGAGTACGGGGGCATTTTACACCCGTGCTGATAGAATAGGTCAATAGTGCCTTTAAGCAGTGTGTTGTTGTTTTGTTTTGCTTTTTTGTTTAATTAAGCAGTTTACAGACTCAAAATAAGGATTTCTGTTTTTGATTTCTTCCCAACCAAATTTTAAGATCTTTTAATGAGTCACATTTGTCGACTGTAGTCTGCAGCTCACATTGTTTTCCCCAGGCTGTTTGACGTACTGCAAAGTCACATGTGTATTGCTTGATATGAGATGAAAATAAGTGACCAGCAAATATAAAACATTTTCAAATCCTGGTAATAAAACATTGAAGATTCTAATTTCCATATATGTCATCACAGATATATAAAAAAAAGCATATACCCTTGTTGAGTTATAATACATTTGTTTCTGGAATTCTTAAATGATATTATTTTGTTTGGTTCGGGCAAATATATTTTATATTGAGAGTTATGATGTGTCACAATGGACAGTTCAAACTCAGTATGTCCAATGTACCTGTTTTCAGTTTTAATGCATGTGGATGATCTGAAATCTGTAATTCAAATGCAAAACACAGTGTTATCTCAACCTGTTGCTTCCTGAAACAAGTTAAATCACCAATATGGGACCAAAAGCAAGAAGGACATATTGTCTTAATGGTGAAAAATATCCAGCTGGGAATGGATCCATATACAAGTATTTGTTTTTGACACTTACTCTTGGGTGTTTTGCATCAAGGAAAGCAGAATGGTTGGATAGGACAAGAACAGACATGCTATTCTGTCTGGATGAGATGGTAGATGACTTGAGAGTCTTTTCAAATGCCTTGCATGCAAAGCAAGAGATAAGCTGATAAATATTAAGCTCCCTCTTGAGCAGTGTTTGACTTCAAGTACTGAAAGGACTCGTCCAAACAATGTCACAACTGATTTGTAAGTCTCTGGCTTTCAGAATCTGTCTGAGTTTTCTCTGTGGTTTCTCGGTCATAAAATCGTATTATGTCACCATGGATATGAGGCCTCAACAGTCCGAAGACAGGAGCTCACAGGGGCTCGTGGTTTCTCCAGCAACCATGGAGGCAGTGCAGGCTATTAGTTTTTTCAAAGTTCCCACTGACAGGCTACAAAAACACTCTCGGATGAAAGTTATTCCACAACTTGAGGGATGCTGAAGAGCCGCAACACGGTTTGAGGGGCGAAGTTGACACTTCTGACTTCTGACCTTCTTGATCAAACTAAACAGAACTCCCACCGCAAAGACTCAGTGTCTCCCCCGAAGATGGCTGTTTTATGTTTCCCCACATGAGCTCGGACATCCGTCAAGAGAAAGGGTCCTTGAAACATCTGTGTTGTGATTACTGAAAGCATGATCTCTCCTCCCCCTCGTCTAAGAACCCACATTCCACCCATTCTTATGCCAAAGTTTCAAGATTGCTTCCACATTCAGGCAGGTAAAAAATGTATTCAATGACTATGGGGGCATTGTTGTAGCTAAACCATTTGTCAATGCATATGGAGAATTGTCTCTCTGGATTTCACTCTGTCTGTCTGATAACTTGTCTGTCTGTTAGTAGGCTTTTAATTGTGTAAGAATTTTGCTCGTCTGTATTAGAATTTGTACATGTAATAAGATTTGTCAACGTGAACAAAGATATTTGTGTTTTCAGTAAGATATGGAGGTGCAGTTGTTCGCCCGGGGCGTAAAACAGTCCTCGACTGCCTGTCACAGCAGAAGTGTGGCAAATGTGTTTAAAAAAAACCCACACCAATTGTGAACCTGCTTGACTCATGACTTGTGACTTGGCCATATTTTCAGCATTTCAAGCAGGAAGCAGACTTTTCAACTACTAAATTATGAGACAACTTTTGTAGATTCAGGTTCACATTGACAAATTATTGTACACGGTGACAACTCTCACTTTGGGCAGACGGCACAGAATACAGACAGACAACTCTAAAATAGTTTTGAAAAAAATAATGCCCCCATAAATAAACTTCTGAAAGCTATAGAATATATACATTGCAACACATTGTTGCAGACTTGTGCATTATTTCATTAATTCACTTTACATTTGTTTATATGCTTATTAGTGGAACCTCTCAGGACAGACATCATTATTCTCTAGCTTGTTTTCTGTTTTGTTTTGTTTTTTTAATTCTAAATATACTTTTTGTTGCATTTCGTGCTTCAGTTTACTGTGCGTTCATGGTAAAAAAAAACCACTTGGTAAAACCACTTCCTCTTTTTCAACTAGTCATCGTTAACGTCAGTTGACTAAAGAAGGTCACATTTCTGTCTTTTGTTGTGAGACATCTTGTTCAGTCACACATAGAAGTCATTTAATTCTTCCAAAAATACAGCCGTTAGAAAAGCCGAGTTCAATCTCCTGTGAGTAAAGAAGTATGTGAACAGTCTGCAGTGTTGCATGATGGTAAAGGTGCGTCCAACTCAGGGTGTAATGCTATAGTTTGTGTAGAAAGGTGGGTGATGGAGTTCAACATAATGCAATAAAAACACATTCAAATACCAATGTATTGTTCTGATTTTATTGACTCAGCAAAGTATTCACTAAAAAAGTATTCCTTTGAAAAAACAGATGCAAAACATTAGTTGAGATGATTTGTAGAAGTCCCTGTTGGAGAACTGACAAGAGCAAGGCACATTATATTGTAATCCAGGGGAGTCAAACACAATTTAGTTCAGCGGCCACATACAGCACAATTTCATCTTGAGCAGTAAAATAATGCCTTTACATTTTTAATTTGAAGCTTTCCTTTGTTGCGCCATAGTTTCTACAAGATGACAATGTTTATATTTCTGCAAAACCAAATAATTACTACTGAAAATGACTACAATCTCAACATAAAGCCAATTTTAATGAAACCTTCTGGTGCAAAATGAAGTAAAATGTCCAAAAACTCCTGTTGTAATTGTTGAATTTCACGTGTTTTTACAAACTCATCTTGACAGCATGGCTTTCAGGCTAATGTGTGAAAGCTCCTGGGGAGTTAAGATATTTACTCCACTGTTGACACGCTGGAGTTCCGCGGTGCATCATCTATCAAGGCTGATGTTGCCGTTAGCTGTCTGTTATCACACTGCTTACTCTGCTCTCCACCCCCGTTCTCTACTCTCAGCCAATCACATGCCAAATCACTCAAAAGGATATAAACCAACAGAACATCACGTTAACCTTAACATTGCAACAACAAGAAGAAATTCAAACAACTATGACAAATGATGGAGGGAGTGGTGAATCAAATAACCTTGTAGTTACCATTGGTTTCCATGGTGACAAATGTGGCGAAGGTATGTGTGCTCTATCGAGTGCTTGTTCTGGTTTATAAAATTTGTATTCAGCTTTCTAAGCCATTTTAAGACCTCAAAAAAAGTCTGTTAGCTGAATGTTAGCTAAAAAGAGAAAATATATGTCCATCAGAAAGAAGTATGGATGGATGGATAAATTAGGCAGAGGTGCGCAAACTCAACCAATCATGTAATATCATGAACATGTTTATTTTTCCGCTTAGAATATAGCTGTCACTGTTACTCTTCACTGTCGAATTAGATGTAATGAACTTTCCTGAAGATACAAACTTCAAGATGTTGTTTCGAGGATGAGTGGAAATCCTTTTAAATGATTTTGACATTGCCCAAGTTTGATTTACTTTTTACGTTTTCTTTTCCTTCAACCAGAAATTTTTTTTGGGGGGGAAACCTCATAGAACTTGTTAGAGAGAGCCCAGGTGATGCCACTCAAGTTAAAAAAAAATGTCCATCTCTTTCACAGACCATCCTGCTTGCCAGTTTGTGAAGAAAAGGGCTGAAAATAAGTGAAAAGCTCTGTTGTCTTTGAAATGCCCTGCAGGGACCACGTGTCACATCGTTGTGGCGTATGTAACGCATCCAGATGGCACAGAGAAGTGCAGACAGACTCTAAGAAAATAGAGATGATAATGAGAAAGAAGCACATCAGAGAGACGGGAAGACCGGAAAGAGCCTCAGATATGCAGACAGATCCAGATGTACATGAGTTTGGCATTTGAGTGCTTGGTATACCTTTATTCTGCAGACTGTGACCAATCACTTACAGTTACCAGTGTGTAGATCAGACCTGTGGCTCTGACTGGCCCTCAAGGAGTCAGTGAGGAATTTTGACTGAAATGAAACGTTTTTCATGCTGCATGCAATACAACTAAAGTTTTTCCAAAGTTGCTTGATGGTATAGATTTACCCATCATGACTTTATTAATCAATTGAAATTTGAATCATTGCTAGCAGAGATACAAGAACTTTACTGAAGCAGAAATAGGACAATGGCTTATCAAAGTGAATTAACATACTGCTTTCCAAAGAGAGGTATATTCAGGTTAAGAAGAACTGAAATACACATTAGGCTTAGATTGTAATGTGCCTCCCCACTGATCAGTAACTGTCTCTCTTCTGACTTAATTGTGAACAATGACAGATTATAATATTCATATTCCACATCACTGCAGTTGTCTGATATTAGCTCACTGCTTTTTAAGGCTTGCTTTAGGCTTTTTTCCCCAGTTTGTTTACATTTTAAGCATTTCATTAGCGTCAACTCAGGACCGCAGGTGGAATCATTACAAAAGTTACTGTGTTCAACAAACTGCCGCAATACATTTGAGTTACTTTAAGGATTGAAGACATTATTGGATCTGGGATTAAAATGCATGCATCTGCATTGTCCTATTTACTGCACAATGTCGAGATTGCACCAGATTTCTGCGCAGAAAACTTTATCTACTGAGATCAAATCGCATCGCGGCTATATGGGTTAGAATTTTGAGTCATACTTGAGAGGCTGATGAAGAAACATCAAGAGAGCAGAAAAGTGTTGGGTCACAGTGACCACAAGCTTTAATCAGGTGCTGGTCACACAGGCCACGAGTCAGGCATCAAGGCGACTGCCCGGCCACAGTCTGGCCACAATGGAGCAGAATCAGTCTCGTGCTGGCTGGCACTGGACCACTGGGTTAAAATTTTTTTTTTTTTTTTTTAATTCATATAACAGAGATCTAGTTTTAAATGATCTGGACTGACTTCCTCCATCCCAAAATAGAAAGAGGAACTAAAATTTGCAAGAATATGCAAATCATTTTGAAAGTATGATTCATTGCTGAGTACTGTATACTGTTAATATGCTTTCATTGCCTTTTTCAATTGAGGTGAAGTGATACCAATGAGATTCGAGGTTTAAGTTGATGACATGCAGGAATCTTACAAATACGGCCAAATGCCACACAAGTGCAATCGAAATTCTATTAATCATTGATTCAGTTACTAATTTGCTGACCTGATTATTATAAAAATAAATAAATAAAACCAACGAGTCAACATGTCTCTACAAAAGTAAGCAGCCGTCAGAGTTGGACATTGTGGTTGCACACATTCTGGGCAAATGCTTCTCAAAAGGCTCTGATTGTGCACAGCAGAGATGTTCCACCTTTCAATATGACACATACCTGATGCATAGAGTCACGACAAAGCCTGAATGCTTGGTGTTTTGGCCCAGCCTGGGCTGGTACTTGAACCACTGAGGAGCCTTTGTGGGGAAACCTCAGGAGGCTGCTCTCAGTGAACTGTGTTCGAATGAATTTTAAAAGGATCTTTCGAAGCTTAAAGACTCTTCTAAAGCTTGAGACAGCAAATATTGAGCATGGGGGTTCTGAAAAGTACAGAGAAAAAAAAACAGAATCCTTGTGTAATCCTGATGTAAGTTTTTATCGTTAATACCTTATTGAAACTTAAGATGCTTTTTACTTGGATGGAAAAGAAGTAAAACAACACAACCTGGAATACTTTCACTAGTCAGAAACTGTCTTCTCGTGCTCCTATCTCTTTTTTCTCTTCTAAAGCACTTGGTATCTGCTGTTTGAATGCAAAATAAATAAAAATGGTCCTGCTTTCTGCACTAAAGCAGTGAAAAGTGAAACAAGCTCAGTTGGACTGAGGTCAAACTCCTCAACTACATTCCTCTGCTTGGTCGTAAAAGCTACCCGGTTGTCTCGTCTCAGCCCAAAAAAAAAAAAAAAAATACTGTCCCTCTGGATTGTTCTAATATTGAGATGAGGGGGCTCTGTGTACAGAAATGGGAAAACCAAGTCGTGATATACTAGTTACACAACATTGACTTCAAAACTGCAAAATAACTGGTGAAAACAGAAAACGTCTTAAATAAGGATCTAGGAATGCTAAAGTGTAACACTGTTCTTGGTTGCGTGTGTATTCGGTGCAGCTTAAGTTCACATGCAACCACTTGTTTCTCTTCATTTCGCAGTCTTAGTAATTATGACAGGCCCGAACATTAAAATGATGTATTTGAAGAACGCTTTTGAGTGGAGATCTGAAACCTCTGTGGGCCACGCTGACGCAATGCTCATATTGCAACGGGGCTCTCTGGTGATGCAATCTGTGGAATCTGTCTCTAATAAGAGTGATTTCATGAGAGGACGGCCAAACACACCCAAAAAATGGGCTGCTGACAAACCCGACACACATGGTGGAAACTGTTCGTCTGGAGCCAGTCGTTGTTAATTAGTGGGAGAAGTTTGGTTAACCTCATCAAGCCACTTCTTTTAATCGTTATTACTCACGTTTGAGTCCTGAAAATTCCGCTTTTAATCGTGTTAACATTTCCATGGGGTGTTTTTCATGAGCGAATAGACATGTTGCAGGTACGGATTTATATGCATGGTCGACCAATTATGGACTGGATATGATTCAAATATGGTTGTTCGAGAAAATCACACGCTCAAGGTAAAGAACATACAATGTAGTGAGGCTGAAAGCTCCTGAAGTTGATTATCATTGTGATCTTTCAATCTGGTAAACAGGTGGAGTTGCTCTAAAGTATTGGAGGGAAACACTTCAGTAAAATACTTTTGGATCTTCATTCTTATTCCCAAAAGAAAAACTCTTAAAGGGGTCATGTTATGCAAAATTCACTTTCTAATGGTTTTCAACAGTAATATGCACGTGGGAATGAGGCTCCAGAAGTGAGGAAAATCTTTCATCTCATTTTTAAAAAGTGTGTTACTCTAACGAGCCAATCAGAAATCACACCCTATATAGTGCCATCACTACGTTTAGCCAATCCCAATCAAGGTAGGCCCTCTCTTTGGCCCTCCCACAATTATGCAGCTCTGCAATGTCACATGGCACCACGACAGGAAGTGCTTCGTCCTCTTTCCAAGATAGGTGTGTGTGGGCAGAGCACAGTCCAGCTCACCCAGACACAGCAGATTATGAATGCAGCTCCTATGATCCAGTATTTAAATGGATGAATATCAAGTAAAAGCTGGATTTGGTGCAATAAACTTTGGATACAATGTTTTTGGACCAATGAAACCCATGATAAATTGTTGAAAAGCTGTATAATATGACCCCTTTAATAAACTTTTAGATTTTGTGAATTCCCCCAACTGTATATGTTTTGCGGTTGTTGGGCAAGATTTTAAAATGCAAAAACTTGACCAAGTGCTTTTTCTCAGTTGTTTTGGTTTCAGGTATTCTTTCGTTATAGATTGTTTGCAGCATGTACAAACCAAGACACATCAGCTCCAAGTACTGCATGCTGCCAGACACGCCCACCTGTTAGAGTTGTTATCTCTCTGCAACTATGAAAGGCTTTAATGAGTACACACACACACACACACGCACAGACACACACAGTACAATGTCCACATGGATTTTCGATTCACAAGCATGCAGCTGCTTTCTACACAACTAGTGTGAATGATCAGTGACAAACTTTTGAAACTATTGGTTCTGTTATAAGAATCTGCCCATATGATAACACCTCTGCCTTCATCACATATTCTATTTGTGTGTTATGTTCTAGAATAATATTTCTTTTCTCTAAACTAAGTGCTTCTGTTTTTTTTTTGTTGTTGTTTTTTAATCCATTGTAATCAGGTTCTTTCTGAGCTGCCTGTTCACTCCCATGCACCTGATTCAAATGAATAGGCTATTAGCAGGCCTCTGCAGGGCTCCGTGACCCTTTCATATGAATCAGATGCGTGGGAGCAAAGAGATGGCTCAGACCTCCAAATAAAGGGTAGGATTAAAAAAAACCTTTTGCACTTAAGTTTTTGAAATGCGAAAAGACAGTTTTGGACTGGATTGAAGGTCACCTTTTGAAAACACGTACGTGACTCCATTGTGAGCTTTTCTCAGGCTCACTGTATGTGTGTCCATGTGGCCCCCAAGTGGTAGTAAATCTCATGATGCAAATAAAAGCAAGAAGGCCGTCGTGAAACCACTGCTTTGTGCCTCTGATAGCTGTCACAAACAGCACAAATGCCACCATTAGCTTTTCTGAGGCCTTCTTGTGGATTCATTTCAGGGTTAACCTTTCTTTTGCTCGGCTTTACCCTACTTTACCGAAACATGTGGAACAGATCACAGCAGAAAGAACTTAAAGCGTATTAGTACTACGTTCATCAAGTGAAAGGGTGCATTATGTGCCGCATTGGACAACAAGCTGGTTTTCAGTTGTCATTCAGCTTTCAAATCTAAAGAGTAAATTTATGAAATGGCTTTAACATGTTTGTTTTTGTTTAATATGGTGATCTAATCTTCAGTAATATCTTCACAGTATTTAACACCTTTCTCATTCTGGATGGCCACAGTGCGGTGCCTGGGGAGCTGATGGGGGTCAAGGGTCATGCGCAGGGATTCATGCTTTTTCTAACCTCAAGGCCACCACTGCACTGTTTATCAAGCTGTCTATTACTGAGTAATAACATTTATTTCTGTGACTTCAACAAAACAGAAGCAGCTGAAACAGTGTCCTGTGTAATTTGGCAGCAGTGAGTGAACTCCTTCTCCCCGGGGGGGTAATGCATTATTTAGTCATCCAGGAGCAGTTGCTCTCGAGGTGCTTCTGTCGATCATGTGATGATTTGCTTTTGCTTAAATGCTCTGCACTGTACTTTCAGAATATTTCTGCACTCAACATCTTTTTAGTTCATCATCACTTCAGTGTACTCAGATATTCTGAAAGAATCTACAACATTCCCTAAATACCTAATTGTATTCCACTGTTCAAATATTGTCCTTTTTTTGTGAAGGTTGTGCCCTCTATATTCATGCTGACCGATGGATTTGATGATATTTGATGATATTTGAGGTTTTTGTGTGCTGCGATGGAAGTCCTGAAGTGGTTTCAAGGGTATCACCCACTGACAAGTTGTGAATCAGCCCGACACGGCTGCAGTCACACATGAGTCAGCGCCAACTCTCAATCCAGGCCTTGTCCCAAGCACTCGGTCGGTACGCAGCAACTGTTTGAGAGTATGTGCGAGTGTGAGGGTGTGTGTGTGTTTGGCGGTGGCGGTGGTGGTGATGGTGGTGGTGGTGATGGTGGTGGGAGGGGGTTTGTGTGCACTCGCCTGTGATGTTGGAGAGAAAGTGAAGAGAATGAGAGTCTATGTGTGCGAGTGTTTGCGTGCACTCTGGAATCGCAGAAGTCCTGTTTCTCTGCTTTCTAGGGTGGGAGTCTGGGAACAATGGGCACATTGTGCAGAGAGTTGGCAAAGTCAGGGGGGTGGGAGGTAGCAGCGGTGGACAAGAAGCAGCAGCAGGAGGAGGAGGAGGAGGCAGCAGAGGAGAGCTGAGGGGAAGAGGGATGACTGAAGATGAGTGAGGAGTTTAAATGGTGCTGGGAAGAAGATGTGGACAGGAATTGAGTTGTAGAGGATTAAGTGAATAAAGCATAGAAATCTATGCAATATGGTTTGTTTATGATCATTTATTCAG
Source organism: Blennius ocellaris (assembly GCF_963422515.1). Taxonomy (NCBI): domain Eukaryota; kingdom Metazoa; phylum Chordata; class Actinopteri; order Blenniiformes; family Blenniidae; genus Blennius; species Blennius ocellaris. The sequence goes on from NC_137664.1 coordinate 15,381,811, forward strand.
TGTAGGTACAAAATAAACTAAATGGTGGGTCAGCAAACACAAAAAAACAGTACATGCTAGTTTCAATTAAAGATTGCTTGCCAGTCTAGGTCGCATATCAAGTTTTTAGTGTACCTGTGTATTCTGACTGGCTGTAATTTTGTATGTTTTTTTGTAAAGAAGCAAAGAACATTTGTCATATTTTTGATATCCACAATGATAAGTTGTCCAAAAATTACATTTCCTACTTTACCTGTTCTCCACTACTCAGTCTGGAGGTTACATGTTTGTATATAAGACAATGTGACACCCCCAAGCAAATCAGTGGCCGTGATGCAGGACACTGAAAAAACCTGGCAATTTCAAGCACTTGATAGTTGTTGTGCAATAATATTTATTTATTTTTATTCTCAAAATAAACAAAAAACAACTGTGAGACTCTTCCCTGTGGGGACAGTCTGCAAGGTTTTAGTTGAATGTTTCCCTCAAGCTCTCTTCTTTTAGTTTGTGGTGTGGTTTATTGATTCAAAGCCTCAGCCATTGTTTTCTGTACTGTTGCATCTGTCAGGGACTTTGCTAACGTACAACTCACGACACCATCTGTTGGCGCAAAGTGGTGTTACAGGACTAAAAGCCCTGATTAAGTTGGTTTAGCTTCACTTCAATAAATATTCCTGCAATGCTATCCATACTTCTCACCAATCTACTGTATCTACCTAAATGTTTAACTTTGGTCACTGGAGCAAATCCCAGCTGTTGACAGGTAAAGGCAGGGATCATTTAGGATGAATCGCATAGACTTAAATTCACATATGAAGGCAGTTTTGAAAGTCGCCAATTAGCCTCAGACACATGTTTTAAGGAAGAAACATGTGTAACAGAAGAGAACATGTGCACGCATAAGGATTTTTTTAAAACTGTGAACAGAAAGGCCCAAAGCTTGGAATTGAACCAGGAACCTACTAACCATTAGGGTGCTAATTTGCAACCAAATATGCAACCATTTTCGTTGGCATTGGTTTTTGTTTTTTGGCCACAATTTGTTGATTATTTTTACAAGTTTCATCTGAAAGAAAAAAAAAAAAGGATTCTAACTGGTCTGAAAAAAGTTGGATGGTTGTATTGCTGAAATTGTTGCCCAAGTTTTATTGCTTACAGTGGAAGTTGAACACCTTGTATGGCCGCTGCTGGTGTGTAACTGTGTGCTTGAATGGGTAAAAGAAAGACAAGAGATGCGATTTTAAACTGCTGAAGCATTGAAAAAAGTCAGGCCATATACCATATCTTGATAGCAGATACTGTTAACCTCAGGTATGAGAAACTCTCAATTGCCCATCAGTTCATTAGGGAGTAACTCTAATATAAACACAGGCCGGAGTTTTACTGTTAAATTAAAAAAAAATTTAAAAACTCCAGCTGCAGCACAATTTGCAAGCATTTAGAGAAGCAACTTTCTATCACTTCCACATGTTCCCTCTGTCTCTCATAACTCCTGCACATCAAAGCCCGGCTTGAAAACTGCCCCAGTTTTAATGCTGTAGTTCATTTGAAAAACCAGGAATAGTTTCACATTTTTAGAAAGCAGATGTTAACTCTGCTGCATATTAAGAGAATCATTTTCTCCCCCGAGTAATTTATGCATTGCTGAAATTACTCTCACCTGCTTTATTAACAAAAAGAAAATTAATGATTCTTTCAATGTGAGAAACCTCAAACTGAAAGTTTACAGGGAGTTACCATGCTGATGAATTGTGGTGACCATTATTTGAGCAATAAAACATCAGCATTTTTGAGTGAGCTGCAAATGAACTATTAAGTCCTTAAAGGAGAAACTTCATTGTAACTCCCTGTAAAACTGTGCATCGGTCTTGACCTCACTTACAAGATAATAGCTTTGCAGACATAATTCATACATCTATACAGACTATTAGGAACAAATGAGCTGTAGATCAGGTTGAAACTGATGGAATTATGACTGGATGATTGTGCAGGCTGGGGTGAGCTGTCCACCTCCAGCTTTACAGATCAGTATAGAATCCCAGCTTGTCGGCCAGACTTTTGTCTGACACATAGATAGCTATTGATTAATGCAGACTGTATTTAACTCTGTGGAAAAATAATATGCCATTTTGTGCAGTGATTCTATTAAAGCTTCACTCCTTCTAGGACTGTTTTGAAAATGGCACCCATTGAGCTCTATAGGGTGATACATTTTTGGGAGTCGAGGAAGAGACTTAAGGTTACTCACTATATGGAGTTTAGCCAGAGTCGACACTGGCTCTGCTCAGAGTGGATAAATCTCTGTTTTTGTCCGGTCATGCTATTATATTATACCAATCTAGAGTAAAATTGTATTGTAGTTTTAAAATTGTTCAAAAATCTACTTTTCAATTGGATTACAGTGTCATAAAAGCAGAATTACATTTGGCCAAAAATATGACTGTGGCTAATATGAAAGTGCTGTGAGGCTGGAGCAGTGGTCAATATTATTGAAGACCATAACAATATACTGCATTCATGTCAAGGCTTCCTGTGAAGGGTTTGCATGTTTGCATTATTTGTGAATGTGTTTTTTTTTTCTCTCAGTCCAAAACAAAACTTTAAGGTGAAGTAGTGACTCTATATTATATGTACATTTGAATGTGACTGGATGAATTCATTTCATGGTTTGTTTGCCTTTGATGATTGCTCACCTGTCCTGTGTAACCTCAGCGACATTATGTCCCTCTTATTGAATACAGATCATGGAAAAAGCATCAGATCAGAATATATAAATTCACTGGGAGCAATAATCATTCAGTGTCAGGGTCACAGTAGTAACATATATTTGTGTAACCCTTCTTAAAAAGCATTGGCCTCTGGTAACAATTGAAACAAGGCCATTGTTCTCATCTTATGAGATGTTTTGAAAGCCCCTCAATTCACCCTGACCTGCTGGGAAAATGGTCATTTCCTCATTTTCCTCCGTCAGGATACTGCCACCACAAAACGTATCATTGAAGGCTCTTGCCTTTTCTTTGGGGGACAGTTCATTTATGCAGCCAATCCTCCACGTCCTTCCATCAAACAGCGACCATTAATTTCATGGAACGTGTTGATGGACTGGACTGCAGTGATGTGAAACCTTTATCTGTGCTACGGCTCAAAGTTGGTGAAGTGGTTGTGTTATCCTCTGTAATCATCAGTATCATCCGAAATGTTGTTGTGTGAACGAGGCCTTAAAGTATCCTCGGGATAGACCAAAACCCAACTTGCTCCCAATGGTATGCAAACACATTGCATGGCAGCCATCATTATTAATGTGTTTGAGTAAGTATGATTTAGTGCATGAATGAGTGAATGCAACACTGTTGAGGCTGATCAAGTGCTGAAATATTCTGTATAAGTAATGTTCATTGACCAATCTCCAGTAAAACACGCAGAGCAAGGTTTCAACCATTGCTGAAGTCTAAGCAGGTCTGTTCCAGTCGTTTCATATTCATTGATACCTTGACGTGTTTGCTCAGTAAAGTCAGTGTAAAAGTCAAAATTTGCAGCAGTGTGAGAGTGAACAGTGGTAGTGTGACTAAGAGTGAATCAGACACATGAATGCTTGGATGCCGTCTTGCTGCTGACGCTTGAGTTACAACTTCACATTTCACATGTATAGATTCCAGGGTGGTCCTTTCCATAGCCTGTCAGAAACTTACACCTACCCGAACCCACACACACACACACACACACACACACACACACACACACACACACACACACACACACACACACACACACACACACACACGGTCAGTCTTGGCCTTTAAACACAATATGCCTTTCTTATTATTTGCTAACGACCCAGAAGAGAGTGTGTCGACACACACTTGAGCCTCACTCGGTTGTATACTTCATATAAACACACACACTCCCCCACATTCCTCTCCCACTCCTGCACACAAGTTGTTTTAAATAAAGATTTCAAATTTGTCATTTGCAGATGCAATATACATATCCAGGTGCAGGGCAAGCATAGGGGAAGTTAAAATCCCCTCTTTTGGCGACCGTTGCTCAGTGTTTAACTTCTAAAAGACCCAGCCACACACACACGCATGCACACACGCACGCACGCACACATACACACACACACACACACACAATGACAGGATCTCCGTCTCTGAGGGGGCCGATGAAAGTGTTGGGAATGTGCTCAGAGAGGCCACTGACACTTCCTGCGCTTTCTAGTGCTGACGACTGGCCTCAGGCATCTACTGTCCCGCTGACTGCTCCCAGCAGACGTTTAATGGCCAGAAACCGCAGATGACCATCCGAATAGATGGAGCTTTCATTTGCTGTGGTGCTTGTCATCGGAGCTCTGTCACTGCGGGTTTATCCTGTATTAGTGCTGCCGCTGTCTTTCAGCTGTTTGGTGTGATGCTCCTAATGGACGAGTTGTTGCTTTATTGGTAACAAAAGCTTATAAGAGGAAATTATGAAAGCTACAAGTTTAAAGTAATTCACTCAGACACCATGGGTGGTGGCACAACTGGTCATTTACGAGACGAGGTTTGTCTGTCCATCATCTTATTTAAATGCTCATTTTTGATAGGAACGGTGAAAAATGTAAATGTACATGTTGCAGTTTTTGCAATGAGACTTTTTGCTTGACCGATTAATATCACAGGATGCAAAATTACATAACTTCCTCAAATGACATAAATCTTTTATATGTTTTGCTCATATCTGCTCAAATTGCCTACTGAATGATCCACTACAACTGCAGCAGATACGAGCTTCCCACATAGTTAAGATGATAAATGTTACAATGTTGATCCAGGAGGGAGTGAGAGCACTCGAACTAAAATAAAAACCCAAATAATTGTGAAGAGCAATATTTCACTTCTGTTTTCTTGTTATACATCAGTGATTCCAGGCCTGTTTGTGGCTTCACGCTCCACTCCATTCAACACCATGCCAGCTCACTATGAAAGAGCAATTGGCATGATATTATTCAACCCGGTTGATTTGTTCTCGTGTGTTGACGATACTGAAAGTTGTGTGAGTGGATGGTGTTACATGCAGCAAAGACTGGGGAGATAAAATCCTGTCTAGTGGACATAGAGCTACTCCACCAACAGACCATACAATAATTATCTGAAAACCGCATTAAAGCATGGCTGCCACCTCTCACACATATAATATGTGATATTTATCTCATGTTGAGTTGTGATTTTTTTTGTCTGAATGTTAGAGTACCACTATCTTCACAATGAATTCATCATATCAACTTGACATCCGGTTCTGATTAAAATGTATAAACTATAGTCATTCCCTTTTCTTGCCAAAAAACGAGTCCATGGCATGCTGGGAAAATGCTCATCCTGAATGGATGGAAAATCTGGAATGTATTTTTTTTTTTGTGAACCCTGTCATGGATTGATGACCTGTCCAGCCTCTGGGCTTTGGTCCAGTGTTGGCTGAGAGGCTCCAGCAGGTGGAGATCAACTTCATTCCAATAGATATCCAAGAGGCTGCATGGTGACCCAGTGGTTCACGCTCTCGCCATAAATGGTGACCTTAAATTGTGTGAGTGTGTGTGTGGTTGTCTGTCTCTCTTTGTTTGCCAATGGATGGATGGATGGATGGGTGGATTGATGGATGGATGGATGGATGGGTGGATTGATGGGTGGATTGATGAATGGATGGACTGGTCATTAATCAAATGCAAACAGAGTGAATCGTGCAGTGAACATTTTTTTAGCTCTGTTATTACTAGCCCTGATGTTTGTTTTTCAATATGTCATTGTTAACCAAAAAGTGCAGAAATTAAGCAGATACATCCAGCCTGTTGGTCTGTTGCAATAATTTAATACAGCTAATTGAGTGTATGGTGCTTTTTCATAGAATGAAATAATATTTTACCACCACTCCAAGCAAATACAGTATTGCCACAGATGGAGGTCCTCATCAGTCCCCTCAGGAAATTAGAGATATAAACTAAATCCAGAAGACCGTATATTTAATTGATTAGGACTTCCTCTATACTGCCATGGGTGTTCTGCCACGCGTAATATGTGCCTGGTCTGGATCAAGAAGCCGCCAATATTTTTAAGTGGGGCAGCGTGTTCTTGATGCTTGGGTTATGAGTAATAAAAAATGCTTCATCTGTAGATCTTATAGTACCCCGAAGCACAAATGCATTCACAGGATCTTCTTTTATTTTGCCACCTGCACAGTGATTCCCCAGCATTATGTAACGCATTTTCGATATCACAGCCTCAAGCCAGTTTATGACCAATGAGACGTGTAGCTGAGGTGCAGTGGTTTAAATGTATTCTGGAAAGCTTAAGTTTTCATTGCTTTCAACACTGCCTCATTACCCCGGAGTATCCCATGCTTCTCCTGTGAATGTTGGAGAGGTGAAGGCAGGGGTAGGTTTTCTAACATTTCAAACTTGTCCAATGGAGACGAGGAGGGAAAAAAAAAAGCTTTCATCATGGGGTGGATTTTTTTTCCCCTTTTTTTGCGGCATCAGCGCAAAGAGAAAAGAAGGTTTTGGGGATTTAGATGATCACTGGAGAAAGAAAATTAACAGAAGAGGATTTGCACAAGAACTCTGACCTTTGACCCGGAACCTCTAATACTCATGCTCCTTCTCTTGTTCCTTCTTCTTTCTCCCAGTCACACACACACACACACACACACACACACACACACACACACACACACACACACACACACACACACACACACTACTCGAGCCCTGAGGTCCTGTTTCCGGTCCGGGGTGCATGAGAGAGACTAACCAGCATCTGTGTGGGACTGGAGCTTATTGCACAAGCACACATGTTTCTGTGAGCATTGTTGTTGTATGTTTGTGTGTGTGTGTGTGTGTGTGTGTGTGTGTGTGTGTGTGTGTGTGTGTGTGTGTGTGTGTGTGTGTGTGTGTGAGAGAGAGTGTGAGCTTTTCCTGAGCATAATGCGGCTGCTGTTTCTGTTTCATTTTCTCAAAGAAAAAAATCTAAGTGCATAAACACCCTGCAAACGTTAGCCAGATGGAAACAAATATAGTTTTTTTTTTAAGTGTCATATCACACGAAAGTGTATTCACACAGGTACACAACTGCACAAGCTAACCTGCATACACAGAAACACACAGCACCCTTGTGCAGTTTTGGTCGAATAGACAGAGCAAGTCATGTTTCTAACAATCCAATTTAACTTTCTTCTTCTTTTCCAAAGCTCCTGGTGCTGACGTAACAATGGTTTTCTTTTCCACGTATATGAAACTCTGCTGGCGCACATACGTAAATCACTACCGGTTAGGTTGAGACTCATTCCAATTGGGGTGGGGTGGGGTGGGGGTGGATGGGGGTGGGGGGTGGGTTTAAGGTCTTTCCATGTTTCAGGAGCTGGCTCCAATCGATGCATTTCCCTAAAGCTCTTCTTTGTGTTGAATGTTATGAAAGAGGAATATAAGCATTTTCCTGAAGCAGAGATTAACTCATTCTTGACTGAAAGGCTAAAACAGAGCTCAGAAAACTGAACACAGAGGCCATTCTGTTTAGTACAGGCTGATTTTGTTTGGGTAATTCCATGTAAACGGATAGTAGGAAACACAATAAAGACCACTTTGACAAAGATTACTAATTCGAAGCAGTTCTACAATTACATATCATTTTGTTTAATAATAAATGAGTCAGCCCAGATCCTTTCATCTGAACAATATCTTTACAATATCTTTACAATATCTTTAGAAGATTTTTTTCATGATATTGGAGATTCATAGTTTATATATACATTTCATAAAGAAAACAGCAACTCCATTGTGTTTGGAGTTTATTTACAGAGCTTTGCAAAATATTTGTGTCCATCAGATACTTAAAAAAATACAAGTACAGTGTTACAGAGTTCTTCCATGAGAGACTTATAGTAACTTTCATATTGTTATAAGCTTACAGTGTTTACACATTATTGTAGAGTTGCTTAGTTGAAGAGTACAATAAAGTCCCAACAGCTATAATCTGAGGATGAAATATAGTGCATTTTATGTCTGTATGTTTTGAGGTCTCTTTCATAACAGTTCTTTATTGTTTTCCTAAATGTAAACTGGGACATGAAAAACAGGGTTGTCCATGCTTTTTTCAGCTTGTGAGCTATTTCTGCCTCGGTGAAAATAATCTACCTACTTTAAAATCTCTTTCATTCTGAGAATTTATGCATATTTGTCCATTGTGTTGAGTTGACTTCTGGCATTATTGTTTTGGTTTCTTTTGGCCATGACTCCATATTTCACCAAACAGCTTCCCCAAACTCTCGATGATGTCATGAGCTGCAAATATAATAGGTTGTAAGAGAACTACTTCTCATTAACTTATTTTGTATTTTACACAACTGCTGTAACAATCAGAAACTACAATTAACTCAACAGTTAACATTGGAAACCAGTGGCTCTGTTACACCTCTGCCTTGCTTCTTTATTATTTACATGAGACATTGTACATTCTGGGATGGGGATAGTAAGGCACCCTGTTTACATGACATTTCAAGTGAAATAGGTACCATTTTTGTGTGGGTTTTTTCAGAAAACTTTGTGTGTACATGCCAACTTTTTGAAAAGATGTCTGTATACATGGCGAAAAATGTCAAACTGGGGTTTGACAATTTTGGATGGATGGAGCTTTAGTTGTCACCAACAGTTTTAATGACTTCTGCGATGTGTGTTAAGAGGAGAGCTCTCAGGCTTACCGCAGTCAAACAGAGAACATTTTGATCCAGTTTACTTGAACTATGAACCTTTGGGATTTATTGGATGATTGCTATCAGTGAATTCTCCCCTTCTCATATAGAACATCACTGTGAAAGTACATACCATATGCCTTGTACCTTTCATCTTGACTCTAGCCCTATCCAAAAATAATGTTACCCGATAATTGACAAGGAAATATATTTTCTATTTAAAAAAACAAAAAAAAACCCCACAAAAACAAAGATACTTTTTATTGTATTGGTGGTATGTTTTTCTTTTCTTACAGCCTTTTTGTCAAAGCACTTTGGTGCTCCAGGCATATGAAGAAGGTGCTTAAAGAGTCAATGAAATGTTGACAACAAAACTACTAAATCACACAAATAGCTTTCACTCAGACTCACACATTTTGTAGCACCCATGTTTTCTCACTCTAGTCAGTAAAACAAATGGTTGACATTCAACAAACATTGTCATGGGGTCAGAGCATCTCCATGTTTATACAAACAAACCACTGATAGTGTTTTCTCTTTTCTCTTTGCAGTAAGCAACACTACCGCCATGGACGAAGATTGGACAAGCGAACAGTGTTACTACAATGAGACCATTGCCTTCTTCTACAACCGCAGTGGCAAGTACCTTGCTACTGACTGGAACACTGTCAGCAGGCTAGTGATGGGCCTGGGGATCACCGTGTGCATCTTCATCATGCTCGCCAACCTCCTGGTGATGATCGCCATCTACGTCAACAGGAGGTTCCACTTCCCCATCTACTACCTGATGGCTAACCTGGCAGCTGCTGATTTTTTCGCTGGACTGGCTTATTTCTATTTGATGTTCAACACGGGGCCGAACACGAGGCGCCTGACCGTCTCCACGTGGCTGCTGCGTCAGGGCCTGATCGACACCAGCCTGACGGCGTCCGTGGCCAACCTGCTCGCCATCGCCATCGAGCGCCACATCACCGTGTTTCGCATGCAGCTGCACACACGCATGAGCAACCGGCGTGTGGTGGTGGTGATCGTCATAATCTGGACCATGTCCATAGTGATGGGGGCCATTCCAAGCGTAGGCTGGAACTGTATCTGTAGTATCAGTTCTTGCTCCAACATGGCACCACTTTACAGCAACTCCTACCTGGTGTTCTGGGCGGTGTTTAACCTGGTGACGTTTGTCGTGATGGTGACACTGTACGCCCACATCTTTGTCTATGTGCGCCAGAGGACCATGAGGATGTCCCGGCACAGCTCAGGACCACGTCGCAATCGAGATACGATGATGTCTCTGCTGAAGACCGTGGTGATCGTGCTCGGTAAGAATTATTCCTCCCTAAAGTTAAGAAGATCTTCAGCATTACACAACATTCAACTCTTAAAACATGCAAGTGTCCTTTTGGTGGGCTTCAACATGCCATGTGAACAACAAACACAGATTCATACAATGCTTGCCATCCTGGTTTAACGAATAATCATTTCTAATACATTCAGTTTCACCAGATTTAGGCAAGGAAAAAAAAAACTTTGTTTTCGGAAAAGATTTCGATTCCATGTCATCAAGAGTTATTACATTCACTAAAAAAACAACATTTAATCTCTGTATCAGTCTTTCTTCTCTTGACTGATTTTATATTGGATTTGATACCAACCTCGGGATATTCTCTCTCACTGGAGACGCCAGCGATCACACCACCACATCACTGTATAGCCCACAATTGACTTTTAGTCAGGTATTCTTTGTGAAAGTAACCAGTTTTAGTTCTTCCCTGCCTCTGTGTCCTGTCATAAATTTTCCATTACCAGTGTTTACATAGCAACTGGGGCTGATGAGTGTTTTTATCTGCCAGTGTAGCAACGAGAAGCTTCTGAAGTCATCAGCAGAACAATGAACCTGTTGATCCAGGGTCAACAGCACAGCGCATGCTTATATACAGCACATAGAAAAATTATGTCATTATGCAGCGTTTGTGCATGAGCACATGCGTTCGTATAAACTGTATGACAACTGTGAACGTGGCAGTCAGTGTTTGTCAAGTTAATTTTAAGTTTGCAGTGCTGAATCAGCACATATGAGACTAGTGTGCCATGGCTGCAGCCACATCACTTATCGAGTCGGCAAACCACAAAATAAGCATTAGACGTAGATTATACTAAAGGGGAGCTGTGCTGGGGCTGATACTGCTTGCCTTGCCTCTTAATTCACAGCTTCTCTATACTAATTTATCATAAAAATGAGAATAAATTAGATGCTACTGAAGGAAAATAAACAAAACGACTTACACACAAATATATCCAACTAAGTGTTATGGGGGGGACTGATTCCAACTTTTTTTTAAAAACACAGGAAACCACCTGGACACGTCGCCAATATGTCAGAGAATAAACACAGAGAGACAACAACCATATACATACTCTCATGCCTATAATCAATTTCTAACTTTACCTAACATGCATGTGTTTGGACTGTTGCTGGAAACAAGAGTATCCAGAGAAAAGCCACACAGAAAAAAAGCATGCAAACTCCATACAGAGAGCCCTTGAATTGAACCTGGATATTCTCCCTGTGAAGCGATTCTGCTAACCACCACAGCTTTGGCTTTATTGTTCAGAAAAACACAGAAACTATGGCGGCTGTATCAGTTACGTAATCGTGCCTGCATGATGTTAACCATCCAACAGCCTGTCAGCAGTTTTTCCCACACGGCATTTTGCAGAGACTTGTGTGCCTCACGTGTGTTTCAAGAAAAGAGAAAATAAACTCAACGTCGAAATCCAAGATGAGGCTCTGAGGAACAATGCTTAACACGCTCGTTTCTGAGCAGGTTGTGTGAAATCTGAGGCACACGGACGATGCACACATGCTGTTCCAGGGCCTGAAGGAAAGCGATTGATGCGTGCAATGGAAACGTTTCGAACTGTTTGGCGTCACACTACATCATATATTAATCACACTAAATGTGCTCAAGAAGTGTTTTTAAAATCTTTGAGCTCATCTTTGACCAATGGCTCAACCTTCATAATATTGTCCTAATGTTATGTCATCAGACAGAACATGTGCTGAAATATTTAAGTGTTACGAAATACTCTCAATAATCCAGTTATTTTTTTATGAAACTCCAGATTATCAGTTGTACTCACAGATGTGTGAGTTATGGTTTTGTACCGTGACATAATGGAAGACAACTCTCTCATCAGATAAACCAGACTCCACTCCAGCTTTCTGAAATATAATTATAGAATAGTCCTTTTACTTTAAAACCAAATCACTGTGAGCTTCAGTTGTTTTTGTACTTGTAACTCAACTGCAGCGACTAAATGAAACGGTCTGTTTAACATATAAGTTGTGCAGAGTGTGCAGCCGGACAGTTTTATGTCTGAGCGAGTATGCAGGCCTCTTTAGCGTGAAATAAACACAGGTCTTGTTTTTTTTTTTTATTCATTTTTTTACAGGACGGTAGCACCAGCTCAAAATACGTTGTAGCGTGAATTGTGGGAAAAAGGTTTCTCGGTGCCTGGAAGCAGGATGTGCCGGTCCTAGACAAAACATACCGAAGGATTCCGTGTGATTTGTCTCCTATGTGCTGTGTTATCTCATCCTGTTGCAGTTGTTGTCTTTACTCCACACTTAATTCAAGCAGTAGACAGCAGAATGTGCTCCACAGCCGGTAGTACGCTTAAGAAATGGCCCACGTACATTTTATGCTCCTCGGAGGTGCTTTGTTTATTTCTGCTTATTTAACCTGAGGAAAGCGGCTCTGAGGTTTATCTGCAGGCTTATAGCTGTAGGGTGTAGCCAATATACAATACAGTGAATTAACAGCTATGTGAGTAGAGTAGTCACTGTTATGCCAACTGAAGTCCAAGTTCAAGGGGAAGCTGGGGAAAAGAAATGTTTTTATTCTGGTGTTTCTGTGATCATGACTCTAAAACAACTGAGTAATAGTCCCAGGAGAACATTGACTGAGAGTCTTGTCACTCTGGAGGCCGCCATTGTTGCTATTGTTCATCTGAATGTTTGCAAAAAGCTCCACTGTGGGAGCAGTATTCAAAAACTTGCAGTGGTTCTGAGCACTGGCGCCGTGACACCCAAAACACCAAGGAAGAGTTCCACTTTCACTTGAAAACATTGTTGCGTAAATGGGGCCTGAAGCTTAGGGGGTCTTTCTTTGTGGTGTTTACATGTTCGCCCTGTGCATATGTGGATTTTCTCCAGGTACTTTAATCCTGTAGTCCAAGGACATACGTTTCAGATTAAGTGTTGACTCTTAATTACCTGTCGTATAAATGTGGAGGCGGTAGTTGCGCAATTCCTGGCTTTGGAGCCACAGGTTGCTCTTTAGCGCCCAGAAGATTGAAGAAAAAGTGTGTTCAAATCACTAAAATGGCTAAAACTCCAAGAAGAAAAGAGAAATATGTTAGAAAGTTAATTGCACTAAAAAAATGAAAAGGACTACAATGAATAAAATTGAGCAAATCACTCATAACACCTCCAATTGCAGGGGGGGAAAGGCAACTAAAACAGCTAAAATATTTCAATTGGCTGAATCCATTTCATAAAATGGCTTAAACCTTTAGATAAGGTTAAAAAAAATACAGGCACAATAGCTCAAATGAAATGAGTTATGAAACTTCATAAATGTAGCTTGAGATGTTTTTGCAGGTACACAAAAACTGAATATATTAAATGTATGATCTTCATTTCTAAGGTCAAACATGTTTCGTTGTACCTGATTGATTTTATTCAATTGCAAAAACTGTTCTGTTCGTCAAGAAAGTTGCAGACTCACCCCACCTTTGCCTGAAGTCAGTTGGTATCGATTCGAGCACAACAATGGTATTTTCTGGGTAATTCTCAGAAAATATGCAATTGAGTTTTTAATTAAATGTGAAACAAAAACTAATCTATAGAGAGAAATAGAGAAATGAAAATGCTGAGAAACAAATGTACTGCTGCGTTTTGTCTCCATTCCCACATAATAAGCTGATTTAGAGTCCATACATTCCAATGAATGGACACATTTTCTGTACACTCAGGAATCACTGTAACAAATGTTCTCACATTGCTGTGATGAAAGCACTTTGTAACATACTAAATTTGGAGCCACTATTGTTTCAAACTTCTGAAAAAATTGCATTTGTTGAGATTTGCTGAAGTCAAAACGTCAGTGGGAAAGTGAGTCCTGCGAGCCGGGGTGTTATGTGTTTTGGTTCGGTCTGGAATCCACTGCAGTTTCTGAGTGAGGTCATTTTCAAGCGCTGCGGAGGATATTAAATACTACGCCCCTCTCAGGGTCACTCCCTTCAATCACTTGCCTCTTTCACCTCAATATACAAGCACTCATTCACATATCTTAGACACTTCTGAGTTCTCGACCCCCCTCAAAACCCCCTTTGCTTGTTTTCGAACACTCAAGCACAAATCAAACAAACAACGTCAGAAGTTCTCCGCTCTCTGATGGTGTGACCACTCCGTTTTTAAATTTTGATTATGTGCGTCTTTGGGAAGGGCTGAAATGAGTTCAGCTTGACCAGAATGTGAATCTCACAACAATTCCCAGTCCACCTTTTTTTTTTTTTCCCTCCATTTTTTTTCGGCAGATGAAAATTACTGCTCCCATGCAGCCTGCCATCCCCCTCCACTTGCCCCCTTCAGAATACTGTGAATCAGAAACGGCAGCCTTTCCTGTAGCGAGATGGGGAAAGCAGGCAATGTCGGTCGCACATGTGCTCACGTGTAAACACAGGCGGATGTACACACACACACACAGTCTCCCACAGTCACACAAGCCTTTGGGCTTAATGGACAACATTAGGATCCACGCTGGCTCCATTCACATAAAATCTAATATACGATGGGAAAACTAAACCAGAATCTCACTTCTTGCTTTCCCCTCACAATGATACAGATAAGTGTGTACACACATCTGGAGAAAGTAAAACCTGCAAACAAGTAAATATTTAAATATGTCCTTACAGATACTCGGGAGGGTTTTTGGCAGCTAGTAGCTGTCACTGTGTGTGTCTCATTTCTGGATTTTCCCCACCCCTAATTGCTCCCAGCTGTTCGTCATTGTCTCTCCAAGTATAAGTCTAAGTGCTTTACCTGTTGGATCCAGATCTGCTTTTTCCAGCTCTGATTTGTATGTCTCTTTGGACTTAAATACCCCAAACTATACCAAAATACCCTCTTGTTTTTCTCTCTAAACCTGGCTGTGCGTGTGCATGTGTATGCATGGACATGCTTTGGAAAGTTCTTGTTTTACACAAAGATCCCTGTTTGGTCTGTGTACAAAGGAAAGGTAATATATAGCAGTGTTGTGCAGGTCTGAAGGCAGCATTAGTATCGATCAATCAATCAATCAAACTGTATGTACAAGTTGTCATACAGGTTGGTACAACTTATGAAACTTTATGGTATGATTTATGGACACAATAACAAAAAACAGACAAGGGTGGATTAAAAAGACATTTTTAAAAGGTGAACTCATAGTGATTATTACAACTGAGAGAAAGCCAAGTGAATGAAAATGTATTTAGCAAGACAAATAAGGAAGGAAACTGTATAAAACTAAATTTAGACAGTAAGAAGAAAGTTAATCTCACAAAAGGAAAGAAAAAAAATCCCTGAAAATAAACTACATAAAAATGATAATGAAATATACAAATGAAAGCAGTAAAGATTGGATGTTTTGGACCAGCAGGGGAGAAAAAAATCTGGTTACTTCCTGTTTTATGTTTTTAAATGGGCCTCATTCAAGCATTTGCTTTGTTTGGATCATTTTATTGTCGCTCTGCAAATAAATTAAAGACATTATTTCTTAAAAACACAATAGTAGTATAGTAGAGTGTATATGATGAAACTTTCCAAATGATCTGTGGATCATGTCTGTTCCCAATGGTGAGAAATGATCTATATGCATCACTGACCAACCACAAAGCAAAGAAATAATGAATTCAATAAATATATTGTTTATACATTTTGACCACTTTGGCTTTTCAGTGAAGGACCATTTTTTTTTTTTTTTTAATGATCTGAACAAAGATTTTTTTTTTGTTTTTTGTTTTTTGCATCAATACTCTTCAATGAGCCAACCGGATGGTCAGATTAACCATGATCTCTGCTGAATGTGTGGGTGTCAGTGTGTGTCAAGCGTTGGCTCATGGAGGGGTCGTCTGTGAATGATTTGATTATCTTCAACCTCTCGGTGTTGCATGAGGTCACATTGTTAGACAGTGAGGGGCGCCAAGCCATACCATCCCCAAAGCACATGCAAACAGATGCTGTGTCACTGACTTACACTTCAAGCTCGCATTGTACGGCCACCCAGAGGAACAAATAGTCACTGATATACACACACACATGCAGACACAGATTTTTGTCATTTTGCCACAAGCTCCAATTCGATGTCGGCATGAAAACATCCCCAGCATGCAACTTCATATGTCACCTGTTTTCTGTGTATGTGTGGGTGTGTGTCTGTGAAGTTCCAAATGCAACAAATTAGGATCCACAGTGCAGCTTTTCTAATCACTCACTGTTGCAGCAGCTCTTCTTGTAAATCCAGCACATCTTTTTGCTCTCTACCAAACTCCTAAGACATATTCAACAACCTTTTGCAAATTACACTTATTGTTCTGGTTTTTTTTTTTTTTTATGTGTCTGGGTTTGTAAAGCGGCATTAATTATATGAACATCTAAAAGATAAATGTACTCCAAGAATAGACAAAAGAAAATGCACGGTCATTTAAAAAAAACAAAAAAAACAATCAACAATTTTGTGCTTGAATACATATGACTTCATTAAAAATTGCCGTCTCACTGAAGTGAACCAAAAACACTGTAAAGTCGAGTCCTGCAAAGCGACTTTGGTGTGGTTTGATTGAAGTATAAAAGCAAGGACAAACAAGACCAAACACAGGCTGGGAGTGGTTTGAGAGGTGATGAATCCTTGCAGCTGATCTTTCTTTATGTCGTTGTGCACAGTGGAAGAATTTATGCCACTGTTGTGACTGAATTTCACATTTTCTAGACTGTTGGTTGACTTCTCAGCTGGTGGAAATCCCGCATGAGCAACACAAAGTGGGTTGCGTCGCATTTTGTTCAGCACACAGCCTTATTGTGGCAGAATGCACATCATAACAGTTGACTTTTTTTTGTTGACATCTCCGGTTAAAAGGGGCATGATGAGCACAAAGTGAATCAGGCACATTTAATGTAATGGTTCCAAAAGGGGAAATATCCTTGGGCGGGATGAATAAAGTAAAAGAATCCCTGAGAAACTCTGGAGGCCCTGAAAATTTCCGAAAAAGCCCCGACTCCTTTTCCGTGGAAACGGAGAAACGCAACTTCTCTAAAATGCAACCACTGTGCGCACCACAGCCATGGTATATAGTTCTTCTACACTTGCGTGAGTAGATCAACAATGACAACAATGGTGGCAAGACGTAAGAAGAGTGGCACTTGGTAGTTTTATAGTCGAGAGTCTCCTTAATAGTGGTTTGTGTACTCGCCATTGGTAATGTTTATAGTGTATTCTGCCAACTCGTGGCCTGGCATGAAAACATTGTTTTCAGCGTTTCTGCCATTTCCATGTAAATGACCATAAATTTCAAAACTTTTCCATTGAAGCGCAAAGCTTTTCGGACACAAAAATGCAAAAATGATGCCTTTTCACTCAAATTGTTGTCTTATAAACGTGTCCTGATTGGAATTTCCCAGCTTGTAACTCAAAATGTTTGCTCTTTAGTATATTTTCTGTGTAACATAACTATTATTTATGAAAACACTAAACAACATGGTCATAATTTCATGATGAATCAACAAAAAGCAGGATCATCTTCAGACAACTAGACTGTGAATTTAGAGAAAACTAGATGGGCTGTTACCAATCTAAATAAACCTATGTTTACGCCATGTCATTACATTTACTGATGATGTGAGTCTTTTTGTTTCAAAACAATGAAGAAAAGAAACAAAAGTCAGGTTGGAAATATTTTCGTCTCAGCAATCTAACAAGTGAGTCACTCTGCAGATTCATTCGGGGGTTTTGTGCTGAGAGGGCAGGGAAGAAGAAGTCCATTACGGTCTCTGAAAAGAAGCCACTGTATTTCCAGTCAAAAGCTTGTTTTTGTAACCATTAGATCATTGTGGCACCACCAGTGAACTCCCTCACTGTGCGCACCACAAGCCTCTTTATCAATAACTGTAAACACTCAGCTACTGAATTTGAACTTTTATCTAATCTCCAGTGTGTATGTGGAGGTTCTGATGTGGGAAAGGAGAAAAAGAAATCTTTTTAGAGGCGGGAAGCCAGCAGGCCATTTCAGTAAAATCAAAAACCACGGCCATGGCCACAGAGGATGGTTGGTTTAGATGTACGATAGAAATAAAAAGACTGTAAGTTATAGAGGGGTGGAGGGTTGAAAGAAGGACATGTTGCAGTCGAAAATGGTGAGAGGACAAGAAGAGGGTTGAGAACATGAATTAAATCAAACAATAGGGAAAAGACAGTAAGCCGGGGAGAGCTAAAGGAATACATGAAAAAAGATTGAGTGGACAGGAAATGAGCAAAAAAAAAAAGAGGCAGAGTGCTTCAAATAAAGATTAATGATAAGAAAGGGGGGTGCAAATGACAGTAGTAATTTAATCTGGTGTGTTTCTTCATTTTAAGGGCCGGGGAGAATTCACATTAGTGGAAATCTAAGCCGCTATGATGACGTATGAGAAATAAAATGGCAAAGCATGAGGCTCTGAGACAGTAAAATGTAAAGCTCTCTGATGAGTAGTGTTACAACATGTGGAATAATTTAGCAGAGTATTTTGAGACCCTCAGAAGTGTGAATTAAGGCTCATAGGGATCAAACATCGAAAGGTTTTATTGGAATTTATGTTTGTTAGTTTTTTTCTTCATACAGGGAAACATAAACATTACTGCTGATCTTCTGTGTTTTTCTTCACCGGTATCAGACCACCAGTTAGGACACCTGTGGTGTTGCGTTTGCATGCTCGTCACATAGCCAGTCACTTGGAAGTCAGGTCCCTGTGTATTTCTGGGTTTTCGTGAGGTACTTACAGTATGTATCCGCCCACAGTCCAAAAACTTGCCTCCAAAGTTAAATGGTGACCCTAAATTAAGACCATGGTGTATCCTGTCATCTCTCATTGCTAAATTGGATAAACTCCAGTGATGCTCATCAGGCGTGCAATATGTCTGCATTGCATGTATTTTGATTATGGGTGCTTTATCGTTTCTAGTTTTGCAGAACAAACAATCATTAGCTCACAAAATTGCCTGCTAATACTCAAAGATACTGTCGTAGAAGCTTGACTTACAAGACATGGAGATAAAGCCACTTGTTTACTGAAGTTATAAGGTCAAGAAATGTTTGTTGAGTTGTTTTATTTTTTTTCAATGAGCTTATTGCTTTCAAATGAGTCATTGTCAGACAACATGAATAATGCAGAGTTAGTAAAAAAAAAAAAAACATCAAAAACATGTGACATACTGCGTTTAATAGATACGTACAGTAACTTTTTAGCAAAATTGGGTTCAATTTTCAGATGCCTCACAGCTGTAATAATTCTTCATGAAGTTATTTTAAATAATTTGTCCACCTCTGTGATAACTTCAAGCATCACAGAAAATCGACCTTGCTACACATTACATGTTTCGTTTTAACCTTGCAATGTTTATTTTTTAATTTATTTTTAGTTTGAATCTTTATTTTAACATACAAACATGAAAAAAAAATAAAACAAAAACTAAAGAAATAACAAAATCCATCTAATCTACATTTGCATGAACAAAAAAAGGGGAGGAGAGAGTTGGAATGTTGTATTCCTTGAGTAAAGACAAAGTTTAATTTGGGCTGAAAGTTTTTTCAAAGAGACCAAACTGAGCGATGCGGTCAAAACTGGTAAGAATCTGTATTTCATATGAAGTCACTGTTGCCCGGTTGTAGAATACTCACCTGACATGTGGGAGGCTTGGGTTTGATTCTTGGCTAATTAAATAGAATTTTTCTAAATATGTTCATATCAAAGATGCAGTTTTGTTTATTATTTAATTTTTGATCCGCTATCCCCCAGTGGATGCTCAATATAGTTCTTTTAATGTAAAAATCAATATATGCAATGTTATCTTCATTTTTATGTCAGTGGGGCTTTGTGGCGCCCAGCGAGTTGTTTTCTGTGGGAAATGGCTCTTTGAGTGTTGAGAGTTGCCGACCCCCGCTGTAGACTCATCTATAATTACCATTCAGTTGATGGAGGAAATGTGAAAGATGTGTAGGTGTAATGTCTCACAGATGCAGCCATGGTGGGACTAAATGTACAAAATTACCAACGCACATGTGCTGAAGTTTACAAAATCCTATCTATCAAATGTCCTGGCCTCACAGCTCAAGGTCACATGACTGTAAAATGGCTTTTATAGGCTGAGATTTCAGGACACACTTCATTTATTTGACATTCACATGGCAATATCAGGACGTCATTCTTAACAAGAAGTGAATCTCATTATCAGACAAAATACACTTTAGTAAATATTCAGTAAGATTCACTCTCAAGTATCAGGAGTCAACATTTTTTCATGCAAACAAAAAAAAAAAAATCCTGCAAGTCGTAGCACTGCTAATGTAACCCTGTGTAATGTATCCTGATGGGATCACAGCATTGACTATGAAACTCCAAGAGCCACATTGACTAGAGTATTATCCTCCTGGTAATTTGACCTCTTGGGAGTTTGAGCTGGAAAGCTAAGGATTAGATGAAGCGTTATCCCCGACTCTCTATGTTGGGCTTTGGGTGATGGACTAACAATCCACATCCATTAAAAACCTGCTTAATACAGAAACAGAATATAGCCATGCCACTGTGACCGCAGAAATTGAAAGCTCTCGAAGAGCACATACTGTATCTCCCATGAGGAAAGAAGAGTATTAAGAAAGTATGTGAGTAACTTTTACAAAGCAAAAATAAATGACATCATGAGCTCTGCTTGCTGTTTGGAGCATGCTGCAGGAAATTTACTAATGCAAGTTGTTTTAAAGTGTCGCCAAGTCACTGGAAACCAACAGCAGCCCAACTCTGGGCAATCAACAAAACATGTCATTTCTAATTAAAGGGCTAAACATGCATAACCACCAACATAATCCTTTAAGCCATTCGATTTAACATTTACGCAAATCTGTGGCCATGTGCAGCATGTGACTCAGAGTAACCCAACAAGCTCCTGTCAGTGAAGAGGAGAGGCCACATATCAGTGATGGAGAAACATCTTGATGATGACAAATGGAAGAAATACGGCACGAGATGCATTAGAGCAAAGCCTCATGTGGACAGATACAATGTCGGATTGGCGAAGAGATCAGCATTTCCTCACGTGGATGGGGAGTTTGTGTACAGGGACAAAAAGTGACCCCCCCAAAAAAAACTCCTCTGGTAATGATGAGTACCACATTGATTAGAAGGCAAAGGATGTAGGGTGGGAATGGGGAGTTGCTGTGAGGACTTTGTCAACATCATCCAATTGTCTTTGGGCCATGTGTAATTATGCAAGGGAGTGTTTGCGTGTGTTTGTGTCTGCACATCTGGGTCTATCCTCGCTTTTTTCACGTGGATGTTGTGTGTGTGTGTGTGTGTTTGTGGAGGTGCAGGGTTCACTGCCATAATCTGGTCCCCATTATTCCATTACTTTTGTTCCCATCGGCCTCTGGTCCCTTTTCCAAGGAAGCCCAGTTCCAGTAAGTAAAAAGTAAGTGACGTTAGAGCAGTGATTGAAAAAAAATAGTTAGCATTGAGGTACATAAGAATTATAAGTTTGAAGTGAATTTATTTGATCACATTTTATGACGGAATGAACAACACATCTCCTTTTGAGTGACTTATTTCAGACTGGATGTTACATGTATGATTGACTTTAAAATCCTGTCGACCAGGGATCCACGGGAGGCTCCAATCCGGCCCGTCAAACCACCAAGAAGGTTTAGAGGATTCCAAAGGCAAAATAGATTTTAAAAAAAAGAAAAATGGGCGGAATGCCTTAAGAGTAGCAGGTGAGTTGAGGTTTCATTGATGGTGCTATGAAAGCTTGAAACCTAATGTGAGCCTTAAACCCATGTTGTCAGGGTGAGTTCATAAAAACATGCATAATGCAACAGCTTTAACAGAAGGTTTTTGGATATTTCACTGTATTCTGCACCAAAAGGTCTAATTAAAATTAGTTTTATATTGATATTGTCGTAGTTTTCCATAGTAATTGTTTGCTTTTGTGAAAATGTTGAGTTTTTCATGGCGTGTAGTCTGTGACACAACAAAGAAAAACCTCAAAGTTTAAATTTAAAGGTTATTATGGTACTACTTTACTGGTCCAGCCTGATGCCTCCACTGCATATCGTCATTGGAATTGATATGAAAAGCAACCAATGGTGTCTACATCTTGACCATGGTAGAAAATAAGCAGGGCGGAAAGTGAGTGATTGTAGATAGATACGAATCTATTATTCTATCTCACAAGAAGTTGCGTATCTCAAAGTCAATTGAGAGTTTGAGGGCCTGTTGTAGGTCCATACTACATCCTTTCAGCAAATGTTATATTTGTGTGGGCAGAATCTCTGACAGACAAATACCAGCCACATTTAACAAACTAAATTTATAATGACCACATAACAGGGAAAAAACATGTTATGTGATGATGTAGATAAATGAGATATGACAACATCCACTCACATGTCTCTCTCCTGTGTGTGATTCCTAATTCATTCAAGACATGGAAAGTGCCAAAGTGCTTTTTCATGCGTTTCCAAACTTTCCAGGCCTGTTTCATAGTTGTGTTTATTTACCTTTCTGCAGTGACTTTCCATTGCTCCAGTCTCATTTCCCTCCATGTGGCATTTTCAAGTCGTGGCACAGGCAACACTAAGAATTAGCTGCCAAAGAGGAATTTCTCGCTTCCATAAACTCTAGGTTACCCTTGCAGGAAACTTGGTGTGGTAGTGATGCAGCATGATGTGACAATAGTAAAAGAGGAACATCTCATTGGCGGGGGTGGCCAATTTTTTTTTTTAGTTTTTAGTGCATGTGTGTGAGACAATATGCCTCTGGACTGGTGGAGGAAATGAAAGAATCTGAAGGTGAAAGCTCTCAGTCATATTTTCACACAGACGATTTCCTTCCTCATTCTGAGGGACAGCCAAGAAAACCATCCTATTTGTATATAGATATATTGTGAAAATACACATTTTACATTCAGCTTTAACTAAAATTGTTATTTTAGCACATCCCCATATTTCATGAAATTAACCAAAAAATATAGATATTTGCAAATGACATAACATGTTTGATATTCATACCAATATACTATACTGTCCTGACTAAAAGTCACTATTTCTTGTTCGGTTGGCTCATCATATGACTTATATACAGAAGTTTGATTGATTGCATCGAGTGCAATTGCGACTTATAGTCTAGAAAATATGGTTGGGTCGATAATGTAATATTTCTAATTCGAACCTTCAGAATTAACATGAAATGAGGAACAGACTCATCTCAAAGCTGTCTATTATTAGTCCAGGAATAGCTATTGAAGTTAGGATCTAAACCGCCCAGCCCAAACCTGACCAGTCTCGTAATATCACTTTACATAAAAAGACATGGTGTTATTGAGTGTAGTGAGTCACCATAGTGTCTAGTTCAGAGGTGTCACACACATTTTTGTTCAGTGACCACATTCAGCCCAATTTCACCTTGAGCTGGCCGGACTGGACAAATAGTGGCATAATAACCTTTATATTTAAATTTAAGCAGAGTATATGTGAAGAAAATGTTTATATTTTTGTAAAAAAAAGTATTATTTCCAAAAATTACCACAAACTCAACACGAAGCCAATTTTATTGATACCTTTGAGCACAAAATACAGTGGTGTGTCCACAAAAACTACTCTTGCATGTTTTTGCAAACTCACCCTAACAGCACAGCTTTGAGGCGAGTTTGCAATAAGGAAGCATCACCGATATCTCAGCTCGGCTCTCAGGTTTATGTTGTGTCCGCTACTTTTAAGAAATGTGTTAAAAGAAAAAAAATACAATGTTTTCTTTGAAATTATTACAATTTGCTTGGTGGATTTGAGCCTCTTGCTGGCCAGTTTAGGCCCACGGGCCTTATGTTTCACACCCCCGGTCTAGTTTCTCCAACAAAAAGAGGAAGTGGCATCAGGTGCTGATAGATGAATCTGTCATCCAACAAAGGTTGAAGATCCTGGCAACTGCATAATAGCAACAAGCTGCCCAAACTGAGAGAGACACAATGATTGGATGTTATAGTGACTCAATGTTTAATTCTTACAAAATGCACTTTTAACATCAATTTCACAACTATTATATGTTCCCATGACGCCTAACAGAAAATGATGTGGTGTTGCTGACAGCAGGGAAACTTAATTTTTTCTCTGACTTGAAGTTCTGACTGTTTCCTTTGGGTGTTTTTTTTTTTTTTTTTTTTTTTTTGTGCTGAGTCTTGTTCTGTTCTGCTTCACAGAGAGACAAATAGTTCAGATAGTTTCTCTGCCGGGCTGTGAACCATGTAAGAAATTTATCCAGCTCCGGAGGGTCAGCTTGCATAGCTAGGAAGTGAGGTCAAGCCTCTTGCAGCAGCTGCCGCCTGCAGAATGCTAACAGATAACAGACCTGCCTGTCAATACCGCCCCTTCCCTCTCTCATCTCTGTTCGCCTAATGCCTCATCCAGACCTTTTGTTTTACTGTCTCAAGAGTGTAATGTCCTCCAGTTGTCTTTCAGTTAGGACAAATGGCATCTGTTGACAGAATTTGTAACACTTGAACCTGACAGTCAAGAGTAATCCATCTGTGACCCCTTCCACTTTGTTAACATACTTTGTTTAAAGATGAAGAAATGATGCATCGTGGCCTCCTAGATGCCCTTAGAAGGCTGCGGATAGGTTGATGGATTACCAACATTATGGTTGAGAAATTAAGTCTGTTGCCTAGTTTGATTTCTCTCTCTATCTTGATCCCATCTTGATTTACTGGCAATTGTTGCAACACTTTTTGGAATGCTTTGTTTCCCCCCCCTATTAAAAAGACTCAGAGGTGACAAATTTCTCATAAATGAGCCAGCAGGAAGTTGCATAATAAAATGAATGGTGTGATTTATGATTATTAAGTTAAGGGTACACACTTCTTTCTCAACTAATTCCATATAATGAAGAACAGTACTGGAATCATCTCTTTGTCTCCGTGTTGTATGGAGTGTTTCTGTGGCATCTTAACTGGAAGGGAAGAAACAGCTGGTCGCTGCAACAGTAAACACATTGATGGATGAATGATTAAGCTATCACTTCCAAAAACAGGGAACCTCTATAATCACACTGAGGACAGACTGAATATTATAGAGATCCCACACAACCACCAGCGTGTGCGCAACTGTAACAGAATTGATTCAATATTGGATTTTTGACTGATTTAAAAAAAAAAAAACAACGACCTGCTGGGACTCAGTTTTGAGTGGTGGTCAAAGATTGTGGCATCCAATGGGTGGTGACATTTTGTGAATATCTCAAGAAAACGTTGAGGTATTTCCTCATCCATCCATCCATCCATCTACTCATCAACTCCTCATTATCCCAGCTGACCATTGGCAAACTGTGAGATAACAACTGCTTGTTTAAAGTCAATTTTGGCAACGTTTTCATGTGAAAACCGAAAACTTTCATCACATTTTTGGGGTCCATTTCCATGATGGAGCCACTGAAAATGCAACTTTCTGAAAACGGATCCCCGAGGTGAAACTTTTTGAAAACGTTCAGGAAAAGGGAGAAAATTATACTATTCTGAAACACTGGGGACTGTGGATTGGAATTGCTTGTACCCAGTGGAAACAAATGCCTGCTCCATGATAACATTGCTGTGAGGCACATGTGCCAACCACAACACCAACATCTGGCTTGTACATTCTTACATTTTGATATTATATTTGACTGAACTCCACAGATACATTGTCACATTGTCAGCATCACTGTGATTTGATGTTTATTCTTATAGTTTACATTAACCAGACACTAATAAAAAGTGCCCCTTCTCCGGTTGGCGGAAGCAATCTGTTGCTTCAGAGCTGCCCCCATAATGCACCCACAATTCAAAACAAAGCAATGTAATAAAAGCACTCCACAGCTGAAGGTCTTTTAACTCACAATACATCACTGAAATGTGGTTATAAAGTGGGCTTAATGTTTTGTTTTGTCCAGAGATCATCATGTGGTTGTAAAGTGATGGTGCTGTGCTCGGAGATTGATGCTTGTTTGTTTCAACTACATTTTATTATCAGAAATTCCGAGTATGTGTGTGATGTCTGTGGTTTAGTTGAAAGACAAGAAAAGCAAAGTCCCAGGATCTCCAAGTGACTGCCAGCGAAAGTCAAGGAAGAGGCAGGGTGCATTCTAAGTACAAGCGCATGGATCAAGCATTTAGTTTTTGAGACTGCACTGAACAGAGCCAGTTGTAGGTCATCAGTAGTGTCGCTTTGAAACCAAGTGACTGATAGTTACTCATGTGTAATTCAGCAAAAGACCAAACTGAGTAATGAGTTTCCGAAATCAAATTGTGATTCACACCAATCGAAGTGACACGAATGAAGAAAAAGCCACGACGTTATACTGCGACGCGCCGCAAAACTGTCAAAAAACACAAAGTAGAAAAACACATGGCGAATTTAGCAAAATACAGCATGTCAACTGGGAGAAATTCAAGAAAGTCAGCCTCCTATCACATTCCCGTTGTGGTAGCCACACGCTCAGCCCGAAGTTTCACCCTCATTAAAAGGAAGCAAAAAGTAGGAGTCAGAGTTTCAGTAACTCATTTCTGTGGAAAGGTCCAAAAAAAATTATTAAATGAAAGCAGTCTTGCTATGAATTTTCAAGTTGCTTGCCAGAAACGTGTGCAGTTTTCATTCATGTGTCTCACAAATGTTCTAATTTGCTTCAAATGCTGGCTTTATTTGTATCATGTTCAAAATATGGGCAAACAATTAAAAGGGACATTCGTCTGTGGATTGGACAATATTTAGGTTTTTGTTTTTAAAGAAAATAGAAGGAGATTACAAATCTTATTTGATGTTGGATGTTAAAACAAAAAAATCAAACACAGCGGGAGTGTACATTTACTACACCATCATCTGGATCGCATGTGGGGACACAATTAATTTCTTATAAACTACCAATACTGCATCAGCTAAAAAGACAAAGAAAGACAGTTTGAAGGTTGTTTTTTTACAAAAATAGCACCTACTAGTGTCCCGACATGAGAACTGCATAGCTTTCAGCATTTCTGTCATTTCGTTTACATCATATTCAAAAGGTTGCTGTCTTGACGTGAAACTTTTGTGAAACGAAAACGCAAAAATGTTGAAACTTGAAATGTTATGTAACCGAGACCAAAACTGCCTATAGGTGTGACTGAGTGTCTGCCTCTCTTCCATTTTGATGGACTGGAGACCTTGAGGAAAAAAAACCCTCCTATTTCTCAAGTAATATTTTTATTTCCTGCTTTGTTCCACTCCAGGTGCATTCATCATCTGCTGGACCCCCGGCCTGGTCATCCTCCTCCTCGATGTTTTCTGCGCCAGCTGCAACGTCCTCACCTACGAAAAGTTCTTCCTGCTCCTCGCTGAGTTCAACTCGGCCATGAACCCCATCATCTACTCCTACCGCGACAAGGAGATGAGCGCCACCTTCAGGCAGATCCTGTGCTGCCAGCGGCAGGAGAACGTGAACGGGACGGCGGCGGAGGGGTCGGACCGGTCCGCGTCTTCCATCAATCACACGGTGCTGAGCGGCAGCGGCATGCACCATCACCACCACAACAATGAACACTCGGTGGTATAAAGCAAAGATAGAAAGGTCTCGGAGGTTGATCCATCTGCTTGAAGGGGATTTTCTCTCAAACTGAAAGAAGGCAAAGCGAAGTTTTTTAATGTCATGAAGGACTCCAAACATAGTACGGACTAAATTTGACAGTGAGGACCAGTTGGAGTTGATGGGGAGCTGCATGGTGATTGTGATGAAGAGGAAGATGATGGTGAAAGAGAGAAAGGATGAGGGGTGTGATCTTCATGAACTCTGAGGATAGGCTGTTAGAATTCTTGTTTAGCTGTTTATTGTTTGATGTGTTTTCAGTGTTGTTACAGGCAAAGATGATATGAACTATTTAAAAGTAATCTGTGAAATGAAGATAATGCCAGTATAACCCATCGTCCTTTTTCCGTCTTCTCTAACATGAATATTACACGTCGAGTCCCCTAAAAGCATGATTATTAACGCTATTCCTACGCATTACTGCTACATACGAGCAACATGACCCTACCACTGCAATTTGATTTACGTGCTTTTAATAACTCATTTATGGTAGATAAGAGGAATTTGGGTCTGATCCTATCTTTGGAACAATATTTCTTTTCTTTCCCAGACACGTTTCATCGTAACGACTGTAAATCTGTTCATATACAAGGACCCTTGCTTTAATCCCAAGTACCTTACACAGGGTTCAGGCAAGTTTCTTGACAAGGCAAGGTGTCATCCAGTGTGAAAAGTAGGCGGTTATCCTGAAAATACTTCTAAATATATACTGTATATCTTTCACTGTTTACACAGTAGCACGCCAGAAAAACAACTTCAGAGACTTGCTGTGTGTTTAGACAGCCAGTCATTATCCTTCACTGCAATCGGGGCATCGTTCATATTATGATGACAAGTGACCTTACAGCCTAAATACTTTAGTAACAGACCCTCCTCTTTTGTTAAATCACTTTTGTTATTCCATCGCAGGAGTTTCCCACTTTCATCCAAGAGCACAGGATCCTAGATTTGCAAGTAATCCCAGGAAAGTCATTACGCGCCCGGGAAATAAAGATAGGTCGTGTGAGGGATCTTGACTAAAAGAGGAGTAGGAGGAGGCTCCGTCCTGCAGTGTTATGTAAAAACAAGGTGCAAGATGAAGGTGAGGTCCAGTGAGTGCTCACAGAATCCAACTGATGCATGGTGTACATCAAGGTAGCTGCTGTGTCGCTTTGTTCACAAGGTTTACCCTGGAAAAGGAGGTGATATGGAGAAGAGTATAAACAGTGTTAACTAGTTTGAGGTGTAGTGACTTGAAATTAAAATGATATGTGTTGTGATTCTAAATATATGTTTTCATTAACTCTATTGACAATATAAATAGATGTTGATCAGTGTTTTGTGGAGGTTTTCAAGGGTAAAACGGTATTTCCAAAAAAAGAATTCCACTATAAAGCTGAAAGGATTATTGTGTGGTCGTCTCTTGAATGTTGATGCTTTGCTTTAATTTTTCTTCGGAGCCCTTTAGTTTCTTTAAAAAAAACGCAGTTGACCACCTATTCAATCTATTATTTGCTAAAACATAACATTTTGGAATGACATGCATGACACAAGGTAAATATAAACCTTGTAGAAAGAGTCTAAAAGTCAAAGAAATAACTAAGATTACTTGAACTTTTTGTAATAATGCATACAAACAACACGGCCAAGATTTTACAGGCAAGGAAATCATTCCATTTGCTTTAATGGGGACAATCTGTTGGATTTATCTCTGTAAAAAGCGCCTAAAATGTTGAATTGAATAATGAATCAATAAAATAATGACAAAAAAGCTTAGGTCGCCAAATATACATGGTCAGTTTTTATAAAACATAACAACAAAACAATAATTTAATCAGTTTGATTTGACAGAATGGTGCACTACGAGTTTCCCAATTTGATCCATCCAGTTGCCCTCCACAAATCCTTTATTACTCTCATTTATTCTCATGGTTTTTCCCTATTGTTGTTGTCATAATTACTATGACCACTAGATGGCCTCTTGTGTCCTTTACAGCATGATTCACATGCTAATGGTTTCACGTACACATGCTAATATCTGTTTTAAAACTGAATGCTTGGTTGGATCGTCTGGAAACATAGCAGTGGTTACTTTCGGATACTATACGGTTAAACACAAAAGCTTCAGCCTTTCACAAACCTTTCAATTGGAAATGTATCCTATGCATTCTACACATTGATTTTACCAGTTTTAAATTGATCATTGGGGAGAGGATTTTTTTAAGGCTGAACATATTTCGCTTTATAAAGCACTCCAGGTTTGTTTGCTTTTTTTCTGTTGAAAATTTGATTGCAACAGTGTCCATTCCAAATGTAGAGTTTCTTTTTTTCATGACCCCATGAGATAGTTGAGGATTGGAGGTTAGTTCCTACTAAAGATAATATTGACAACACATATATATTACAGTTTATGATGGGGCATTTTTTTGTTTTGTTTTGTTTTTTTCAAAATGAGCTGACTTATCGAATGGAGGATGAACCCAATGCAGTATTAAAAAGAGAAACATATTCCCACAAGTGCACCCTGTCATTTCTGCTAATTACTTGTGCGAGTTTGTGCCAGAGTGGTAATACCGTGACATCGGCAGTTAAAACTTACCAGCTGAATGTTCTGTCATGATCTAAATCCAAACACTTTTTGGCCAAAACACATTGACAGGGCAGCTGACGTGAGAATCGTTGCCAAAAACTGCCAAAAAAAAAACACTTTTCAGGAAACGAGATGTTTGTTGTGAATCTGGTATTTTCTCCCTTTTGAAGTCACCCAAAAGAGTTGGCTTTTTTTTATCAGGCAACACATGCCGTTTGGTCCCGATAAAGCTTGTAAAGTTCAGCTTCTCTTTTCTCACCATCAGTTTGTTGTTTTCCTGCTGCACATGTGAGATGAAACACTGCGGTCCAGGGCAGCTTATTGACCACTGTCGAAGCAGGGAGATCACTTCTTATTGTCTTTGTTCATCCAGAACAGTACAAACAAACTGTTTAAGAACTCTTTATCTCTTGCTGTGCTTCTACACTGAAAAAAGAAAAAAAGCAGAGAATCAAAATTTGGAAAGGATACTGCTTCAAAAAGATTTGCTTTGTCTGCTCTGGTTCCAGTTTCATGATTCACATCCACTGTAACGTTCGTCTATCACTCTTTGTATACCATTGTAAGTACATGTGTACAGTATGTATATATAAAATATATTACTCAAAGTTAATCAACCAAAGGGAAAATGTTTGTGTCTGTAAATTTAACTGTTACACTCTGTCCAGATGTACTGTAGGATTGTGTATTTTTTTTAATAATTTTTCTGTAGACAATATAGCTGTTATTAACTTGTGTGCAAACCCAACATGAAATATCTGTGAGTGCAGTGCCTTTCAGCTTCAATTCTTGATGGAAAAGTCGCTTAATATCTGTCTGAAAAGTCATGTTTTACCATTTCCTGCCATTGAACGTGACAATTGAATTCCCAACGAGAAATAAAATGACGTTTTCAGCTGATATTAAGTTACTTTTTCATATGAAATGTTTTTTAACACGGTTGTCTTACATTTGATTAAATGCATTCGTTGTGGTGAGACGTCACTCCCACAGCAAACTATGGTTTTCTGTGAAAGGTCACTGTCCCACATTCTGTGTTCTCTTCCCCCTGGAAGAGCAAAACCTAACTGCTTCTTACGATGTCTGAAAGCTGTATCCATTGTTTACTCCGGCCTCCAGCTCATGTTGCTTGATGCAGTTTTTAAATCCCTGTTTTATTGCGCAACCATGGTATTAACCTTTGCCTCCGTGCATCCAAAAGTCACAGATGGAAATATATCATGCTGGATTAGCAACAGATCTTCTGACCTATGGGTCTCAAACATTTATCGTCCAAATTAAAACATTTCAAATGTCACTGAAAGTTTGCCAAGGTTCAGATTTAACAAAGTGTGTACTACTGGCTTCCAGACAGTCATTAATGCAGACATAAATGTGATTTCCACACTGTAGATGCTGTGTAGGCGATTGTCATTGTCAAGAATTTTCAGCCAGAGTTGAAGTGTTGATATTCCAGCAACAATAAAAATTAAAAAAATTAAAAAAAATCCCAACCTCTGAATTTGTGTATTAGCGTGTTTCTTCTGCGTGGGCATTGCTGATCCAGTAAACTGACTGTTTAGTCCTGTTGTGGATGTTTGTCGGTTTTCTACCAGTGTTTCTCCTTCTGTGATCTCAAAAACATCAGGACAGGGTCACCAGGCAGATGCATTGGTTTTTGTTTTGATGTTCTTCAGACCCAATAGTCCTTGGGCTGGAGGCTGTTCACACAATCTGGGTCCTTGGTCTTCAGCTGAGGGTGAGTGAGAAAAAACAATCCAATGTCCTGTTTATGTACAGCTGTGCAGGTTCAGAGATGAGAAATGTAATACAATAGTTATTGTCACTGAAAATGTCCTTTCATAATAAGGGATGGGCTGTGTCATATTTGCATACCTCGAGGGACTTATCTTATCTGTTTTGCCATTTAAACTTGAATGAGTGGTTCTTTGAGAAGAAATATGTCTATTTGACAACCCACCCTACCAACTGATTGGACATTGATGAAATTGAGTCCTTTCACGTACAAATGTCGACATTTGATTGATGATTATTCCCAAAAAGCCGAGATGCAACCCAAAAAAAAGAAAGTGAGGGAATGGCATGTAGTTAAATATCCCTGTATATTGTGCAGCAGCGATAGTATCGGTTTTTATTACAACAGGATGCTTTCTGTTCTCATGGTGCCAACTGATAAAGTGTCAATCCTGGGGTGCTGTGGTCCACAAGACAACAATCAACTGGAACCTACATCTTCCCTTACATTTTCCCGTTTTGGTTTCCAGAAACATTTCAGATGAGATGTTTTGAAGATGATCCGCATACACACTGAAACACCAGTAACGCTGAACATTCAAAAACGTCTCCACCATCTCAGACACCTGAAAGACTTTAAGCTTCCTCTCAAGATGCTCAGAAAAGTTTACAGCCACACCGCTGAGAGTGTTTTGACTGGGAGTATCATTACCTGGATAAGTCACACCACCCAGCAGGACGTCTTGGCCCTGAGGAGGGTGGTCTGCTCAGCACTCACCGCACACCCCAACCTGCCGGACATTAACAACAAGCGATGCAGATTAAAGGCCAGGAAGATTGTGAGTGATCCCACCCGTCCCAGCAACCACACTGTTTCTTCATGCTGCCGTCAGGGCGGCGTTACTACTGCCTGAAGGCAAACAAAGAGAGAATGAGTAGGGTTCCCCCCCCCCCCCCAGGCTTTCTGCCTGCTGAACCTGTAACAACAGACTTAATAGATTGCGGGTTTTATCTTCATTCTTATTATGATCATAGTAGCTTACACCCTGAACAGGTGCTAAACATGTTTCACCGCATATTATACACATATGTACATTTGTACTTGTGACAAATAAAAGTATGTGCTGTCGTTTGCATGCACATATTGGCATTGTGATCAGCATGTGAAAAAATGTTTCCCTACATGTGATCCAGATGATGGTTAGAGTACTGTGCTGTTAATTTGAAGTGTGAGCAGCACAAACACTGGAATCTTTCATTGTTATTGTTTCAATCTACTCACATGTGCAGACAGATCATGTGACTGCAGTGAGCATGTGCAGACCCGGATTTCAGAAAAGGTGAATTTCCCCCCCCCATTTTAATTGACTCCCAACACCATAGTTGTAACATTAAACGGATGAAACCCAACGAAATGTTGCTGCATTCATTTGAAAATACCACACAAAGAAGATCCCAGTGTAAAGACACTGTTGATGGGTTTGTAGATTAAAATGAGCATTTTCTTTAGCATTTTTTTCCATGTAAACTCTGACATGGTGCAGATGCCATGTACATGTGTGGTTAGTATGTTTAATTGCTACTGTAAGAGTGATGTCGGTCACTTTACATGTCATATGTGATATGAATTAGCTCTTGAAACAGAGTGCAAATGTTTTCATTGAAAGGAATGTTCTCCCTTCCACTGTGTGTGTGTGTGTGTGTGTGTGTGTGTGTGTGTGTGTGTGTGTGTGTGTGTGTGTGTGTGTGTGTGTGTGTGTGTGTGTGTGTGTGTGTGTGTGTGTGTGTGTGTGTGTGTGTGTGCACACACCGCTGTGTTTATTGTTCCACAGCTTTGGAGTGCTCGCGTCCAGTTGACTGATATATGTCTCCTCGCTTCCTGTTGCTCCCCAAACAGGCCAATCAGCGTCAGTGCAGCCACACAGGAAGTTCTCCTACGCAGTCGCTGAGTGAGGGGGATGTCACATCGCCGTCACAATGTCAATACAGACGCTTTCCGTGCTTTCCATCGTTGTTCGCTGACTGACAAATACGTCCCCTCGGTCAAATGTCCCACCGCTTATGAGGCTGATGGATTAAAGCTTGCATTGGACGGAGCCCAACGTCTTGTTGCCAGCGACATTCATGAGAGACGCAAAAGTCAACACACTGACACCGTTACAAATTTCCGTGCACAAATGTACTGACCCACATCATTGTGTCAAAACAAGAGGCAAAGAGACGCGGCTGCCAAACATTCGGAGCTGCTGTTGCATGTTGGCAGGAAGGTTAGGGAGTCCATTCAGATAAACCTCTTGTTTGGAGAACGGACGGCTGGCGAATTCACTGTGAATGAGTTCTACTTCTCAGCATTTGCAGCTGGCTTTGAGCTGAAACATTTTGGAGACGGTTGAAGGAACTGACTGCAGCTACTACAGATAAGAAAAGGAAACTGTGGCGATGGAAAGAGGACAGATGGACGTGGAACAATAAGTTCCTGGAGATGAAGTGTCTAGACACAAATCAATGGAATGAATCAAGACAACAATGAAAGTAATAAATTGGTAAAAATTGGCAAATAGGAACATGTTTTTTCCAAAGAATCTCTTGTAGCTGTAAATTTACTATAACATTCCAAAATGTTTCATTCCAGTGAGAAATACACACATCTTATTTTTAGCAAAGTTCATCAACACACTGTTTGGTCCTCAAAGATGAACTGATGTTGACCACAATGAAACTATTTATACACAGAACAAGATTTGATGATTGTTACATGACTGACGACACAAGTTGTATCTAATTTGTCACAAAAGCAAACTTATGCAATGATTTCTATCATATTACTCATTTAATTTGTTTTATTCTGTAATCATAACTTCAGCAATCACAGTGCACCTATTAGCACCAACATTCATTCACATTTGTCCTCCTGGAGATTTACCGGTCTAAAACAAAGTAAAAATATCCCACTGGCTTTCGGTACTATAAGACAACTTAAATGCCTTCTTATGAGTGTCAAAACTGCCAATAAAATACAGACAAAGAGTCATTTTTAAGCTATTAATTGAAAAATAGACAATCATTATTTTCATTTTAATCCCCTCAGGCTTTAGAATGATCATATAACAAGTCATAATTATTGTGTATGCACTTTAAACATGGGAGAAATATACATATTGTAAAATGGGATGTTTAATATAATTTCAAAGTGAGAAAGAATTTACTCAGGACCGGTCACTGAAAACATCTTGATGGAGAATGATAGAAGAGCTTGCAAAATATTTTGTATTGACAGCAGCCTGAAAAAAAGCCAAGATTTTCTTTCACAAGGGTTAGGGTTAAGGGTTACCCTAGCACTTTTTGTCTACCTTAAATTTAAAGCAAATGTGGATCAGATAAATAAAAATAATATGGATTATTGTATAGCTGAAGTATGTCACACATCCTGTGCAAGAATGCAGTGGACATGTGTGGGGGGCAAAGAACAAAAGAACAGAAAGCACAACAGGCACAACTGATTTTGGTCTCGATTCTGTACGAGTTGGCAATGAAAGTGAGGAGAGAGGGAGGAAATAGGAGTGAGAGAGTCACAGCCACAGTTTAGAGAGAGAAGACGGACGACGAGTACGAGGCCAAACTCCATACTCCTCACTCTAAACTGTTTATAACAGGCATCCCCCAAAACACACATACACAATCCCACACAGTCCTCGGTAACTCTTGCACACAAACACACATTCTTGTGCTCAAGGATTCAAACGGAGGCTGTGGGACAAAGTTATATGGACCAACCTAAATAAAAGCAGACATATCTTTTTTCATTAATGTACAGCAGAGTTTTCTACGCCATCTAATCCCCTCCGGTCCCTCCTGTGGTGAGAAATGACACTGCAGCATCCATATGGTGGAAGACTTGCACATAATTAATAATAATAATAATTTAATTAAATAAACAGAAAGAGGCACTGAAACGAGAATGAGATGAGACAAATAAATAAATATTTGTTTCTTTTCTTAAGCAACAAAGATGATTTACCCATCAAGATAATGTTCAATAAAACACTAAATTAAAAAGAGAGAACTCTGAATGCAATGTTGTTGTTTTTTAAATGAAAATGAAATGTGATACTAATGCACTTAGTCTCATCTGAAACCACAACACTGAATTTTGGCTTTTGTGTGTCGGCATAGATCTCATATCAGTGAGTAATGAGGTACGTACCCCACCTTCATGTCCAAACTCCCATGCTGCATCTTTGAATGGGACAGGAATGATATTCCCTTGCTGCACAGGGCCAGGGGGGAGCAGCTGAAGCAAGAAGGGGTCCCTGGTATCACTAGCAAGTTAGTGGACCAGCACATCTCCAAAGAGGACCTGGCTCTGCACTGCAGGAGGCGGACAAGCAGGGAGCCACAGACTGTCATCATGATCGAGGGGCTGCTGAATGAGCTGATGGGCGTGAAGGACAGAGACCTTCTTGGTGTGCCTCTCTTGGACCAGGAGACGATGCAGAACATCTGGAGGGTCCAGAAGAGGCACGTGAAATGTATTCAGGACCAACCGGGTGTGCCCCTCTACACAGAGACGGGCTGTACCACCACCAAGGAGGGACTCATTCTCCCTAAATACCGCTGTGAACATCTACAGTAGCAAGGTGCTTGGAAGGAATCTTGTCCCTCTTTTCACAGAATGTAACAAACGGGAGACCTCTCGTGGAGTCTAACAAGTTTTTATTACCCCTAACTTGCATGTTCTCTTCTCTAAATCTTCCTCGTGCCCACATACATGAATACATCAGTTCCTAATATGATCACATCGCCACCTTTTAGTCAAGCATCAGTCTTTCTTGAAAATTGCTGTTGTGAAAATAATTTATGTTCTCACCAACAAACATGGCTCATATTGAAATTTCTATATTTGAACACCACTTAAACTTCTGAAGAATAATCTAAATACCATTAAATTCTGTTTCCCTTGAACAAACAAAATATCCTCTCTCCTGATTGGCTGTGAAATCCGTCAATTTTAGATAAGCAGCGCCTTTTTTTCATTGACTGAACACAAGGGTCTTTTTCACCAGATATCTCTGGGTAGGGGAGACGCTATGTGTGATTTGTAGATGAAGAAAACAATCTGTGACTTGTGTGGAAGAACTTCACATCGTTCCAGGTGCACAAATATGTTTTTCACCAGATTTATTGCAACAATTGGAGGAAAAATATCAACATGACAGTCTTTTAATCTGTGACATGTAAAACAGGATTTGTGCACCTGTAATTAAAAAGTTGTGACTTTGTAAGTGTGGTGTTGAGTTTGTGGAGAGAAAATAATTTTACAGGTACACAAAACAATTCTAC
This sequence comes from Blennius ocellaris, assembly GCF_963422515.1. Lineage (NCBI taxonomy): Eukaryota > Metazoa > Chordata > Actinopteri > Blenniiformes > Blenniidae > Blennius > Blennius ocellaris. The sequence continues at coordinate 15,419,073 of NC_137664.1, forward strand.
AGGTAAACAACTCATAGTACATAACTACAAATTCAATTTTACAAGTACCCAAACCTTTTTCACAAATAATACCGCTATAAGAAACACACATGAATGGATATCTGTTGAAAGGTTCTGCATAGTCACCATTATGAGATTTTCAGACAACGGGTCAGAAATGTTTTATGAACATGTGTTAAAGCATTGGATCAACTACCACTACAACAAAGAATGTAAAGAAAAGGAGATAAAACGAGAATGCCCCAAAATGGAATAGCAACTTATCCATAAAATAATCATCAGTCTTGGCATAAAGTGATTGTGTGCCACAGTGGAATTTACTAGAGGTCCTAAAACAAATTGTATATGTACATTGCTGCACTTGCTATCATCAGACAGTTCCTCTGACCCGTTCAATGGAAAAACATACCCAATACTACTATTCTGCTATACTTACTCTCTAAAGCTAATAAAACAAAGTAAAAAACATACACACACATTTGAAGGTTTAGCAAATGTCTGCTTGTTAAAATGATGAAGGCCCTTCCAAACAATTGAAATGCAAAACTTCTAGCGTAACGTTTTAATGGTCTGGGGTCAGTCATTGAGTTTTATCCGTACATTTAGTATAATCTAAACTGAAAGAAAGTCCAGGGTGGGAAATACACCAGGTTATCTCTACTGAAAACAATCTAGGACAAATGTCAGTACTAATTTAAAGTCTGTCTTCAGGCAGATCAAAAGATAACTCCAGTATCTTTTGGTTTTCATGTGCGTTTTTTGTTGTTGTTTTTTTGGGGGGTTTTTTTATCACAGGGGAAAACATTTTCAGGTCAGCTAGCCCTCAGCCTCTGGTTCAGCGCTTATGCTCAGTCTGTTTTCGTGCATACGCTCCAGTATCCGATGTATGCTGCTGAAGCTCGGCCTGTCTGATGGGGGCGTGCTCCAGCAAAGCCTCATCAGGTTGTACAGCTCCAGAGGACAGTTCTCGGGGCTGGAAAGAATGTGACCGTCCCTCACATAGTAAATAACCTCTTCGTGACCCATGCCATAATAGGGCTGCATCCCATGGGAGAAGATCTCCCACAACACCACGCCGTAGGCCCACACATCTGATTCAGTCGTGTAGCGGTTGTAGAAAATGGACTCCGGCGGCATCCAGCGGATGGGGATGGCATCGTTTTCATTGGCTTTGTAGTAATCAGCTGAGTAGATGTTTCTTGAGAGGCCGAAGTCGGCGATCTTCACCACCATCTCCTCTCCGACGAGGCAATTGCGCGTGGCGAGGTCGCGGTGGACGAACTTGCGCTCTGACAGGTAAGCCATCCCCGCGGCGATCTGCTTGGAGATGGACAACTGCTCGTCACAGGAGAGGGCGCCCGCCTCCATCTCGGAGGAGAAGCTGCGACCAGAGAGGCTGGCTCTGCTGAGGGTGCGCACCGACTGGCTCGGGGATCTGCGACGCAGGAACTCGTTGAGGTCGCCATGGGCCATGTACTCAAACATCAAGCACATGGGTTTACCCACTGCACACACGCCTGCAATGAGAGGAAATATATAGAGGTTTGTATTTCATTTATTGGCCCAGAGAAGACTTTATTTATTTAAAGGCATGCTACTTAAAGGCTTTCATTTTAACGGTAAAAGTCAGATCATAGGTTGTATATAGACCTGCAACTTATTGATACTTAAAAACATCAAGGTTAAAACAGATAAAACAGATTTTGACCCAGATCCAGACACCATTTACATGAAAACATTCACAAGAAAAAAACGTAAAACTGTGATCATTTTTTTCTGAAGGGCTTGTCTTAGTTGACACTACAACAATTCACAGCCTGTCTGATTAAATGCCGCTTGCTTGAGCCAGCGATTGGGAACAAAGTGTTCTAACAAGCTCAGTTTACACATTTTAACCTATCATCCAGCCTTGCTGAGGCATACTAAGTGACGGTTGATTGTACTTTTGACCTTCCACTACACTACTAATGCCCCATTTACACAACATTTTTAAATGAGAATGCAAAACTTCCATTGTGTTTTGGGAGTGTGTTTACACGGGAAGGGAGCTCGGAACCACTGAAAACACAACTTTTTGAAAACGGCTCCCGAGGAGGAGCTTTCCAAAGAATGCTCCAATCCTTATTTCTGATTCTTTCGCTCCACATGCAAGAGTAGGTGGACAATAACGACAATGGCAGCTTCCAGAGTGACATGACTCCCAGTCCATATTCTCCTGGGACTTGTTAGTTTTCTTGTAGAGAGTCACCCGTGATAGTAATTCATCTTTGTCGTCTGTCCATATGAATGTTTGTGTGCTCGTCATTGTTAATGTTTATAGCATATTGTACTCTGCACTCATTTGTGTGGTTTCATAACAAAAACAAACAACACCATCTTCTTGTGGCCCTACATGACATTAGGGTTTAACGTGTTGCTGTGTCAACGAGAAACTTTTCAGTTGAAACATTGCCTTATAAACAGAGCCCTAGATTTACAAAAAATATTTGTCACATAGAGCATGAGGACCTTTTATTCTTGAGGTTCTTATATCAGAGATCTGACTCATTTCTAACAGTTAAAACAACAACAATTAGCGATCTCAGTTGCTATAAGGTTCGAGAGCAGTTTGGAGAACTGTTGCCCACATGCTCCTCTTCCAATTTTTTAAAAGATGTGTCACGGATACCAAAACAAAGACTTGGACCTGCATTTTCCCAGTGGGTTTGAGGGGCTGAACACAACTCACATAAACATATTGGTGACATCATTAATATGTGCTACATAAACAGTATTTTTCTTCTACAGTGACACATAATGAGCTCATTCACTGTAAAAGGTAAATAAATATCAGGCTCGGCGATAAACACAGATGAAACTACTGGTTATGTGCACACATTCACAAATAAATCCCCAGAGTGCAGTCTTACGTTAGCAGCGGGATGTAAACAGTGTATTTCTTGTGTTTTCTGAGCCTGTCGGTGCTGCTGTGTGATACAAACACAAAGACGTGAGTCACACAGCTGAGGCAGCACTTCCCGTAGACTTTGTCTGATGAACACAACTTTGCAAAGCCCATAATATACTTTTGACTTGAATATTAATGTTGGAAATACAATATTTGTTCTCGCAGACCGGGAGGAATAAACATGCCATAAAATGTTGAGGAACCAAAATTAAATGTTTGGGTGAACCAGCAGGTTGGCAAAGTTCACCAAATTTATTTTAGTTCATTCCCTACTTATTTGCCTTTCGAAAAGCATGGCTGTGTGCTTGTTTATACATGCATTCCTTTAAATGCCTTTTTGGACATGCGAATTAGAGCATACACTGTGGAAGCTGTTGCAGAGTCTCGGTCACCCAGCATAACTTGTGGACGGCCCATTCATATCACGTGGCATCCACACATGAGGATTTCTTGCACTTTTTTGGGATACAACTTTACCAAATCGCTAGGTTTTAAAAGACAGTAACACTCGTACCTTACTGAGGAATATCAGTGACGAACCTGCTTTAAAGGGAAGAAAGTCATCACACAGTTACCTCTTGAACCAAACCTCACACTGCCCTCTAGGGACTTGCACTGCAAATCAGAGATTGCTCGGAGGTGATGTGTAAGAAACTATAATAATCTTAAGTCCATATAGAATGCACTGTGGTGGGCCTTATAACATTGTGTTGTCAAGATTGTGTTGATACTTGTAATAGCACTGTTTTTGCATTTATTCAATAAGGATTCTGCATCTGGCAGACATATAAAATGTATGAGATGCATCTCTACTGATATGACTCAGTATAGTCTCCACTCACTGGGAAAAGTTCCCGCTTTAAAACTGCAGCAGGTCAGAAGGAAAACCAAGAGTCTGCTCTTTGCTTCCATTGTCCGACACGGGATTGTGTAGCATGAATTTTCCGGCATAAATATGAGTCCTATTGTTGCGAGGCATGTGAACAACAATATTAGGCATAAATCACCTGGTGCAATTGGGTTCTCCATCATGAGAACATGCAAATGTAGCTCCGGTAGGTCATGGCAAGTATGATTAATACGATTCTGGTGGCTTAAATCACTTAGTTTCTGTTTCAAGCTATCTCGGTAGGTAATATAATAATTATTGACATTTTCCAGCTTTCACTTAATAGAATCACTCAGAATTGTAATCTCATGCAAATCAGACATTTTTAAGCTCAATGCTGAAATTCCTGATTCACATGAATTAAATGGTTTCAGACATTATTGGTAATACCAAAGCACGATAGTCAATGTTGAGTGGAGGCTTATCGAACTGTCATGATTCAATATGCATAAAAATCCATTACAATATCTTATTTGAAATAACATACAGAACTACCCTCCATTTATAACCCATTTTTCAAACCTTATATTAGGTAGAAGAAGGCATGGCAGGAAATACTGGTCTAATTCTTCAACCGATGTCTCCTTTCTAACATCTAATCATCTTTCTTTATTAGGTAACTAGTACACACCTCAGACATGAGACATGAGACACGAGTTAGCACTGATTGACCCTCTTTGTTAGATGCAATCCATCAGTTTATGGATCCATATCAAGACCAAGCGAAAAGTCTAAAAAGAGATTATACAGTTGTTTTTGTGGATTTAAGAATTGAGGTGCAAGCAGCAAAAATACTTTTATATCTCACCAAAGGCTAGAAAAGTGTAGTTGCAAGCTGCTTTACACAGAAGACAACTGGTGAAAGTTAAATTGAAGAGCAGGCGTGGAGGTCACGCTCACTTAGTTCATGTCCTGTGGGTCACCGAGTGGGACAGCTCCCCAGAGAACTGGCTCTGATTACTGCTACCGCTACCGTTCCTGTGCGTGTGCGTGTGTGTGTGTGTGTGTGTGTGTGTGTGTGTGTGTGTGTGTGTGTGTGTGTGTGTGTGTGTGTGTGTGTGTGTGTGTGTGTGTGTGTGTGTGTGTGTGCGCGCGTGTGCGCGCATGCGTGTGCGTATTGCCAGAAACAAGTCATGTAGCAGCCTTGGCTGAAGGTCAGAAGCTGGATTAAAATGTTTCTCTCCATCGCTAAATATACAAAAGACAGAGGCCTCATCCTGCACACACACACACACACACACACACACACGCACACACACACACACACACACACACACACACACACACACACACACACACACACACACACACACACACACACACACACACACACACACACCAAAGTAAAGACATATGGCATCTCTAAATTTGACACATAATGTAATGAGGATATATGCATATATTTTCCACCATGATTTGCAGTGTATTATTAGTCTTGAGGGTAATTAGAGGTTAAGGAAGTAATCTCGCCAACTCTGGTTTCATGCGCTTCACAGTTTGCTGTGAGTGTGTCTCTCTTTGGACGACCCACATCAAACATCTCTGAGGTAATAACACTTTTTTCTCAAGTAAATATTTCTCAACCTCGGAGCTGCAAACGTCTATTTCTTTCATCACAACCGGTGACTGATGGCTTTGTTTACTCTCTGGCAACATCAAAAAAGAGCCTGTTTGTGTCTCTTAAGGTCTTCCAGGAAGTATATTTGGCTGTGAGCTGTTTGGTCTAGATTAGACATGCTGCACAAGTGGAGATAAACTTTAATAGCGGATATTTGTTTTACGAAGGCTGATAAAGGCACATTAGTCGTCAAGCAGCACTTGTTTCAGACATATAGTTGACTCTGGATGTGTTGTGGGTTTATAGTGCTTACGAGAAAATAGATCTTAAAAAAAAGAAAAAAACTGTGAAAAAATTGGTTCTGGAGGCAAGACCACCTCTTTGGTTCAGTGAGGCCAAGTCAAGATAAATGTGCTCTCGAGACCAAGACCGATCTAAAGTACTCCAGTATTAACCAGAAGTATTACAACACAAGTTTAGCAACTAAATGTTCAAAATACAAAAAAGTGTGGAAGGTAAAATGGGTTTGAGTTTGATTGTCAGTCTTTCTAACATTTTAGTTGCTCATTTTTACCCACTTAAATTTCTTCTTCTTTTTTTTTTTACTTATTTATTTGTGAAAATGTGATGTAAACAAAGAATGATTTTTTTGTTATGAGTAACTGAGAAGTGGGACGTTCAAGAAATACACCCAGATGCTAATATGGCCTCATGGGAAAACAGCATTTTTTCATGATGTACTCACAATAAACTCATTTTATCACAGTTCAGTAGTATTTTCATACATGTAGAAGCAACATCTATCAATAATCTTTGCTTTTAAAGCATTATGTCATCCATTTGTTGATTTATGTGGGTGATGACATTAGTTTTTATTCATCTGGAGATTTTCAGGACTCAAACTTGTTGGCTGTTTCTTTTTGAAATGTGAAACACTCCTCACTGGGTTATGGGACTTTCCTAACTGGTAGCTCTACAATTTTTCAGCTGCATGAGCCCGCCATAATAAGTCCTCATAAATAGCTACACACTGACAAAAATAAGGCTGAACATGTCTATGTGTATATTAAACATCTTATTTTTTGTTTCTATGGGAAGTCACTTATTTGAAACAAATATAAGTGAGTAAAATGGCTTCACTTATATCACCTATGATAAAGACCTACTGGCTTTTACAATGCATTTCTCCAACATAAAAACTATTAAAATCTTACATGCTCATATTAGACATCCACAGGTTCTAAAGTCAAACTCTGCTAAAGCACACACTGAAGAGTGACGACAGTCTTACAAAGTTTTTGAAAATCAATATGTTTGCAAGATATTCACAGGTCCCAGACAGGTGGTTTTAGTCCTTGAAACACTAAACAAAAACTAGGGATTTAGTTTATTTGATTTTTTTTTTTTTGTAAACTAACCTGCCATGAACTATGATGCAGAATTAAGCAGCCGCACAGCTAAACTTCTCCAGTTTGTTGTTTCTGTTTGGGCCTTCATAAAGGTATTTAATCCAGCAAATTTTATTCAATTCAAGATCATATAGATTAAAAGCTGTATACTCCCCTTATTGTCGTTTCAATATTCCCACAGACTGCTTGCTGTTCTGAACAAGGATCGTGGGAATCTACTCAAGTGAAAAGCAGTGGATGGAAAATATTCCTGAAGCCAAAAAGGATAGTTAACCACTGTGTGCACCTTGTGATTTGGACTGAGCATCACTTTTCAAAGCCCAACAGATTTTAAGAGAAGATTTGGGATGAATAAATAATGTTCTGATGGATCTATCACTGCTCATGTCCATTGCTCATGTACTACCTGCCCTTTCTGTGTCTCTTCAACGCCTCCTTGTCTCTTTTTCTTTGTATTCCAATATCTGTTTTTGCGCTCTCCTTCTCCCCTGAGCGAATGCTGAGTTCCAGCACTTATCTGATGTGAAATCCAGCTGTGATTACACAGCCCCTTTTGGAAATCTTTCAGTCTGCACTCTTCTTCTTATCACTTCTCCTTATGGACACGAACTAACCTAGGAGTCGGACGATGTTGGGATGGTCAAATTCGGCCATGAGAGCCGCCTCTCGCTGGAAGTCGTTCTGCATGTCCGTTGAGGCTTCTTCCTTCAGCATCTTCACTGCCACCATGGTGAACGACTCCAGGGGCAGCAAGGCTGGTGCTCTGTGGCAGACACACAAACACACAATTACTCAGTACAATACAAAACAATATGTGCATTACACTATTAAAATATTGCACAACCTGCAAAGCAAAAAACAGATTTTTCCAAGCTTTTAAAATGTCCCCCGAGTCCCAAACAAAGAACCCAGCAAAAACTGTAAAAGTGGACCGTAAATGTCAGTTATTGGGAGGAAACGTGCATGCAACACACATAAAACTGCACACTTCCTGTTTTGCCTCGAATGAGGGGCAAACTTAAGTCAACGGGCCGTTTCTCAATGAAGATTCATATATAATTTGGACACAAAAACAACATGACATACACACTCAAGACATATGGAAACACTCAGTCGCTTAGAGACAAATACACTCACACACAAGCCAGAAAACTAAAGACTTGAAGCTCATCGGTCAGATAAGAGGTTATGTACATTTATATCTAACTGCGTGTCAACATGTGTGCGTACGTGCTACCAGAGCTTTGTATGATTCTTTATCTGACAGGTTATTGTTTCAGGAAGTGGCTTGTGTTCACAAACAGCTTGAGGTTTGTGTGTCAGTGCTCTCCTACACTCTTGGTAATGAAGACCAATAAAAGTGTTCGAGTTTCAGAGAAAGGATGTGGTTTGAACGTGACGACATTTCGGTCAGTCTCTCATTTCCAAAAAAGAGGCTTTAAATTGCCAAGACATTTAGTTTGAGGGTTAAGTGTTAAGTAATTGATGTTTTAGGTTACAGAGTTTTAGTAAACCTTTTCACACAGTGAGATTTTAGAGAGGAATGTTGGGCCGTAGTTTGGAAGGCATCCAGAACTATGTTTAGAGAAGACTGCAATGTGACATTTGTCACTTTCAAACATAATTGAAGTTTTTTTTTTTTTTTTCATTTTATCATGTTTTTCGCCATCATATTTTCTAAAAATGATTATATTTCATATGACAATAATGTGCGCTGCCTTTACATGCCTATTCTTAAGATATATATTACATGTGCTTGCTTAACTGTGTGCCAGCTGATCTATCTAATATATCCACTCAGGACAAAGGACAAGTAAGTTATATACATTATTTGCTTGCTCAACATGCCTTGTTTCTATCTACCAGTCTCTCTTTTAGACTATTAGATTGAGTCTAGATAAACACATATCATCAGTTCAACAAAAACTAGATGTACTGTATGTATATAATCAAACAGAATAGCCATTAATGAAACTGTATTCAGCAATGAATAGGTCGAGCCTGCCTTCAACAGCTTAAATGAACAAGGCATTTAGGAGCACAAAGTCTTTCGACATTATTCTAGTATTTTAGAATTTGGCCCAAGATGACTGGAAAAACATTGGAACCGGGAATATCTTACTTGTCCATGCACTTAAATTACTGTTGTCAAGAAGCACCTCAAGGAAGACATTGAACCTAATGTCCCGACATGTTTAATAATACAAAAAAATGTGCGTGTATGTGTTGAATTCCCAGGGGTGTCCATATACTGCACCATTCTAATTTTCGCCGAGGGATTACCAGCAAGCCTCAAGGACATCAAATCTGATCTCTCAGATTTGATTAGCCACACAACTTCGGTGCTACTGTTTAAAGGCCACAAACTGTTATAGCACTATGTGAGCAAGCTATCATCTATCTGTTGTGCTCTACTTATTGATGTCAGACCTGCGTGGTGTTTGTGTTACATGCCGGACAGAACGAAAGATGATGTATACTGCAAAGGCAATGGATTGCTGCTGAAGACACATGAGAAATGGACACATTCCTGTTGACATAAATGGATGTCATCGTGTTAAACTTCTCAATAAAAGTCCTGAACCTTTTCTTAAAAAGCAAAACTCCCCTTTTACGTTGTGTGGGTCAAATACAGACAAGCGATCAGGGACATTATGAGAGTGAGAGGGACTCGTGTGGGGGAGTAAAATCCCAAAAGATACAGCTTGACAAGGTTATAATATATCTACAGCCAGTCAGTTTTGCTGCTGTGAGTGTCCACAGATATTTGGCTGCGGTGGCTGTGGCGTGTTTAAGTGGCTGCAAGGACAAAGCTGCTGATTGACTGATTTGTGATATTTCAGAAACAAAACGTTGACCCCGGTGTTAAGTTCGATCGAAGGGATTAGTTTGGGACACTTGCGCAAGGAAAGTGACACCTGTGACACCTCTGCTTGTGACTTTGTGAATGACGCAGCAGTTCTCAGAATGACCCGGTCGAGGAATGCTGTCCTCCTTTCTGTCTCCGTCGCGTCTCATTCCTTCAACCTTTTCCTCAGCCGTCATGTCAGGCCACCACATCAATGATGATGATTCATTGTTAAATATCAAATCAAGCAAGGCCTGTTAACCTCTTGTCTTCTCATTTTCCTCATTTTTGTTTTCAAGTATGGTGGCAGGCCTCCCTCTGAGGGGGAAATCGAGAGGTTCAGTGGTGCAGCGGGGATACGACCCCACACATTGTTAGAACTGATGACCAATGATAACGAAAGTCTGCAACCTTTCTGACCGAAAGAGACGTTGTTTTGACACTTGCCGCCAAATAGAACTTGTGTGGCGCCACAAAACATGCTTAACCATTCAAAAAATGTAAATAACTAAACAGATTATAGGAATGATTTTGCTATTCATACAAGAACTGCATTTCAGGTTCAATTGATTAAGTTTTGGTTCTGACACTTTTAAGCTTCTTCTTTTTCACCTATTTCAGTTTTTTTCCTACTTTCTACCAGTTGTTGTTTTAGCAGTTCATCCAAGTGTAGCTGTTTGTCTTTGCAATTTCTGTGATAAACACTTTAGACCCTCAACAGTTTTGATTCTTGTAGATCATCTTGACAATTATTTTCTTGAACTTTAATTTTTTGTCTTTTCTTTCCTAGTTGCTTTAAGAATTTTTGCATCAAGAGTTTCACTTTTTAAAGCTTTTTTCAGATATTGTATCCATATTTAGCTATTTTATCTTTATTTTCTGAGCCGTTTATAGCCAGAGCACTGGATTCTATAGAAGCTTCTGGGAATTACTATAGAGGAGTCACGTGCGGCTTCAGAGCCACCACTTGCAGAGCCCTGGCTCATGCTATATGTGAAAAACAGAAAGTCCAGCATTGAACTCAAAATAACTCCATGGCGTGGGACGAAGCATGTGTGGCGTGAGAGTTGGGGGTTAGAGAGGCACAATGCGGATTCAGATGTGTGTGTGTGTGTGTGTGTGTGTGTGTGGGGGGGGGGGGGGGGGGGGGGGGGGGGGGGGAGTCAGGAAAGTCCCTTATATACATCCTACATTTCCTCTCTCCTCCTGCACTCACCTGGCTTGGAAAACCCTTCCAAAGGCTCCCTCTCCAATATCTCTGACATATTGGATGTTGTTGCGGGGATACTCCAGGACCAGCAGCTTGGAGTTCAGCAGCAGTGGGACGCGCTGATACATGGGGTTGGGATGAAGTCGATCCAGCAGGAGCTCAGACGGAAGAGCGCTCAGCGTTGGGGTCTCCATCGCTCTTTGGAGGGGGAAATCAGAGCAGGTGGTGAAATGAAGTCGAAAGCAGACGGGAATCATTGCACTGCGCCATCCGCCACCTCTTCCGATTCCTCCACTGTTTCCTCTGCCTGCGGCAGGCGAGGATGATGATGGTCAGGAAGACGGAGGTTGCGAGCGCGGTCAGGACAATCACGATGACGGACATGGAGTAAGCTGGAGACGACACGGTGGTTGTGGGAGGGAGACGGGGAGTCTGGCGAGGGCCCGCTGACTCCGGCTTTACGACTGACAGAAACAGATGCGGCGACATCACACAGTGGGCTGGTGAAGTTTACACAATGCTGGCGTTGATGAGTTTGTTGTTCCAGAAGCCAATACCTGATGCTGTGAATGTTTCCCCACACAATGGCACTGCACAGTACTCCCAGCGAATGTTTGGATTTGTGGTGAAACACCACGGCTTGTCACTGATTCCTCCCGGGTTCCTGCAGTAGTTTTCAGAATTCCTCAACTCCGGAATGACGTCGACAGAGAGGCGATGCTGGTGAGGGATCTGAAATAGAAAGGGTCATTTGAAAGAAGTGAGTTTTCTTGAAGTTTCCCTCACCCAAGTAACTGAAAATGTTTCAAAAACACAATAGAAAACCAGCTATCATAAGATGGGGAAAGATGTTTTCATTTTGGAAAAAAAATTTATAAAATTGAGCTCCAGTCTGGAGAAGATTCAGACTGGACTTGTAGAATCAGAAAACAATTACTTTCTCTGTGTATTTTGTGTGTTTTAAACCACAAATACAAATTAATCACAGGTCTTCAATGATGTGTGTTTATCAACCATGCTAAAACTAGAGTCAGCATAACAATCAGAATCACAATACTTCAAGGATTTAATTGAAAATATATCAAATGTATTATTTATGTTATTATATGTAATAAATCAGATTTATAAGGATTACAAGGATAAGGTAATCAGGCACAAAATAAATAAAGAAAAGTTAATCCAGTTATGTACACCATTCATGTTGCATATATGACGACCAAAAAGATAATCATATTCACCCAACTCAACAACAACTTTTTGAAAAGTTAAAAACATGATAACACACTACGATTTTAAGTCGTCAGTTACTGCTTTGTTTTGCAAAACATTTCGTGTGTGTTTTCAATGCTCGCAACTAATATCAAATAATGTTAAACAATGGCCTCATGCTTAATATCTGGAAAAGCAGCCACATCATTGAAGGGACAATTATATATTCTGCTGCAGGGAAACATACTCCCTGTCAAAGTGCATGTTTTCTATCTCGTCTGTTTCCTGTGTTATTTTGAAGTCTCATATTGTCTCGTGTTTCAGGCTCCTTAACTTCCCTTCTCCTTGTCCTGTGGGTGTGTGTGATTGCATTCACCGGGTGACAGCACCATATACTGGGCCACTATAGTGTGTATTGTGTCGGTTCTCCAGACTGCCACATTTGTCGTGATGAAACAGCTGATAAAATATATTGTGAAATAATGGTGAATGAAAATGAATGGTGGTGCTCGGTAGCAAAAAAGAAGTACCAAGCATTACTGCTCAGTTTCAAACTCATAGATTCACCCTGTTCAGAATGTTGCCTGGTCATTACCAACAATACCACAATGTTCACTTCGTTTTGTCTTCTTTGTTAGCTTGATATTGGTTATTGCAGTTGAGGTTGGGAAAATCCCTATAACCTTTCTACCTCAAGGATAAACATAAACCCTCAATGTCCAGTTAAATTAAGAGACTCATTCAAAAAGGCTGCAGGACCTTCTGACTCAAATAAATATTGAAACTAAGAAAAACTTTTCAAATCACTTAAAACGTTTTTTTTTAAGGCTTCATGTTGGACCCACCGTGGGGTTACAGATTATTATTCAGAGGCCAAAAAACCTTCTTCTGTGGGACATTAAGGATTTTTGCTTTCGCTTCTGCGGACTAGATTGCCAACTTAAATATTGAACATCTGCTGTATTTTACTGCCTTAAGCTGTAATCATCAAAAAGACCAATGGTCAAATGTATCCTGAGAGACATTGGGGATACGACTTGAAAAGTCCACCTTCAACACATGTTGCTGTTGCTGAATGGGTCAAGGCAGCTGCTCGCAGGGATGATTTGCAAATAGTGCGAGGAATGTAAAAAAAAAACAACAAGTCCCCATACCAGAATGATTCATTTGGTGACTTTACACTGTCTCCTGAAGTAATCCAATACTTTTGGACACAAATCTATCCATTCATGAGCCATCAACATTATTTGTTGGGTATGAGTAAACGACTAATGCTGTTGCTTTTCTATTATATTGGAGGAGATAAATGACCTTTGAAGGTAACAGTATCTTCCCTCATTAGGCGGATTTAGGAAATCCTTGCTCGGTCGACGGTCAAATGAATCGAGTTTTAGTCATCACAGTTTATCTGAATTCATGTCAAATGAGTAATTTAATGTGACAGTCGTTCTGTGGCAGATTTCACAGACTTCTTGAATGCAGCAGTTGTCTGCCTGAATCACTGAGCATGCCAGGAGGATGACAAAGCCCTTTAGAGTAGCTTTGGCGTATTAGTAATGTTTTAAACATTTCGGCAATGAGGCTGAATCAAAGTCGGACTTCTATGACTCAGCATTGAAATGTGACAGACCTCACTCCACTCGTGTAGAAATGTGATCTTTACATGTGGAGTGTGGAAGCCTGTACTCATTTCCTGCATGGCTGCTGAATATTTTACATCTATTATGAGGACATTAAATCAAAAACATCTTGGGCCTGAAGTGCAGAAAATGAAGTACGACTCAATTCTGAGTTATTTTGAGTTGTAGGTTTTATAAATACAGACAAAGCAGAGGAAGTATAAGCAGCTTCTCCTCATACTGTATGTTCGAAAGTAACATCTGGCTGTTCGAATGAGTTGGGGATGGATGAAGTATGGGTGGCACATTTTGGTTCAATAAACTGTAGTTAATTGAACCCATTAGGTTGATTAAAAGCTTTTTTTTAACTTGATTTTCAACTTTTCATTGTGACAGATTTTTTAAAACGGAAACACTGGAGGGTCTTAATAATCCCCCGAGATACTGCACATCCTAAAAGGAGTTAAAATTCCTCCCCTGGAACTCATTAAACCTTCAAAAACTCACCATTGCACAAATGTTGCATATTACTACTATTCCAGGAAAATACATCTCCTCCTTCAAGTGGCTCACATGCAACACGATGTTGTTCATTAGACACAGATCTCAGTGAAAATGAAAATTGTCTTCCTTCGCAGCCACACACACAATTGTTTTTGCCTCTGCTCTTCGGATACACAAACCTCAGCTTGTTTCGCGGTCTGTACTCTACACCAACTGTGTCAAATTCATTTTAGCTCAGGGGGGCCACACACAAGCCTGTTAAATCTCTTGAACTTTTTTTTTTTGCTAAATATTTCATAAACATTATCACTTTCATTAATGGAAATCAACATCAATATAAAATCTTATGTGCCACAGTGCTTCTCCCTGGACCGGCGTGCACAAAAGCTTCTCACTTTTAATAGCGGCATTATTCCAATAGTGTTCAGCGAGCACATATCAACATAAAAGCCATAACAACTAACCTGGTGTGGCTTTTATGCTGTTGCTCATGCTTGCAATGCTGCATTTCCTGGATTCATTGTTGCATTGTTGGAAAACATTTTTTTTTTCCTCTGGAATTATTATTTTCTTTACAGGTTTTCTCTTGCTACAGATTGCATCACGAGTGAGGTGGGTTTTGGTCCATGGGTCTTTTGTTTGACGTCTTTGCATTACATCATTGATTCCCAACCGGGGCGGCGGCTCCCACAGCAGTTGTGCTTGATTGCTGTTTCCCACTCCAATGTGTGTCACCTGTGCCTAAATGTGGTTTTGTGTTTAGTTTGTCTGTATTTTCAAGTGTTCTTTTTAATAAAACATTTTAATAACAAATCTGGCACAATATCAGGAAACACATTTAACCTTGTGTGTCGCCAACCTCAAAGACACTGCAAATTAATTAAACAAAAATCTGGAGAAGAGCAGATTAAACATGAGTTGTATCGCGTGCTGCAAGATGTATTGCCAACACAGACCCACTAACAGGTGTGCAACCCACTTAAAAGGAACAGTGAACATGTTTTTAAGAAGGAACACAATGAAGATGACAATAAGTGGCCCACTGTGTGAGAACTCCTGCATTGTGAGAGCCTGTTGAAATTCGAGTTTTATGCTTTTATGCAATTTGTGATCTAATACACACATGGTTTTGGGTGTGTGTGAAAAATTACTAGGGGACAAAAAAAACACCAAACAATTCATTTGTGAGCTGCGACTGTTAGCCAACATCGTGCAGAGAGAAAAGGAGCGAGAACGAGCTAACATTTGTGAATAGCATTAGGTCGAATGCAATTATGAGGATGTATGTGTGGCGTGAGCAAATGATCTTACAGTGTGTGTGTGTGTGTGTGTGTGTGTGTGTGTGTGTGTGTGTGTGTGTGTGTGTGTGTGTGTGTGTGTGTGTGTGTGTGTGTGTGTGTGTGTGTGTGTGTGTGTGTGTGTGGCGTTGGGGGGGTATTGCAGCCTGTGGACCATATGCGTGTGAAAGCTAATTGCTTCCAGAGGCAGGATGTGACATTATCAGCCCCTCCCTCTCTGCTGACCTGGCACACACACTCACACACACACACACACTGCACAGGAGAGTAGTAATAGCTCACCCAAACAGAACCTCTCACAGAGTAAAGCCGTAAAAACAAAGGATCTTTTGGGCCACAAGGAGTGTGTGTGTGCGCGCGTGTGTGTGTGTGTGTGTGTGTGTGTGTGTGTGTGTGTGTGTGTGTGTGTGTGTGTGTGTGTGTGTGCGTACGTGCGCGCGTACGTGCACTTTAATCTCTCAGTGAAGAAATCTCCAATAACTACAGTGCAAGTGAGAAATAAATTATGGTGAAATCATGCAGTCAGAAGTATTTGTACTTTAGAATTCAGAAACTAAAATAATAATAAAAAAAAACAGTTGTGCTCTGTATATTTTTTGTATAATCACCAAACTTTCTCAACATTTTATGGACATTGGAGTGATATTTATTAAGTTATTGAAGTTACAAACTGAGGTGTTCTTCAAAGATGAAATTGAGGTGAATGTACTTGAACTATGTGATGCTGCATTTAAACACACACAATCAGACAGACACACACACATGGCTTTCATTCAAGGTGCAAACACAAAAAATGGTTCAGTTTTTGTCTATAAACTATTTGAATACATGAGACAAAACTCGGTGTGTAAGTCTTCAGTTTTTTTTAAATGCCACTCAGTTCCAGCTTGTAGAGCCTCCTTGCCTGACTATTGCACAGGGAGAACATGCCAACACCTTGAGTCAGACTTCAAATTGCACAGTTCTGGGTTTTCTACTTGTCTAAAAGCTGTTTTTGTTTGTGCTGAATTACCTGCTGGTCCCATGGCTGACACTGTATCTCAGACCTGGTCACATTCACCGTTCCTTGGTAGAATCGACCTCTGCCATTGTAACATGTTGCTGTTGACAACACACAGAACAGAGTCACCACTGGATTACCATCTTATTTCTAACAAGTAGTTATTTACTGCTGTGTGACACAGTGTGATGACTCTTACTTGTGATTTGATCTGTTTTGATGTCTGAAATAGGGAAAAAAAAGGTTAACAGAGTCAATGGGAGGAAATAATAGGAGCTGTTAAGTTATTTGGACAAAACAAAAATCAACAGTACTGAGGTCAGTTCAGTACACTTAGGATTTTATTACAGACTGTTGTGCCAAACACACACACACACACACACACACACACACACACACACACACACACACACACACATGCACACACGGTTGTATATTTTGGCTTAGTTTAGCTCAATGACCTCATCAGTATCAGTGACCTGCAGAATAGCGGGCCAGGCTTTATTTGGCCGACAGCACACACACGAGTTTCTGCACCGAGCCAAATCCTGCTTTTGGTTTACATACAGTACGCTCCATTTACTGCCTCAGAACTGCTTTTTTTTCTTTCAACATTGCAGCTCGTCGAGCTGCCCCTTAAGTTATAAAACAGAAATCTACACAAGAGTCCGAAATACCTTGATGTGTTAGTTTCTCTTCCAGAAAATCAAGATATGTTTTGCACCAATTCACTTGTATGGCAAGTTGTAGAATTGTACCCAAAGGTTTTATTTAAGTTTGTCGCACACTGAGGTGGAAAGTAATAAAGTTGAATTTAAAAAGAAAAACCCGACAATAAATAAGTTCAGCTCAAAACATGACGCCACTATGAGAATGTTTACATTGAAGTACGTTTTTAGTGCTGTAATGAATGCGAGTTCATCTTCGAAAATCAGGAAGTTTACCTCAGTGCAATAATAATTTAAATTCATTTCGTTATCAATGAACTCCGTTTTTAACCATCTTAACTGAGACCATTCAAATGTTTTGTTCATGTCCTGCATCGAGTTTGAATGGCAGCAATATGTTCTTTCACCGTTACGTCATTATTTTTCACTGAATATTTTATAAATGAGATCTTGCATGTTCTCCCTGTGCATGCATGGGTTTTTCTCTGGGTACTCAGGTTTCATACCACATTCAAAACACATGAGGTTAACTGGTCTATTTCAATGTCCTGGGATCATGATTTGTGGTTCTCAGCATGATGAGGCAACCTTATAAACTGTGATTCTCATTACTGCGACTTTGTGAAGTACACAAGACTTTGTGTCTTCCTCAGCTCTGATCTTACCTACAAAAGGAACATAAGTACAAGCTTCCGGATCTGTGTGGAGGCTTGGTAAGGTCTGACAGTTGGGCAGCAGGGACTTGGAGGTGTGGGATCCATAGCTGAAGAAACCAGGCTGGATGGAGGTGCTGCCCTCCAGAAGCAGCCACTCCTTGTGACAGTACAGCTCCTTCACTGCTAAGCAGTGCTCCCTGTTTCAAAATGAAAAAATGAAAAAGGGGGATAATGTTAGTCTACGCTTCAATAACTCAAAGTCAACAAAGTGGGAGAGGAACTTCATGACCTGCAGACGGGTTTCGGCGCAGGTCCCAACCCTGAGGGGTTACAGTCTGGGAAGGATGAGTGGCACAGCAGAGAGCGCACCGCGGGGCTACACAGCCCGCTGAGTCCATCCAGCTCCGCCCACCAGCTCTGGACAAGGTACTCCTGCATGTCCTCGGGGTCCGAGTGGGAAGAGTTGAAGAACACCAGCGAGTCGTCACGCAGAACCGTGCGGCAAACATCTCCACGATACGCACTGCAGTAACCCGCCACGCCCTTGTAGAGTCTGGTGAAAGAAGCAGTTTCACACAATGATGAATACATAAAACACTTTGATTTATTGATTCGGATTGTATTCAATCAATTTGTTCGCTCAAGATAGAAGGTAATGTTGCCTTTGCAAGAAATGACTGAAAGAGACGCATTGAGCAATCACCAGAAACTTTGAAATTGTCAAGTACAAAATGTAATGTATATTTACGGTCATGTAAGTCAGCAAGTGCAGGTCATTAACCAGAAAGCCAAGAAAAATTGAGTTTATATCTTAGAAATAATCAAGTTGGAAATCTGTCCACATAATAATAAATTGTACATGAATAAAAACGTCATTGAAATAAAATTTGAAATCCAACTGTACACCACTGGACTTAAATCACAGCTGGAAAAGGTCATTTTTGGGTTTTATTCATAAAGAAATACATGCAAGTGGTGAACATATCAAGTGAGCCAGTTTCCAGGCTGAAATGTGTTTGTCAAAAACAAAACTGCGTGACACCTGAGGCAGATTATTTTTTCCCCCCCCAGATTTTTGCTCTAGAAATACAGCATGGGTGTCAGATTCATTTTATTTGAATTAATTTTTATTTGATGATATTAATATTTTCAATTTAGCTTAAGATGAGCAAAAGCTTATCAATACTATTGTTGCAATGCAACTGGTACCGCCAGTTTCACCATCACTTCAGCAGCACGAAGGAGGAGAAGGAGGTCTGGCGTCCCCGAGTCGCTGCTTTGGAGCGTGAACAGCAGCAAAAGGAGACGGCGGTCCAGGAGAAGGACCGACTCCTAAGGGAGCAGCAGGAGGACTTCAAGGCCTTGAGAAAAAGTCTCAAGCATCAGCAGGATGAAGCTGAAACTTTTCGCACCATCTTCGACTTTGCCAAAGAGCATTTTTACTACATGTCAACTCCTTCAATTGTAAAAACCTCCAAGTTCAGATTAGTGTTCCTGGAAAAGAGGAGGCCAACGTCCTTGATGTACATATGGACCCAAAAGGCCTGCTTGGACCTGCGATGGCGACCGTGCAAGAGCATTGTGAGGAGAAGAAAAAAAGGGGGGGGGGACCTACAGCCGTGTCGACCCAGAAAGATGCCACCCCCTCCCCCCACTGCACCCAGACTGACTTTTGTACAAGTCGTGGCTTGACCAGCCGTCCACATCCCAAAACGTCAGCGTCAGCCGGCCAGCCGTGTTTCCGCCAAGCCTCTGGAGCTGAAGGGTGCAGGGGCTAAGAAACCTGCCCCCATCAGCGTGACGCCAGGAGACCAAGCTGTCCCTCCTGCCGCTCTGGGGGCCAAGAAGAAGCGCCATGCAACCAAGAGTGCTGTCACTGGGGAGGGAAGGTGGGCGCAGCTTCGTCCCTCCTCAGAGGGGCCAGAGGTCATGATTGGGCTGACCCTGATGGGCCAGAGTCTAGAGTATGAGGTCCCGATCAAGGCTGCTTGCAGCTTCAATTTCATGTTCTCTTTATAACGTCTCGTGTTGGACACAACTGCCGCAGAGTGACTCACAACACCTATCCTGTAATACATAGTGCATTTGCCAGATTCTAATTTTTACTCCCTTTTGTTTAGTTTTGTTCATTTCTTCTGTGTAATATTACCTGTTTTTCATCTATAATACAAAGCAATAAAAACCGCTAAGAGTACTTCCTGGCCTCAAGCATTTTCTCAGTTTCGGCTGATGGTTGGTGAATATGTGGGATTTGTGAAGTGATCTTTCACTTGAAATATCTCCTCTAACACCGTCCAGATGTTGACGGTGGAACAGGTTGTGGAAAGCTTATGTGGAATGACATCCTCTCCGTTTGACTTCCCTGCTGGCTCTGGAGCTGATTGAACAGCTCAGTCATACGTACTAAAGCTGCCCATCTCTGCTCCAGACTCTCTCTGTTCTCCTGCCTGACGTCCGGCTCTTATCTGCATTATCCATGCTCGGGTTAAGAAAAAAAAAAAAAACGACAGAAAAAACCAAGCCTCTCTCTCTGATGATCTCCCATCGTGGTTTTCCTAACTGACGATATTTCAGGTTTCATCTGGCTGCCTCTTCACATCGTAACACTTACAAAGTCCAGATGTCGCCTCTTGGGGAGGTTCGAGTCAAATAGTCAAACTTAAAGGCAAACCTGTAAATCCACCATTCCCACCTTGTCTTCATTTTCTCGTCTACTTCTCAGTGTGATAGTCCAGATGTGGTCACGAGTTGACGAGTTGTGCTGAAATCTACAGTACCAATTGGACAAACTAGGTAATACTAGATGTCTACATCAGAGGGCAGTGTTGAGTCATTGTAGCAATGAAACAATTATAATATTATTATATTTCATTTAGCCAATGCCTGGAAATCAATTGTATTTTCTCTTTAGTTTATCAGTCAGAATTTGCTACTTTTTTTCTTGTTTGCTTCAAGAAACATGCTTGAGCTAATAACAGCACCACTTTGTGGTAAACGAGTGGCATTACATGCCTGTTGCTATTCAACTGTTCCATCCAGATCTTACACACGTTTGTTCAGGCCTAAAGTTGCTTCCTGGGACTCAAGGGAAAGGTGTTCGATTTCTCTTTTTGGGTGCTTTTATTTATATTGATGATCCTACAGCCCTGTTTAAAACATGACGTTTATTTGCCCTCTAATATACAAGAAGTATAAAACGCAATCTAGTGTTGTCTATTCACACTCCTTAACAGTAGGTGGTGATCATTTCATTACATTCATGTGAGAGGAGGGTAATAATGTGGATGCAGGATAAAGGTATCAACAGTGAAGTGGAATGTTTGAGCCACTCCGCAGTTGAGCAATTGTTTTCCTTATTGGTGCCTGAAAACACAGTTTATTCTGCTCAAAAATGAAGGGATTAGATTTCAATTTAAATGCGGCTAATGAAGCACAAGGAGAATATTGTCGTCTTTACATCCCCATTGTCAATCATTTTGTTGTTTATGAATAAATCATGATCAACTTTCAGGTTCACTTTATTTCATCTATTCACTTTGAAAAGTTCAATATTTGTCTTGGTTTGGGTTATGGTTTGTCAATAAGGGTTGATGGGGAGTCCTTAAGTTAAAAAAATCGAGGGGTATGTCGGGTGTCCAGGCTTTTGTCGGACAGTGAACATGCCTCTTGTGCAAGACCATGATTGGGGTCCTGTCTGTTTTCTCTGTGCATGTGTGGGCTTTTTTTTTTTTCTTTCCACCCACAGTCCAAAAACATGCATTTGAGGTACACCAATGGCTCTAAGGAAATGTGTGCGTGATTGTCTGTGTTGGCCTTGTGATGCACAGCTGACCTGTTCAGTATCTAACCTGCCATCGGCTCCAGCTCTCCCTCCGACCCCGAGCTGGATGAAGCAGTGTAGAAGATAAACGGATGAATCGTCTCACCATGATGTTCAAAACATAGACTCCTTCCCAGTATACAGATAGAACTGTCCCTCCTAGGGACAATAAATCACATGTCCCATAATGTGTGTTGTCTCTGATGATTGACATCTAAACTGCTGTCTTTCGTCACTTTTGTATGTTTGAACAAAAAAGAAAAGTTAGATATTGTACCTTTGTACTTGACCTGAAACTTCCTATTTGTTTCTGTTTCATCGCATGAAGCAACGCCAGTTTTTCCCTAAATGCTCTTCATCTTTCATCTCCTTTTTCTCTTTCCCTTCCTTATACAGCTAACATCACCGACACCGTCCTTTGCTCACTTTGCAGTTACATAGTCCAGATGTAGAGAGAGCAGGGTGTTGTGGTTCAGAAAGGTTCAAATTCAACTCGCACCATATGTGTGATTGAGAGAGCGGCTCTCCTCTTGTCACAGTGACATTTATTGGCAAAGCCAGACTGTGTGTTGCACTGAGCAGCTGCTGCACGGTGGTTATGGTGCCCAAGTAAATATATTAGTGGTGGACAATGTTCTGTGATATTATAGTGATTTAAAGAGTGTGAAACAGGTTAAAACAAGGTGTCATACTTCCAGTACAGTCATTAAAATATAATATGCATTAAAATGCTGAATGAAGAATTTTTTTTTTTTCTTACCTCCATTCTATAGGGAAGTGACAGTGTCCAGAAGAGGCCGGTCGAGAGAATACAAGAAGAACAAGAGGAGACAAGAAGGGCAACAGATAATTAAAAGCGAGTAAAAATATGAAAGGAAGTTTAAGTATGAAAGGGAAAACTATCATATTGCTTCTCTCTGCAGTTCATAGCTAACTGTGAGGTGGAAGGAAGGCATGATGTGTGGTCGAGGAGCAGTGTGTCTGAGGTGACTGTGGTGAGGGTGGGAGGCGCCGCCAAATGGGGGCTGACATCTCACAGCTGAAACCACACTGGAGCAAGTCGTATAACTGACAGCTAGCATAACACGACACACTGGAAGCAGCCACCGAAACACAGACGAAAGCCGCTTTTGATTCCAACTGTTTGCTCGTTGACAATGTTCTGCATTAATCCTGGCATGTAATTAGAATCAAATCCCGCCAAGACCTGCGATGGTGACTTTCGCAGTGGCTTTGACCGTGTTGGCTCCGGCGTTGTGTCTGTTGGAGGCCAAGCAGGTATACAGTGCTGGCTTGGTCACCGTCACTTTAAGGATGGACAAAACCACCTCGCCCACCAGGGTTTCCTCCACTGACGCTCCTGAAATCTGAGGGAAGGAGTACAGAAGGAAAACAAGCAAAAAAGCTGTAACATGTAATACAAGATCATGATTAAGGCATGTTTCTTTATATTCAGGAGCTTTATTTATTTAATCTTTCAGTTTTCAATTCAGAATAAGTATTTATACTAAAACTAATAATAAAAGCTAACCAATCTCACATGGGTGCTTTTGACGTTAAGCATTATTATTATATTATCAAAGTCTGCTATAAATCAAAATTAAAATTGCTAGTTAACGATGCAGACTAGATTAGCAAAGTGGTACAGGAGATCCTTACTCTGCTTCTAGATTTTTGTATATTTCAGCAGATACCTGCAGCAAATGCCACAAATCTTTTTTTCCTCAAAATAATTTCATAAACCGTTCTACACAGTGATAATCCATCTTTGAGGATAGATTGAGATTTAAAAACCAATCAGAAAATGTATCTGGACACTTACACATAGATATATGACTGTGAATATTGTATGTAAATTGATTTTCACAAATAGATTTTCAAAAGCACTGGTTTATTGAATTGCATTGCATTGGTCTGAACAAAAACATTTGACAGTTTCAACTAAACTCCAAACCACAGCTTGGCAAAATGTATTGTCCACAGAACCAAATCTTGACAATGTATTGAGATACAGTCATGATAATTACTGACTTTTATTGATCACTTAAGTCTAAATCAGGGGTGTAGTCTAAATCAACTACACATTATAGTTCTGTGGCCACATACATTTAAACTTTAAAGTTTTCCTTTTTTTAAATTTAGTTCTTATTTATCTTGATTGATTATCTTTGTTGAGTGTACATGATGAAAATGTTGACATTTTCGCAAAACCAAACAACTAACAACCTAACCCAAACCCAAAAATTACTATAATCTCAACAGTCAGATCGGAGCCTCTTTCAGGCCGACTTTGGCCCATGGGCCTTGCGTTTGACATGCTACGTTTGGTCTCAGGGATCCAAAGTGTGCCTCATTTAGAACCATGTAGTTCCCAAATATTGCTTTCTAAATGTGTCTATAATGTTTCAACTGAGGAAGAGTAGATTATCTCAAATTTGTACACAGAATATATTTGCAGATGTGACTGTCAGTTGGTTCCCCGACTGATCTCCATCATGAGCTTATAGTCACTGACAATAATAAAGCCATCATGTACGATTGATGAAATTGGCTACATAGCTATACAAATAAAGTCTCTGGCATGGATTGAAGCATTAATCATTCAGGATATTCAAAACTTGTGTGCTATTAACACAATGTAAATGTGGCCTGATAACATTTCAGTGTTGTTTTTAGTCTCCATTCACACTTGCGTATATATAAATGATATATGTGTGGCTTTGCAGGGGTGACTGTGAGCCCGTCAAGGTGCTGATATGTGACTTCATCTATATTTGAAGGATGTGTGACGCTGCCTGTTTTAGGACATACAGCTCCACCATAACTAATGACCTCAACAAGCTGCCAGAAAATCGGCTTGCACAGTCATTTTAATAACTTTTACAAGCATCGTGGGCCTGTAATCACATTGTAGCTCGCACCCAAGACGATTAAATACTCAGACGCCATGTGGTGTAGTATGTCGACCGCTGAAGCATGTGTAAGAGTGGGCCTTCTCGGAGAAGTAAAATTGTCATTAAACATGTTGCCTTTCCTTAAGTACCTAGTATTCAAGGTATTAACTATCGAGAACCCTTAAAACTTAATAATGTGAGCTTTACAAGGTGTTTTTGGACCCAAACATCTCTCTAACACTCTCACCAGGACAGCTTAAGCTGATAACAATGACAACAATCAGTTAACTGCAGTGTAATCTCTTCAATCCTCTGTCACCATAATGAGAATTCCTTTACTGTTTATACCACTGATCCCACTGACAATCTTTTGTTTGTGTGTGTGTCTGACAGACATAGACAGGGATAAGCAGGTCATTTCTCATAAATGCAACACGTTGTACTGGAATTATGTTCCTAATCAGTGTCCACATCTCTATTTTTGACTTTTGCTGATGCTCATTTGGGTTCACATTGTTGGCAGCGTGATGCCACATGGAGAGCATGGCCACGTACTTTGACAAGAGGGCAACGTCACCATGTCAAATTCACCTAATAAGAATGCATGTTGCAGCATCAGCGGTGTGTAGCAGCATTGGCAATGTGTGTGATTGACACCAAACAAGGAGTGTGCTGAGGGTGTACCAACAAGTCCTGCAAAGTAATGGATCTGTTATCAAGGGCGCTCCACTTGCAAACACATTGAGCTAATATTAAGCCTATTAAAGCATGTGTTTGTCAGTAAACTGGACTCAAGGACAGATTGTGTGTTTACTGTGAACTTATGTCATCTGATATATAATTGAAGAATAGTTAGTCAATTACATTTTCTGACATAGCATACAAGTCTCTTTCTGATTGTGGAAAGACATAATATCCTGATAAAACTTTGGGGTTCTGGGAGTTTTCTATTTCTTGTCAAACTACTTTAACTTTTTTTTTTTTAAACCCCTACTAGCAAACTTTCCTGATGACGCTACACACCTAAAGTCTGATCTATAAAAAGGTTGCACATATACAAATGGGTCTAATAGTGCAATAGCTATGCAAAATAACCCACACTATCGGATATAAGCTCCAGATGTACTGGGAGTAGTTTATGCTAATTGTATATATAATGTGATTTACGTGTCTGAAAATGCTTGCATTGTTTACGATTGTATGTGTCATTGTACTGAGAGGAATTTGAACAGCTGATTCGTTACGACCTCTGTTCACTATATTCTGAGATGCTTTCTGTTTTGTTAAAATTTGACTGAACCAGTTCTCTCATATTACCTTTCATGTGGCATTTCTTTTTTTTTTTCTGCCAAATTCAGGCAAACACACTCTGATATGTCTGATAACATTGTCACTTCTCAGTTAAACATCTGCACAACACACGCAATCTGAAAGTGCATTCTATTTGCGCGAGCATGCAATGTAGAGTGCTTTACAAAGGATCTTAGTAAATCAGGCCCATAGAGCACAACGATATGAAAACAGCCTATTTTTCTAAACTGCTATTTACCTACGCAAGGAAATTAACAGAATAAACCAAATGTTGTAAATATATAACTATAGTAAAGTCATGTGTAATTTCACATTTTTACTTTTGTGCAGTTCATGGAGGATCTGATGTTTTGGACCAAATTAATTATTTCAATGAAGCCAATAGTTTCTAAAGGATACATTTCCCCCCTCAGTCATTAATTCTGCCACGCAGGATTCCATGTTGGCTTTCCAAACTTTCTCTATCATAGTCCCTGCTTTCAGACTAGTTCTCTCTGCAGCTGACAATGTGTCACAATTTGAGCTACGTGCTTAAATGTATTTTGTGCTGGCAGTGGTGAGTCACATTAGCGCCAAAGAATTCTTGAGATAAGAATATACACAATGAGATCACAAGTATTAGGAGGAGGGAACTGGGACCAGGTACATGCAATAATTCACTATATATGTGAGATACAATCAATTTAATGAGAAACTCTCATCATTGGCAAAACGTGCATATACACACTTGAAGAGAGCACTCACAGTATTCCCGTTTTCCAGCCAAGTGATGGTCGGGATTGGATTTCCTGTGGCGTTACACTCCAGGGAAACCTGGCTGCCATACGCTACTCTCTTCTCTTTTGGAACCCGCAGGATTCGTGCTGGAGCTGTGCTCGCATACAAAACAGACGCACACATACACACACACACAATGGGCACAGAGTACTGACCACATGTGCTTACCGTAAAACCAACATCTCTCACTTTCAAATAACTTTTGAAAAAGGAAAGTGCATGAAATGACATACCCTGTACCTCTATGGTGACAGGTTTTGAAAAGGCCAAACCAAAGCTATTCCTGGCCACACAGCGATAGTGTCCTGCGTCCTCCTTTTGGATGTTGTGGATTTTTAATGCGCCATAGTCCAGAATGGTAACACGGTCAGTGATCTGAAAGAGATGCAACTTCTTTTTAGAGATGGAATTCCTCTCTTGTGGTGAAAATGTCCTCTTTGTCCTAGTTTTGTTATTGTTTGTAAGAAAAGCGTACCTTAATGAGCTCGTCATCTTTGAGCCATGTGACTTCAGGTTTGGGGTTTCCCAGAGTAACACATGGCAACACTGCTTTGGATTCGATCAGAAGGGTCACGTTGGTCGGATGCCGTTTGATCTGTGGCTCTGATGGACAGAAAGACGATGATTGAGTCATGACCGGGTGTCTTATGGGAAAGTATTGCTGAGATAGTTTTCATTCATTTAGATTAAAGATCCGAGCTAATTTCGACTCCAGCCACCCATTTATATAAGAATGCACACATACTCATCTTGAGCTGAAGAGCTCCGCAGCTCTTCGCAGGCTCTCCGATGCCGTTATTGGCAACGCAGCAGTATTCTCCATTATCAGACTCTCGAACATGAGGGATGATGAGCATCTGACCATGTTCTCTTGTAAGATACCGGGAGTCATAGTACCTGGTGGGAATATGAAGATACAAGGCAAAAAATATGCCATATGATGAGTATTAATGGCCCACAATAATCTGTTTGTAAATAAATATGTTGATGGCCTTAACTTGCAATGCAAAAAAGATAACTTGATTATTTTAACCTTACAACACTTTTGTGAGTGAAATAGCAGGCTATTGATAGCTTGTTATTTCATCTGTATAGAGGTCATACAGTTGCTGTACAATTATATAACACTTGTCCTGCAAGACCAGCTACTTAATGTTTTCATGTAAGTTTATACTTCTGGGCTAATGAATTAATACTTTTTAATGTTTACCTTTCCCAATCAAAGTAAGGGCGCCAGATGATTGTGGAAAAATGTTAAATACAAGTGTAAGAAATATTAAATTACATGCCTTTATTGTTAAGAGAAAATGGTTTAACTTATTTTCTGCTTTGTGATTATGCAAGATTGTATTCTACTAACTGAGTTTGAATGCTTTTAATCATGCGGTGGCTGCTGTGCTGCTGTTATCGTTATTGTCCATCTACTCATACATGTGCAGAAGAACTAGTTACCATGGGTGTGATGTGCCTGTACAGTAGCAGCATTTCAGAAAAGTTCTGTTTTCCCTCGTTAATAGAGAGTGTTTTCAATAAATTCTATCTTGGAAACCGTTTTCAAAATGTTTTCAGTGGGTCCGAGCACCATTGTTGTGTCAACAGACTAGGGAAGTCGTCATCGTCACAACTGATAGCACTGATCAAAGAATTCAATATATTCACTTAACTTTCAACTTTTGGCCCACGTAGGCTGAAGAATGCATTATGAATATGTTAGCAATATTGTGAGGATCATTAATTAATTTGTTGATCTGACTCTTCAGATCTGTGAATTATTTTAGTTTAAATTTCATGTAAAGTATCTATATTTTATCATTTGTAGCCTTTAGGTAGCCAAATTCTTTAGTCTTCTCAAATACCAATGCTTACACAACTGCCCATCATCTGTTCGTGGCATTCATCAACAATTCAGCCAAATGAGACAATGAGACATGGATTTTGTTTCTAATAAAAGAAAGGGTCTGCTAAGCCGTCTTTTGGTATGAGTTAACAAGATTTGTAATACAAACTTACATAATTTGGTGGTTATTCTTGGTCCAGGTGATATCAGCAGGAGGTCGTGACTCCACCTCGCAGATGAAGGTGGTGTTGTGATCCAGTAGGACGTCCACTGTCTCTAACAGGGTGATGATACGAGGTGCTGGGCAACAAAAGACAAGAGAGAGAAGAACATTTAATGACATTTTGGTTTTGGAATCCTTACTTTTTCTTCAGGCTTCGGCACTTGATTAGACTTTGGACTGAGTCACTGTTGTCCAGATGTGCTTACGGAACAAAGCATGAGCTAAGTTTTACAAGCAAGCAAAACGAAACATGCTTCTTTATAACATGACACAATACCACTGAGAGAATTGTAAACAGCTGCGTTTTTGTACAATTATTTGACACTCTTGGTATTATTGTTTGAGACTGAGTCATCTGTTTCTGCAAGGCTGGCTCTGCTCTGGACTCCCGACGAACAGGACCAGATGAGAAGATGGATTCAGAGTTTGAATATGAGGAACATCGAGGTGATAAGACACATTGTGAGAATTATGACCATATAGGCATAAAATAAGTTGATTCGATCAGATTGAGATGGTACAAGCATTCAACCTTCGGGTTCAACAATTTGATGGTAGTTTGTTCATCTTAAAACATGTAAAAACAAATCTATCTTGTAAAATGTGGAAGACTTTGCAGCCTTAAGACACTCATGTTCCAATCCGCACCTATGGGAAATTTAGAGTTGCGGCTTACAATATACTGTACATGTAGAGGGAATCCCAAAATATTTAAGAGCATGAAAACTTCACAAAGACAATGCTCAGCATCACACTGCCACGTGGACTTGATATAAAAGTTGTGGCACAAAAACATTTGAATAGAAAATAGTGGATCTCTCTCAGTATGCGTATACATATAATTTCAAACTTATCAATGGCTCAACGCAAAACCAAATGTTCAAATGTGAGGACATGTTGGTGTTCAATCTCACATCTTTTTGAGTTGTCAGTTAAAATACTTAACACATTCTGAGCATGATGCTGTTTTGCTTGTAAAGTTTTGAAAGAGGAAAGGAGGATGATATAAGGAAAAAGAGGTAAAAGCTAAACTGCAGGCAGGGTTTCGGGAACATCTAGTTTCACCTTTGTCATTTATTCAAACTGAAGTTGAAACAAGAAGTCCGTCTCAATTTAAAGTTCACGGACAGCCTTTCTTTTCCATACTGCACACATTGTTCTCCATTGTCTCCTATAAACAGATGGCCTCTGTTAGAAACCAAGTGGATAAATTACCAGCTCTGTGCACACTGAGGGTGGAAATGATTAGAAGCACCACGTCCTTTGAAAGCATAAAACAAACCGGAGTAAAGATTTGACCAATATTGACTTCACCTTTACAGTTAATTATTGGAGCTGTTGGAATAACTAAGAGGAGGGATTATCAAGATGCTCAGTATTAAAGTATGCTGAGGAGTACAATATGGAAGAAGGTAAAAACAGGGTTGAAATGGACCATTGATGGATGAAGATAGGGGTAGCATGGGAGTGAGGCTGCAACTGTTTACATATGGATTCACATCAAAGAGGTAAGGGTTTCTTTAAACTTTGTGTGAACTTAGTAGACGAGAAGGAAAAACAGAAAACAAAGTAGGGAGTAAAGTGAGACAACAGAGGAACAGAGAGGGAAGAGAGGGGAAGGATAAAGACTGTCCGTGTTTTGTCTCTTGTGAAAAAAGATGTCACAACAAAAATTAATGGCTTAAAGAAACAGCCTTGTGAGCTTTGGTGACTGCTGCTGTTTGACTTTTGAATGGCTGAGCTGCACATTACTAATGGAAACCCAAGTGCATTTTTAACCTAGGCTTTAAACCTGGAAATATAACTTTAACCAAGGTCACAGTTAGGACAATGCGAACTGAAAATATCTCCTCGGAAACTGTGCTGTGTGCTGTCTTATTTTAGTCCCACTATTGTAAGGTTTCCTGTGTTGTTATGTCCATGCACCATTGATCAGTGGCCAAACATCATCAAAATGAACAAATGAGGGGACAAATAATTATGTATTGTATCCAAACACTTATTTTTCCCACTGAGTCAAGTATCAGTGTGATTGTGATGCATTGAAATGATGAAATAGCCTTTAACCCTAAACCATCTGTGCAACAGCTGCACATAAAACCTGACCAAAATCTTTTAAATTACTAACATCTAACTAGTACAAGGAGAGCTTTGTGAGTGAGATTTTGTATTGCTTGTTACCAACAATAGTTTATAATGTGAAAAACACTTAGAACATTCAATAAAATATAATTGCTTGGTGTGAGTCGAAACGTGTGCAGCTTGATGGCTCAATACACATACGATGTGTGTTTGAGTGTGTTAGTGGGGGGTACACACACACACACACACACACAGAGAGAGAGAGAGAGAGAGAGAGAGAGAGAGAGAGAGAGAGAGAGAGAGAGAGAGAGAGAGAGAGAGAGAGAGAGAGAGAGAGAGAAACTCCATACAGAAAGGCACCAGGCTGCATTTCAACCCACAATCTTCTCAGTATGAGGCAAGAGCACTCACCACAGCTCCACTGTGCAGTGATGCTGCTGAACTATTACTGGTTTATAAATACTTTTTACTGTAACTATTACTGTTATTATAACACTCATCAGAAACACGATAGAGCTATTGCTATTTGAACTTACTGAGTATGCAGAGGACAGTCAGCACACTCAAAATGAAATGAAGAATTGTATACGTATCGTCTTAATTTCTTTTTATGTTGTTACGGTGTTTTACCCAATAAGCTAACCTGTTTGGACAGTGTGTTTTCTTTCTTCAGTCATTTTCTACTGCGAATATATGCCTGAACAGATGGGTTACATGTGAAGACTGAAGACACTGCATGACTCATCGTTTAAAGCAAAGTTTTTGTTTCTAGGGGGGAAAAAAAGATTTAGTTTGAACACAGATATGATTTAACACTGTGAAGGAGGTCACATCATGCTTCTTTTACAGCATCCCACAAACATACTTCATCCAAATCAAACACAGTTTCATTATCTCTCCCAACTCTGCCTCAACGTGTTCTGTAATTACTAACCAGCTGGTGCTGCAGTGTGTGTGTGTGTGTGTGTGAATATAAATATTGGATGAAGCACATCAACAGCAGGTCTATAAATGTCTGTTTCGAGAAAGTCCTCAGATAATATCACCAGTAAATGAACACTTGTGGCCAAGTGAAGGATATTTCTTTTACATATCACATCACAGTGTACTTAGCTGTTAGCTCTGCCAGATTTTTCTCATTTGAGACCATATTTAGTGTTTATTAGCATCTATAATGAAAATTTAAAATAAGACTAAGTTATCATCATAATTAAATAATAACAGAGTCCCTGAATCAGTGCGCTAAAGAGCGTCTTTTTCCTTTTTCTTCATGTAATGATGAATAATGGGACTTTTCTAATGTAAACCAAAAATGCCTGACTCAGTTTCTGGAGGCCAGTTGCAGTGTTAACGATAACAAAATGCAGGATTATTTAAAGACTAAAATGCTGATTTTAAATATTAGAAGTGTCTATCCTATAGCATTTAGGTAACAAATAGAACAGTTGTAGTAGAATAATAGTGATGCCACCTAAATTCCAGGCCCATTTACAGAAATGTTCCAAAGCACAAACCTGAAATGACCCTGGAGAGGAGTATGGAGATGAATGATTTTGATGTTACTGCTTCCAATATGGAAAGACTGAAAGAAGAGCTGGTGTCCTGCAAGCTCCAAATGTTATTTCATGATGGGTTACCGCAAATAACCAACAGGAATAACAGATTAAATCAAGAAAATATGGCAAGAACCTAAAAACTACAACAAAAAAGAGTATAATAACATTTCGGCTAATAAAGCTGGTGGGGTTCCAGCTGAGGAAATGCCTCCCAGCACAATAACAGACATTATCTGCTCCAAGCCGAGCTTATTTGCACCCTTCTTTTCACTGAAATCCCATTTTGTGACGTAAATTGATATGTTGCGATGTGTTTATCCTCTCAGTACCTTATGCGGTCTGGGAGAAATGCTCAACTTCCAATATTCATATAAGCAAATGTATTGAATACATAGTGTGTGGTATTTCAGCTTCCACATGTTTGAGTGAAATATGTTTGGACACATTTTCTTTATGGAAAAACTGTAAGTCAGGTGGGTACAAACATAAGGCCTGTGGGCCTAAACTGGCCACAAGAGGCTCCAATCCGGCAGAAGAATGTGGTCTCTGACCTAAAATGAGTTTGACTGCTGCGCTGAGTGAATCAGGCCCTCCAAAACATCACAAACATATTTCATATTGATAGTTACCATAGTTGTTTTGACCAATGCCAGCTTGGAGGAGTTCATTGAGGGTAAGCACCTAGTTAATACAAGTTAGAATCCAGTTAAGCATAATGAACAGGAACAAGGTGGCCACCTTTACCCCAGGTGGGTTATTGGGTTTACAAAAAGACTTATATGATTTAACCGACTTGAAAAGGGCTTAAACCTTTTCATCCAACAACCACTTCATAATCCTTCAAACGCAAGATTTTTTCTTTCATATTTAGCATTGTTACATCACTCAACCTGCATTATCAGCTTTCATCTTTGTATTTCAAAAGGTTCATCTGCATGATTCTCTTTAATATTTCTGTTTCGGGTCCCTGTGGACGTTTTCATTCGCATTCCCACCCTGGAACCTATAACCTTTGATTCAATGTTTATCCCCCAGCTTTTGTTCCGTACAGAGAATCAAACTGCAAACAGCATTCTCTCTCCGCCTGACAAACAGACTCAAGCCTGCCGCGATGCTATCACGCAGAGCAGACACAAGGTTTCTTGGCTTTAGACTTTCATTATGGTCAGAATGAGAACAGATACAGAAATGGTATTGTTCTGATGTCAGAGTAAGCAGCTGTCTGCAAGAGGCTGCTCTGTTGTTGATCATGGATCACTTCACAAAGACATGCCAACGTTTAATAAACAACCTTTTCACTCATCATGCTGTCTTCAAATACATAATTGATCCTTCATCTCATGTTTAACTAATTGATAAGTTGCATTGGGCTATCTCATCTATTTTGACATTAATGGTCAATATACATTTTATTTGTTTGTATGCATCCGGTTCGACTCAAACACGACCTAGCTTATTAAAGTTTGTGCTCCCGGGAAGAAGGCATGAAACTCTTGGAAACTATTAGTGGCATCTGTCTCAGCTTTGCAAACTTGACCCACGCCTCGAAACCACCACAAAGAGCTGGAACAATAAAAAAAAATATACGATATGCATATATATAACTACACGCTTTTGCAACACTTAGCCCAGAGTTGCTCAATTTTCAATGACAATCGGAGCTTATTAAACTGTGGTTGAGTCACTCCACTCAAAGAGGATTAAACTTCAGGAGGAAAGTCACTTCTTGCCAGTGGAGTCGCTGGAGGCTGTTAAATTCACTCACAAAACCAGTGACCACCAATCTATGTTGTGAATTGTTTTTTTTTTCCTCCATTAAATGTCATAGTAAAGGTTACAGCTACTTAAACTTCACTCTTACAGTAAAGTTTTCCATTAACTGGCAGCACATGAGAAATAGGTTACTTTAAAACTGTTTTACTGGCTGCTCTATTAAGTTGTTGTGAAATATCTTTTTTTATAATTATGTTCATTCACGTTTTTTTTTTTAACAAAATCAAAGAAAAACTAAAATCAATAAAACCCACATTCAACCTACTCAAGCATAATCATACTGTACACACTGCATGGGGAAAATACAAAAACACAATGTAAATAAACTATAATTAATTATAATGTGATATATCAAGTCAGCAATCTGGCCTGATCGACACTGTTCAGAATTACTGTATCATGTTGTTTCTTAACAGTGAAAAAGCTACAGTGACCATGTATGAAGTTTAATTGCTTTTTGCAGAGCCAATTTTTGATTGAACAGACATTGCTATGAGAGTGATATTCAGAATTATCCATTCATCCATTGTTTATCCAAACTGGCGAAAGGAGAGTATATGAATCAACTGAGAGCAGAAAGCCCAGTCCCTTCTGTATAATTAAAATAATGCGAATTTGATTTTGATTTAAAACTGTTCAAATGACAAAGTTTGTGTGTTATAATGATCATGGTGTGATTTGCCTAGGCCTCCATCCTTTGCTTATTGAGAATTCAAACGTTCCTTATCATGGCCGCCTCTTATGCACTCTGGGGTTAAAGAAAAATAGAAAGGAAAGGGTATAGGAGGGACAATTGGGAATGTACCCATGGATTGGAGGATGATGGCTGATTGCCTCAGCTCCGCCCACCAGCTGATGCTATTTTACAGCTCCAGCAGACGTCTCATTATGGCTGGATAATGGTTTGCTATGAACTGGTTTGCATGATCTTTTGAACTCGGCTCCACTCTGATTTTTGAGTGTTTCGATTTTGGTTAAACTTCAACTTGACTCAGTATCAAGCAGTTTGGTGAAGGTACCAGCTGTTTGCTTTGAGTTAATTAAGAGTTTTTGTTTGTTTCAGTGTTTCGTTAATTTGTGTTGGTTGAAATTTTAGCTAATGCCGCCCCACACACATGGTTTTGTGTTACTCTGTTGTATGTTATACCCCTTAAAATCAAGTGGGATTCACGATCCCGCCATGGATCTTTGGAAAAAAAGAAAAACATGCATGTACAGGCATGCATGAAGTATACATGTTGTAACATTAATACTCCACACAGAAAAGCCCAGCCTGGACTTTAACCCTCTGTCTTCTTGAGAAGCGCACGAACCATCACACTACCCTACAGCCTCATTACAATATGTTTTTTATTAAATGTGCATTGTTCAGGGCTCAAAATAGGCTTTTTAATCAAATTAATATATATATTTTTTAATTCCACTGGTTCATTTTAGTTATGATTTCTTATGACAAATTACAGTAAATAAGATACTCTTTGGTAACATCTACAAACACCCTTTTGAGAAATGTTTCCTCGTGTGGCTTCTTCACTTGTCTCCTAATACTGTAATTTTACCAACAAAGGTATGAATGTCACTTATGCTCTCAGTTGTCTACATCTTGTCCCGAAGAAGACAATGAAAACAAACATATGATTTGGCACAATCAAAATAATCGTTTGTACATGTTTTACTGTGGATATAGAAATGTACACGGGTTCTCATCAAACCACCTTTCCATTGACCAAGCTCTAGAAGACATTCCATATATTTCTGATCCTGAACATATTATTTTTTTCATATTTCAAAACAATGCATAAAAACAAAAAATTATTGTACCTGCCTTCTGATTACTTGCACATCATGCAAAGGAAAAGGCTTCCTGGTGTGTCCAGCCCTGTTTGTCCAACATCCTGCAACTAACCTTGCTACAACACCCACACACCACAACAAGCTCCAGCATCTGGACCACCTGCTTCTGCAGGCCCATCTGCCGCATGCATAGCTGCATGTGTGTGCTTATTTAATATATATGTCTGTAGTTCGCTATGCAGGCCCATGCATCTGTCTGTAAAAGTGGTGCCAGAATCTGATATGATCCCCATCTCACGTGTCCTGATACCGAAGCCACAGATGAACCCGTCGGGTTCAAAAGCACATCCCGATCATGTTTGCTGCCCAGTAGCTCTGCCGCGGAGAGGTCCAAATTATCATGAGACGTGGCATATTAGAGGAATACAGCTGAGGGAATAAGATGCTTCCCAACCACCTTTCGCACCTTTGCTGCCGAAAGGATATACTGTCAGTCTCGGAAGGATATAGATTTAGTCAGATTTACACTGCATTGACCTATAAACACCTTCTCTTTTTCCCAGCAGGATGCGCTATTGAAAACAGGTGATTGTGGTATGTGGGAAATAGTTAAGCCGTGTGCTCTTTAGATACATACAATGTTAAATACACACTAAAATAGAAGGATGTTCTTCTGATATTTCTCTGATCTTTGCCCTACTAGTCACCAATGTATCATATTATAAGATAAGGATGATTCCTCTCTTGTTTATTACATTCAAAATTAGAGAGCTTGTTAAATTCAATAGTGGGAAAATACTGTTAAAAAAAAAAGCTGATACTGTTTTTCCAAGTATGACTCCTGTGTGCTGCAGAAGAAGCTCTGACACGATCTCTTGTGTAAGAGAGTCAATACTCACCTCTCTGAATGCCATAACTTGAGGTGGCCAAAACCAGCAGAAAGCCCAAAATATGTCCCATGATCTTCATCCTGAATCTGAACAAATCTCTTGTACTGGTTGCAGAGCAAGTTGATGGTTAGATTCCCATGGCAGGTTGAGGCGATGTTGTCGGTTGACTTGTTTCTTCACTGTGTGAGTCGGCGTGTGTCACAGTCAACGACAGCCATGAGCTCTCAGTGTGTGTGTGTGTGTGTGTGTGTGTGTGTGTGTGTGTGTGTGTGTGTGTGTGTGTGTGTGTGTGTGTGTGTGTGTGTGTGTGTGTGTGTGTGTGTGTGTGTGTGTGTGTTTTCCCTCTGTGACAGACAGTGGCAGCTGCTTGCTGTCCTCATGTACAGTCTCTCGGATTTTCTAGCTCTGCTCTAAAGCTCTGGCGGCTCCAGGGTTCGACCAAAACCAGAGACAACACAGATAATCAAGGGCTGCATTCAATATACACCCCTTCCACATTCGTTTTTATGCTATTTTACTAAAGATAGATAAGCTGAAATAGCCCAAACTTCTTCTTTTCTTTGATCCAAACTATGACACACAATAGGAGATGGACATTTTCATTAAAGTTAAGATAAAACTTCTGAACACATATCCAGAAAAAAACAAAAAACCAGAAAGGATATGTGACCAACCAAAAGCTCTACATCTAATATCCAGCAGCACATGATGCTCATTTGAAGATAATGTGTATTCCCAGTGTAGATAAACAGTGCACTTAAAGGATCTAACACATAGCACGCCTTTGCACATTTTTACAAACGAGCATATTTCATCTCACTACTTAACATTTTAACAAACACACACCCCAAAATACATTCAGTGTAGGGGCCTGCCTTTGTTTCCACCTGTTGCCTGCCGGCCTGTATGTCCAGTTTTATTTTAGGAAAGGAATGGCATTTCTGCCGGTTTGCTGCTTGCCCATTCTGCTGTGGATGGTCTCCACCATTGTGCTCCATCAAAAGTGAAGCTTTGAGACTGTCGCCTGGATCTAGACGATTAAAGGTTCAGTTTGACTATACAAGCATAAAACAATCTTTGCGCTACCTAATCTTGTTGAATTATATTTCAACAATGCCGTCACATGTGGTTGCTCTTGCTTAGACAACAAGACAGTTTTGCTTAGAATTTGCTCATTAGAGGGCTACATCTGCCTTAAATATGTTCTGGTAACAACTTTTCAAAAATGAAACAGGGGGGAAAACACAACTTTTATGAAACGCTGTGACTGTGCATTCTCATCATGATAAATTGCCCACTGCCTTTTGAGTGGCCTGACTCCCAGTCCATATTCTTCTGGTCACATATAATAGTCTGTGCACACAAACGTACATGTACGCCATTGTTAATTTTAATAGTGTATTGTTCTTTATGCTCACGTAAGTGGTTTCATTACAAGAACAAACGTGTGACTCCACATGAAAACTAAATGATTTTCAGCATTTATGCCATTTGTAAACAAAAACACATAAAAAGTGTTTTCACTTGATTTTTTTTCTGTAAACAGAGCCTGAGTGTTTCCCTAAAACTCTTAAAAACTGAATAGATATAGAAGGTTTGTTGCGTTGGTGCATCTCAGAATTTGGGAGATTACCAGTTGGGAAAGTCCTATTTGTCTGTTGGGAATGTTCACATGACAAAACAGTGTAAACCTGAAGATAATAAACAAATACATTGTTATTACCCATGTAAACAAACCAGCGCACAGAAGGAAAGTCATTATTATTGATAAACATTAATTCTATGCATGTGGAAATACTGCCGTTTTTAATGCTATCTGTCATCTTGTCTTGAGTGACGTACCAAGTATTTTCCCACTGCCAATTGGAGAATTTGGAGATAATTTATCCACATTTTGGTGTCCTTTAATACAAGAATCTTTGAGCCTTTCTCAACCCAAGACTTATGTATCTAACCAAAAAGGCTTATAAGTGAACAGATTGTGCTCAAATATGATGTCAGTTCCAGGTTCCAGGACTCATTCCTGTGGCCCTCAACATGTCTCATCCAAGCAGCAGCACATGACTTTACACTATTAGCTTCACACCACTAGATGATGCTGTCGGCCAGACAATGAGTCAGCCCCCCCACCATTTTTAACAAGCAAATACACATGAAACACAGCCAAAATTTGCTCAGCCACATTAAATGAAATCGTATCAGACCTGTGGAACAATGAGAGCATGAAATCAGTCCGCCACTCCTCTGCCAGGAAGCTGTGACTCAGCGGCACTGAGTGAGTCAGGACAAGCTGAGGGCTGACACTCTGACTCCATCTGCTGACAGGATCCACACAACAGCTTCAACACAGCAGCACCAGAAAGGTGAATGTGGCCTTTTGAGTCTGAAGTTTTGGGGGGAAAAAAATTCTAGACGAGTTGGTGGGAGGTGGAGGAACCACCAATCCATCACAAGTAAGCCTGTTATAGGCTACGGCTATGGATCGACCCTTTGCCCCCTCCTTTGTGATTCTCGCCATGTACAAATCCTTTTTCACCCTCAGGTCAGATGATCAGCTGCTCCTGGTGGAGCCTAAAATCAGGATCAAGCTTTTTCAGTTGCAGCTCCTAAATCAAAGGTGTCACACTCTTTTTAGTTTGGGGGCCAAAGCCCAATTTCATCTCAAGTAAGCCAGACAAGTAAAATATTTGTTGCATAATAACCTGTAAAGATTGTATATGGTATAGGTGACAAAATGTGTGTCTTTTCACAAAAAATGCAAATAAATTACAACCAGTGGTTGTAATTTGCTGTGTGTGATTGAGACTGATGGTGGCAAATCAGAGACAAGCCTTGCCATGTATTTCCGTATTGACTTAATTGTTTTGTTGTTACTCTGAACATTCAACTGCTTTGATTGTTCCAGTTTGGTCCAACCGAAGCCATCATCTATACAGTATGTCGGCCTTTGAACCCTCTGTTTGTGAGAGACTCTTTCAGTGTTTATTAGGATCCATATAATGTGAAACAACAGTTTGTTTTTTTACTATGTTATGCGTGGCCTCTTCTGTCCCTGTGCACACACACACACACACACACACACACACACACACACACACACACACACACACACACACACACACACACACACACACACACACACACAAAAGAGAAGTCATATCGAGTGTCAGTCAGCCACTCCCTCCCAACTCTGCCTCAACGTGTTCTGTAATAACTAACCAGCTGCTGCTGCTGCGGTGTGTGTGTGTGTGTGTGTGTGTGTGTGTGTGTGTGTGTGTGTGTGTGTGTGTGTGTATGTGTGTGTGTGTGTGTGTGTGTGTGTGTGTGTGTGTGTGTGTGTGTGTGTGTGTGTGTGTGTGTGTGTGTGTGTGTGTGTGTGTGTGTGTGTGTGTGTGTGTGTGTGTGTGTGTGTGTTACTCCTCAGGTTCCCCTCCCACCATACACACTGTACTCTGGACCTCTGAACACCAACAACACACGCAGACGCACACGCAGACGCACACACAAGACCTCACGCATGGAGCACTGCAGTTAATAGAGGATTTACACTTCAGGTAGGAACTCATGTAATGTTAGTCATCTTCACTCTATCTGCTGTACATTTTATATTTCAGTGAATTGTACTCTTGGAAGCTTGGAATGTTTGACAGAATGGAAAGGAAAGGTGTGAAATCCCCATCGCTCCTCATTGTTACACTCATGGATCTAAGAGTAGTCTTCATGATTGAATACGTTTAGCAAGTTGTTCATTTGTTTACCACATTTGTTGACACAAAATTTCAAATCAAAGTTGCACACTGAAGACGATGTGTCGGCTCAGATACAATTTCGTAACTTATAGCAGATCAAAATTTGTAAACCCAGCAGTAATTGCTTTGATTCACAGTGGAAGATCCCAGGAAGCCATGTCCACTGGGGATACAAACCGACACAATCTGGAGCTTGTGAAAGAGAAAGTGCCACATACAGACAGCAGAATGACAGTCAGAAAGGAGTGGAGAATCAGTGGGGGTGGTTTGCAGACAGCCAGCAGAAAGGGGTGGAGCAGGGTGTGTCAGTGTGTACCTTGGCTTTTTTCCCTCTGGCCAACTTGTTTCATGATGACAGCTGGCAATGAAGGAAAGGAGAAGCATGGATTTTGATATACAACATCGGAGCAGCTTCAGTTCACGCTCCAGACAGAATTACAAACACCTGACATGGGATGAGGTGGAAATGTTTCAGTGGTTAAACGGCAAGTCCCTGTGATTCAGTGTTATATAAGATTTGTTCAAATATTCTTAAAGAGAAAAAAAGAAAATAAGGCCGTCTATTATAGTGGCTAGAAATACCATCATTGACATGCTTCTTCTGTGTATACGAGCTCTGTGAGAGATTCTTGGAAGGTATATCTCACATTTTAAACATAGGTGTACAACAGGATATTCAATTATGATGGAAATGAGGTCCAGATGGAAAGATAAAGTCCTGCAGCATCATTATTTATAAGTTGCATGATCTCTAAATTACAACTGATTTCTATTTATTGAAGCTGCAATTGTTTCAACATCTGCAATGTCTGAAATCAATTACTCAGATTAAACATCTGAACATGCAGATCCTGGTTGACACTCTCCAGCCAAAAGGAAGAAATTAGAAATGTGTTTTTTGCATGTGATAAAAACATAATAATTTACATAATATGTAAAAGATTAAAGATATTTTTTTCCCTTATGTGTCGAACAAGAGAGTTAGTGTAAAGGGTTAACCCCACACACACACACACACACACACACACACACACACACACACACACACACACACACACACACACACACACAGATTGGCTCCGGGGCATATCTTAAATTCTTCAAGTCAAGACTTGAAAGACACGTTCGGTGTTCTGGCACGACAACAGTAAAAAGATGAGAAAAGTTAAGACATGAAATAGTTTAAATGAAAAAACAACTCATAGCATTTTTTTTGTCCGTCCTGTTTTATATTGTGTTTCATTTAGAGCTCTTCAGTATCAGGTTGTGTCAAGTAATACTGCAAACCACAGACACATACACATCTTGAATGGGTCCATGAACTAAATCTGCATCAGGTAGACTGATTTATTATGAAGAAGAAAAAACTTCTAAAACACTGATGTGTGTTGTATTTAAAGCATTAAAGCAAAAAGACAGAATTCACCTGTCTGATGGGTTGTTCTGATATTGCATCACTATATGTCCCAAAACAAACTTTTTGTTCACTCACTGACATTATATGAGTTCTATACAGAACTCCAAACAGTACGACTACAAATGTACACCTGAGCACGTCACTATCACATAGCTTACAGTAAATTATACTCAATTACAACTAAAGCTGCAGCTACAAACACTCCATATTGACTGTTTTTTTTTTTACAATAAAAAGTTGTATTGTATTTATAATCATGTATTTTCCACTATATGGTATCTGTATTCACAGCAGATTTTCAGATAAAATAAAGTAGACTATATTTAAGAAAATACTTTTTTTTTTCTTTAAAACAAATTTAACAATAAAGTAGACGTTTTCAAATTGTGATGTATTCAGGAGTAGCCAATCATTTAGTTTGACTAAAATGAGCTGACACTAAGATTAATTAACAAAAGATGCTTTTCAGAATTACAAGAAGTTTTTGGGGGGTTTTTTTTGTTTACGTAAAATAAATCAATCATGTTTTATTGCTGCCTGATGTACAAAAGTGACCTGTTCCTCCCACAATGCTAAATACTTTCCATGTTTCACTTATTCACTGCAAGCTTCAACAAGCTCAGTGAAACACATTAGACTGACTCTCAACCACTGAAACACCAAAAGAGAAAATAAAAACAAGAGAAAGAGCCGGCGTGGACAGTCGAGCTGAGCCTGTAGATGCAGTCCCACTGCCTCAGTGTCTCTCAGTGACTAAACAAACTCTCGGGTCTACACTGTCATCACTGGTTTCTGGGTGGAGCACTGTTATTAAATCTCTTAGAGACAAAATTTGGAAAGTGAAAGAGTGCCAGCATGACCAGAAGGACAAAGAGAGGGAGCGAGGGAGAGATAAATATAACACAAAACCTTCAGAGAGCGCGAGAGAGAGAGAGAGAGAGGGAGAGGGAGACTGGAAAGAGATATTTAAAGCACAGAAAGAAGAAAGAGACAGAAACAAAGAGGAGAGCTTGGATTTGCAATGTTAAAGGAGGTAGGACTAATTATTTGGTTATTTTTGGAAGGCCTGGCACCATGTGATTTGCACATTTGCATTTTCCGTGTCACACCTTGGGATCTAGGGTTTCTCGCCACAGCGACGGTGGCGGGTCGACTGAACTATAATTCAACAAGTCAGCGACCTTTCATGTTAACCGAGCATGACTTTACACCATTCATACTCCATACCCACTGACTCAAGAAGTTTGTTTTTTGTTGTTGTCTTTGTAGTAGCTGTCAGGAGATGAATGAATCCGCTCTGCTTCCTGTGGTCCAGGCTGGGGATGGGAGGACTCTGTCCAGGTGAGTTTCTCTATGAGGACTGGAAGCTCAACGTTGCTGCCATATGTATTACAAACAGTGTGTTAAATTTCTCTTCAAAAATGTTTGATTTTTTTTCTCTCTTTTTGTTTGATTTCAGAGCTGAGTTTCTCTCACTGTTCAGTACCTACAATTGCTTTCTAAAGGACCAGACTCAGCTACATCTCAGTTATACACCGGTATGGTTTCATGAAAAATACTTTTACATGGGTAGTTTGAATGCTCTTACTCCTAATGAATGACTGTAGTGGGATTTTGTCTTTTATGCACCTTATGCACTAATGCTGGTGTGTACAAGCTTTGTTTCTGGAGCCACATATGGCCCAGCCATAGTGGCTCTTCGAGTCTTTCACAAATTCATGTTCATTATATCTATCTGTCAAATATATGTCAAATTTCCAAAGGACTCTCATCTCATAGTCAAGGTGACAGACTAAGGCAGATTTGGAATAGAATAGAAAATAATTGTTTTTTTTGTAATTATACATTGGCGCCCTCTCGTGGGTGGAGGAAGTATGACAAGAGCAATGTAGAAAAATCAAAGGTGAAAGTAAACAGACAGAAGGGGCACATGTTATGGAACAAAGAGCTGGACATTTACCCTGGAGACCAGAGTTAAAATCCTTTTTTTTTTATTGTGGTTGCAGTAATTATGACAGAGACAATATAGAGAGAAAGATGGAAAAGGTATTAATTTAACATTTGTTTTAAGCTCCAACCAAAGAGGCTGTCTTTGATCCAAGCATGGATTAATTTATCAAGCAACACCTTTATATCATTTTATATTTGACGTGTAACCAAAACTTTGAGGCACCAATGTTGACAATGATTTCATTGATAAAATCAGACAATACGATTCTTATTTCAACTCAAATTTACATTTGTATACTAAATATATTTGAACTGGATATGTTGTTACCATGACAACAAACATCCAATACACCTGTCTTTCCAGTGTATGCTATATGGCACCACAGATTTTCAAAAAGTTTTCATGACCTGATTAATTTGTTAATAATTGTTGAATTTGAGTATTAATGGTGATTAATCTCCTACTCATTAGCTTTTTTTTGTGGCTAAAAATTATTTTAGTTTCTTTTACAGTATCGTGACTGCAATTATACACCGTGCAGGTGTGTGTGGGGGTGTGTCTGTGTAAC
This sequence comes from Blennius ocellaris, assembly GCF_963422515.1. Taxonomy (NCBI): domain Eukaryota; kingdom Metazoa; phylum Chordata; class Actinopteri; order Blenniiformes; family Blenniidae; genus Blennius; species Blennius ocellaris. The sequence goes on from NC_137664.1 coordinate 15,463,530, forward strand.
AGGGGGCAGATGGAGAGGTGGTGGTGGAGGGTATCCTCAACATCTCCTGGGGAGTGCGGAGGCCCATCAGGCTGAAAATACAGGACGACAAACAGATCCTTCCCTTTGTTCCTCCGAATTCACCCGACCCCATCAGCCCAGTCGGTCTAATGGGAAACAAAAGGTTGGTTTTTATTATGTCTGAACAATTGACGCTTCTCAGCAGTGAGGTCGGAGGGACTTTTTACAGTAGTTTGTTCATCCCGCCTTTTGTCTTGATTGTGTCTCCTAAACTTTTAAATGGCCTAGCTCGAGACCAGTGGATAAAGATCTGCTGGTCAGATCATATTTGGTGGTAGGGGGTACCATTAAAGTTCCGACACTTATTCCAAACTCATTTTTGTGAATCACATCTTGAGACGTTTGTTACAACAAATCACGGAATAATGACCAATAGCATGATAACTTTATAATACGGTAATAAAATAGTACTTTTTGAAAATAGCCGTGATAGAAAGATAGTTGCACAGTATGTATCATCCATCCAATAAACAATATGATGATTATCCGATGATAAGCAACCTGCACAATAACTGTGATGTTCTCCCCCCAAACAACACAACCCTGTTCATGTGTCATTGCATGATTGGCTTCAGTTATCACATTCTGAACTAACTGGTGCTTAAATGATGTTTGCATAATTAAAATTATTACACTATTGGAAAGTTATTGTGTTTTTGGACATTATTACATTGTTGTTTGTCACAGGAATTTCTTTATATGAATGGTTGAAATGTCCCATATGTCATCATACTGTTTTAATTGTATGTATGTATTTCTTTATTTCTTTCTTTATTTGCATAGCATGTGATTCTCCACAAAATTCATAAGAACTTCAAAAAAAAGCCCATGTATACATGTAAACTGCCCGTCAGCCAGTATATACTGAACTCAGACTGTGTATAACTAATAAAAAGCAGATATAGTAGATAAATGGCTGAACTCCACAATGACGAGGGATTTATTTTTTTATTTGTTTTGCTGGATGGTGGCAGAGATATTAGTCATAAAAATGCTCGATATGCTGACATTGCTGTGGCTGTGTGCAAACAGGGGGATGTCACGATGGGGAGAATACGTTGACCTGCACCAGATAGATGAGATGGCTGAGACAGCACCAGAAATTGCAGCCAAGAAGACTTCACCAGGTTGATTTTATATTTTATATTTCCCAATAGTATAATCTTTATTCAGTATCCCTCGCATAAAAGGCAACACAGATTCATTGAATGTGGGGGGGTTCTTATGTTGCACAAACTGAAAGCTGAATTACTGTATGAGACATTTGTCCGGTGTCCTTCCGCAATCCAAAGTCTCGCCTGTGTATGAGACGGCCACCCTGCGACCAATGAGGAGTAAAAACCTCGATCTCGAGCTGGAGTCCAACCTCTTTCGCTGTATGAGCGACGCCTCTCTGGTCAAGAGAAGGAGAGGCAGAGGGAAGTCGGCGGCTCAGAGGGAGAAAGAGAGGCAGCATCGCTTCTCCATCAACGGGCACTTCTATAACTATAAAGCAAGTTTCAGCGCAATCTTTTACCAATACACTTCACTCAGTCATCCAACTCTGGGTCATTGACCTCTTATTCTCTTCTGCAGACTTCTATTTTCACACCGTCCTTCGGTACTCCGACCAAAGTTCGTACTTCCAGCAGAATGACCACAAACCAAGTCATCGAACAGCTGCTAAACAAGTTCAAGGTGAGGTGGAGAGATGAAACGCCATCATTTCAGCGCCCTCTACTAAAAAATGTATAACAGGAGATATTTGCATCCCACAGATAGAGAACGATCCTCAGGAGTTTGCTCTGTACTGTGTTCACCAGAGTGGAGGTAGGGGTCGGCCTGTTGAACAGAAATGAGAGTAACAAAATGAAAAAAGCTTTTTTTTTGTTACTGAGACGTGTTTTTGTGCAGAAAAGAGGAAGCTGAGTGACAGGGACCAACCGCTGTGGGAACGCATCCTCCAGGGACCGTCGGATGACATCATGAAGATCTTCTTGATGGACTTGGATGAGGAGGAGGTCAGCAACGATGTGAGTGTTTGAACACGTTTCTTGATCTTGATTGTGGCTCGAATGGGAGAGTGGATTGTTTTCTAATCCGAAGCGTGGCGGTTCAAGCCCCCATCTCACTCTCTGCAGAAGACACAGAACTCCCAAATAGTTTTTAGTGGAAGTTGTGCACTTTGCATGGCTGCAATATTGTGAACTGCTCGAGACTTGGAGACCGAAGCACTGAAGACACGACACATATCCATAATTTCACATTTCTTTCTTCAGTACATTTCTTCATACATCTCATATGTGTTCATTCGTAGTTTTGATGGTATTAGTGAGAATCTACAATTGTTCAAAAAACTTTGAACAAGAAGTGTCCAAACTTTTGGCTCATTACTTGCATTTCATCTGAAATTAGAATAACCATCAAGATAATACATTTTGCATAATGATTCAGATTCCTAGTTTCATTTCCTCATAAACAGTGGTGCAGCATACATATGGTACAACATATAAAAATAACTGAAAACCTAGTAAACCTAGTAAATATTTGGATTCAGATTGTTTTTCAATATGTCATAACAGGAAGATTTACAGAACTTTACACCTAATATGTTTACCCTTTTTTAATTTGTTTCTTCTTGCTCATCAAATATATATATATGCTTCTTTTTCCTCACTCCCTCTATCAGGTAGCTCAGTATCTGAACCTGGAGCTTCCCATCCTGGAACAGGTTCTCCTGAAACTGACAGAGGAGGAGAACTCAGAGATACAAAGGGTCATTAGCAAGTAAGTGCACTATCTTCTTCTTTCTAGATACCAGTCATGTAATTGCATTTATTTCAAAGAGAAGCAGTCACTGGAGTCTGATGAGGAAATGCTAATGTTCATGTAAAGAGAACACACTGTGAGACCCTGAATGGGATTTTGTTTAGATCACATTTCCTTCTAAACCTTTTTTTCCATGTGCATTGCACCAATATCTTTAGTGATTTGTTACTGAATGAGAGTAAATATTTGTTAGTCTGATGTCTCTCAATCAAATTATTCTGCCAGGACCACTTCCTGTATAACGTTTATCAACTATAATACATCAATTCCCACACATTTTACTACTTACATTGTCATGAGAGGTAAGTCACTTTAATTCAGTGCTTTAAAGTCTGCATTTATCTATTGAAATACTTTTATATACTCTTTTTCACACAAGTATATCTCATTCTGTAAGTGATTCGGTCACATTGAACGTCGAAACAAAATAATGCAGTAACACTATTCGGCCACAAGATGATGCCAAAGATTTCAAAAACGTTTAGTAGATTTGCTGCTGAGTCGTCGTGACCTCTTAAAATGATTTCCTGTGTGTTCAGGTACCAGCAGCAGCACAAAGTCCTGTCCAAGATGCTGAACTGTAAGATCTCCCCTCACATTGAGACCAGTGTCTGAAGAAAGTTCACCGGGACAAGATTCAGCACTTCTAAGCTTTAATCATCACTCAAGAACTCTGTAGAGTTTGATTATTCCTCAATTGTTCTTTCTAAGCATAACTCCTCTACCTGCCTTATACAACTCATCAATCCGGCTGAGATTGGTACATGTGAGCCTGGACATCATTGCCACATGGAATCCAACAAGAACAGTACTTCTACTTCTTGAAATAGTCTTACCAACTTTTTTTCCTCTCTGTATGAAATTTTAGTTCTATTTTTGTACAATCGTGAAACAATGCTATCACTTTGTGTTTTTCTGAATAAATGATGGGTCCACTCTCAAAAGAAGTTTCTTTACTCTTTCCAGTGTGAGATTAAAAAGAAGAAGGGAGAAAAAAAAGCAAGTAAAAGACAAAGAACAAGAAAAACATTGCAAATCTAAATTAGTGAGAAAACACTTCCAGCCAAGATTTGAACAAAAGACTCTCTGTTTGGGACATTAAACAGGAAGCTAACATGTCACTGAGGCTTGGATTTTGTTCATACTTGTGGGAATGGTCTGATTAAAACAAAGCTTAGCTCAATCTTAACCACACAGTCCTACCTACTGTTATTGACTAAATGCTGCTGTCCTTAACCCTGGATCACACCAGAGCGATGAATTGGAAAGCATCCGTCTGAACACAGCGGAGACCGAAGAAGTTGTCAGAATGTCTGCGTCATTGCAACCGATTGCAACTGATGAGCACAGTGAACAAAATCCATGCTGCTTTGATCCCTTGGGTCAATTCTTGGCGATATGAATACCAACGTAATTATTACTCATGTACTCATGTGCCTTAATTTAGCTTATAAAGCAACATGTTCAGGTGAATTAAGTTATATTTGATTGATTGCCTTGGGAAATAATTTCTTTGCCTTTAGCCCACCTTCAATAATTTGCTTTAACCAGGCCTCACTCATTCATCCACAGTGGTAACCAGTCACCAGGCAGATCCAAACCTTTGAACTGTTCATTGTTCTAGTTGTTGTAGACTAACACGAGTAGATTATGAGTTCTGTTTGCACCAAAGCTGTCCAATCCTGGTTCTGGAGAGAAGCCGCCCTGCATGCCTTATATCTACTCAGAACCCTTAAATGTAATGTTTGTAGAGTTAACAAACTCTTCGGGAAGCTACTTATTTCAATAAAGTATGTGGCAACTAAAACATTATTTTAGGAATTGCATTAAGTCGCCACTCAAAAGCACAGCCAAAAGGTCAGGTGAGAGCACAATGGTTAACAATTGAGACAACAGGACTTGTCATATCCCTTTATCTTCAATCCACTCCACAAAGAAAAATTAAACATGTGTCAACTGTCTGTGAACGAGCCTTGTTTCATGTCACTGGCATAAGTGTAAGCACAATGAAGAGATGTGGCAGACATTATGACTGTCATCACAATTGTTTTCAACTGTTAGTTTAAATCTTTGATGCTTTTAACTTACAGCATTTATATGAGTCTGAGAAATTTGTTTTTTTCATTTACATAATGAATGTCTCCAAAATGTAGCCATGGCGTGAATACAGTCTAAATCCTTCTGTGTAGATTTGGAGATATATAATAACCAAACGTTAAGAGAATAATATTTATTCTCCCCATGTTTGTTCACTGGGAAATAAAATTAGAAAACTGCAAAGTTAGGGGTTGGATGGGTGTATGTGTGTGTGTGAGAGAGAGAGAGAGAGAGAGAGAGAGAGAGAGAGAGAGAGAGAGAGAGAGAGAGAGAGAGAGAGAGAGAGAGAGAGAGAGAGAGAGAGAGAAAGGAAAATGCTTACAAGTGGAAAATGCTGCAATCCAGTTAAATAATGATGCAGTGTGGACTGAGTAGAGCTGTTAAGTGGCACAGATTTCATAGTGGCTTGCCAGGCCACCAGATGGCCTCATATTACCAGGCAATGAGTCTAATTTTCCCCTCTGACGAGACGAGTGACTAATTGTGAATAAACGGTATCAGGCTGGTTTATTGTGAAGGACGGAGTTTCCATGCGACGCCCAGCAAGCATCCAAAAATGACAGTCCTCTGCGGAGGGGGGAAAAAGTCTGGACCTCAGTGGCACCGCATTGCTCCTGTATTATGAAAGAGATCCGCAGATGGTGGGTGGATGATTCTGAACTTCAAGAGGAGAGTCAAGATCTGTGCCAGCGTACAGACAAACACTCCCACAGGCAATTTCTTCCCGTCAACTGAGCTTTAGAATAAATAAAAGGTTTCATGTTTGATTGAAGAGCTGTTGAATGAAATGTAGTTGTTTTTAAATCATCTGTTTGTAGCTTATGCTGACTTCAGACGTACATTTGATAGTTTACAGGGCAATGGAGTTGAATGTTTATCGAAAGTAAAGATGTTTTGACCCCAGTATTCTGTTTATAATACATTGAAAATTACCTAAAAAAAATTATCAAAATTATTGAATCTATTTAAGGTACCCTTCAAACAAGATGTTTTGATATATAAACAGAGTGAGTATGTAAAGAATTAAAGATACCTATTCATTTCATACATGAAATAATCTTAATCACCTGATATAACACCAATTTGGCTATTGCATTTTTACAGCGGCTGTCTTGGCAAGTTGTTGCAACTTCATCCATGTGTAGGTTTTCAGAACAAATTCCTTTCCTGCTGCGACCGGGGTTCAAACCCGGGTACGACACACTGAACATCAAAACTTAACCTGATGCAACAGAGGAATCTACATGAACCTGAAACAATCGACGCAATGTGACAAATATATCGTGACTGAATGAATTGTGCAGTAGAAATACATTTTGGAATGATTAATTAAATGTTGTTTGTACTTGTTCTGCAGTTTCAGTATATAATACAGGATATTACAGTGCATCAATGGAGTGACCAGCTGACGTCCGTAACACACTACAGTGATGCTTTTGTACCTTTCAAGAAACGGGATATAACCTACAAGCAATCAGCTGGTCTGATCAATAGTTATGTCACACTAATTGAGGATTTTTTTTTTTTTAAACCTGTATTCACAATTATTGATTGTAACATCAAGGCTTCAAAACCATAATAACCCCAAAAACATGATGTTACCAAATATCTCTTCTTCCTTTTTCTTCTGATTTTATTGCAAGTATTTTGTTTGCTCCAATCCATAGCATATATCCATCATGTACACCATATTAAATCATTTGTGAAACATTAAAAAAGTATGTTAAAAAAAATGTGAAGAGGGTAATCAAAGCTATAAAGCTATAAAAACATCAAACTTTTTTTTTTTTAAATTTAAGCCTTCTCAATCTGTTTCTTGCACTTGTGTTTCTCCACCTCGTGTTTGTTGGTGCGGGGGTCGAAAGTCACTCTGAAGTGGCATTTCATGTGCTGCGAAAAGAGGGAGAAAACATCAACAGTTAAATGTCAAAGAAGCGAAAACGTAATTTCAGTTCAGATTAATTAAACTATAGATCCTAATTGCTTATTCTTCTGTTTTCTTTATCCGTACACATGGTTTGTTAAGCTCATATGATCATATTTTTGATCACAATTTAGGTTATAATAAATGCTAAGCACATCATCAGAGTTATCACATTAAATCCATATAACTTGTATAAGATGATCCAGATGCGGTGCAAATGAGTAGAACCTGTTTGGGTTGAAGGTGGAACTTCTTACATTGAAATCTTTGGCATTCACGCTTTCTTTTGAAGGGTGTGGTGTCATTGCACCAGAATATAAAAGCTCTCCAAACCTTTGAAGCTCTAACTGTTGCTGTCAGTGCAGGCATTTCCCATGTAGAAGGAAATTACACTCATTTTAACTGCGGGGTGTAATTTGCTGTCAAATATAGGGATTTTGTCAATGATTACTTTGACAAATATTAGACTTGCTTATGGCAAGAGAAGCCAGAGTTTGGGCTACTTGTCTACTTTTACCCTCATATTGCCATTTTTAAACCACTGTCTTAGTGATTCAGTATTATCTGGTTCTGAAAACAAAGTAAAAGTGTTTTCAGACAAAATCCTTGAATAGAGTTAGAACATTGACAGAGAACTTGATAGAGATGAAGAGAATAGCAGGGGAAATGTCCCTGTTGGCTGCAATACTTCAGCCTTGTATTTCTGCGTAAAAAGAACGTTGAATAAATGAATAGTGTTTCTCTGAATATCTACCTGGAGGGTGGAATTTAGGGAAAAAGAAATTAATAAAGGTGGGAAAATAAACTGAAGTCAGAAACAAGGTGATAGTCCAACCCAGTAAACATAATGCAGATTACATTTTTCAGTAGTATTGAAACTATTGAAGTACGAAAATATCAACGTGAATGTCAATAAAATTCTACGAGTTGAAAATGAGGAAGAGATTTACCCTTTTCTTGAGACTGCAGCTATTCAAGTCGTGGTTTTCAGATTTCAGACACTTGGTTTTAACCAAGACTGCATCAAACTTAAAGTTGATCTTGTTGGTCACCTAAAGAGAAGACCAGATCCGACAGTTAGAAGTGGCACCGTACTGACAGGGAAGCTGCATGTGCTTGTTTTCATTGTGAGGGGTGACTCTCACCTGCGTCTTTGTGTTTTCGACGGACACCAGCTTGAACATCCTTTTGCTCTGGGAGAGTGTGTTGTACGTCTTCACTGCAAACTGAACTGCCTCTTGAACATCCTTTGCGTAGGGATCCGTCTCTATCCAGTTCCCCGGGTGTTGCACTTTTTCTGTGAGGAAAACTGGCAATTAATTGACCAGCACTGTCAGTTCTGTAAATCATAATATAATAACCCTGATATGCATAGGAGAGCGAAATAGTTCAGGCCTACAGTGCACAGACTCCACCCCCGTTGACTTTCATGCTTCACTTCAGGGCATTAGCCAAACAGTCAGGCTGGAAGACCACAACCCGGAGCAGCCTGCTCTCTGCCAAACCAAGCACTGATCATCAGCCCATGGTTGCCCAAGTTAACAGAAGAAATATTTAAGCATCCAGTTCCAGCTTTTCTACCTCAGTGGCCAACAAACAGAATGATGCCATTTTACTTTGTGTGCATGCATAGACGGGTATTTGGTATATAGCTACAACTTTAAACACATGCAAAAACAAACAAAAAAGTATTGTTGACGAGTGCTGGAGAAATTGACTACATATGTACATGGCTATGCATAAAAATGCCTTAATTTGTTTAAATTTAATATGTGGGACCTGAAAAGATGTTGTGGAAGGAAGTTAAAAGTACCTTTCTTGTCAGGGCCACTCAGTGTTTATACAAGCATATTTACATGCTAACTGGGGAATGTGATGGTGGAATAGTATGCAGAGAATTCTATGGTAAGAAAGCTCACCGGTCAAGTCCAACAAAAAGCAGAGAAAATCACCCAGACACACCAACACCAATGATGTAGATCTGCCATTTTGAGGACTTTCTGGCTTTGTTTGGTCAAAACATTTTGCGAGAAAAAGAACTGCTGTCTCAGTTCAGTCTCAGTTTGAGGCGGACAAGAGTTTAAATGAGGAGCTGATTGAGACTGTCGGTTTGTTGAAAATTTCTCAATAACTAAAGAATAACCAATACACTCATTCAGCTTCCTGATGAGGATTTTTTTTGTAGACTTTTTTTCATATAATATAAGAAACACTGATACCTTTGTGTCATGTATTGTCACAAGCACTTTCGGGCGAATAACTTATGTTTGAGGAAACTATGCATGCTGAAAATCCAGTTTGTACTCAGACAGACCACAGACAGACATTTTTCCTTGTAGTTAAGCAAGTTTGGGAAGACTGTAACAGGTTTTGCCACATCTGAGATGAGGAAAAAAGATTTTCCCTTTCCGTTCACATGCGACATACTTAATGATCCAAAATGTATTATTTTGTATTCCTGAAAGGTTTGCTCTGCCAGATGAAATAGGACTTGGAGAAGGATGACTGTGACTGACTTCTGGCCAAGAGGTCTGACTCACTCTACCCAACCAACCTGCAGTAGACAGGCACCGTCCAGAGTCTGAAATTACAAATAAAGAACTCACACATTTACTAAGAGAACTATTGAACTAAGAGAATACTCCATAGAAGAAATGCCCTACTGACTCTATTAGCCTCCAACTGTGTTATAAACATACCACAAAAAGTAATGAAGCGTTATTCCTTGGATCTAAAAATGCTTCTTGGCAATATATATTATAAAACCCTGTTTACTTTTTAATGGCGCTACATTTTTTAAGAATGTGTATGTTGTTGAACTTTACACCAGGAAATAATTTACCAAAGCTAGACATTGTGATTTTTAATTTTCAGAGTCATCAAAGTAAATTACGATGATCTGAACTGCTAATAGAGTCCATGATGTTGTCCGTTGTGTGGCTCAACGTGCAGTGACTCGCTGTGCTGCAGCAGCAATGGAAAGTAGGAACAAAACATGGCTTCACAAATGGAAAGACGGACTATGCAGAGAACAGACAAAGCACAGCCATGCAACAATAGCTGCAACATTTACATATGTGTCACAGCCATGGCCAGCAACCTAGAAACTCCTGCTGATTTTTCTTTGTGTATTCTGGCACTGCTTTATGTACAGCAAGATTAAATAGTAAAACAGCAGAGCAACACAGTTATACAAAGATATTTAAAGATGGATTTTTTTCAATCTATTTTAATGCTATATCTGATGTTTGCAGGTTTTTATCAAATAGTTTTTATCAAATTGAGAGAAAATGTAGTTCCTCAGTAAATAGTTGTGGAACCAGGTTTAGAGTCTAAACACATAAACCCTTATAATATATTACTGAGAGAAATCAATCAATTTTGGACAAATCAATGGGTTGTATCTTTTCATAAACTGCTGTCTATAACTTCTTTTTTCCCAGTATGTGAGTACTTACTGGCCGTGACGGCTTCCTCCACAGGCTGATCTCCCATACCCAGATGGACAACTGACAGACATATCAGAAATGACACCGGGAAAGACATCTTCCTTTCCTTAACCACTGTCGAACTTCTCAAAAGCTGCTTTCCAAATGGAAGATAAGCAGAAGTTTCCATGTCCAAAAATGTTAATCAAAAACAACAACAGGATATATATTCACAGATACAAATTTAAGTAAAAGGAAATGAAGCATGTATATTTACCGTTCTATGGCTCTAAATGGAGAAGCGGATCCAGGGAGTGCTGATGTGAGGTACACTGAGACACACTGTGTATGTGAGGGAGGGAACAGCTTCAACTGTTCAGCTTTTAAGCTCTGGTATGTTCAACAAGAGGGTGAAGACCACACCCACCCACTCCCCACCGCTGACATCATGCTTGTGAAGAGCCATGGTGTGTGAGTGTGTGTGGGTAAAAGGGTGTTGGTATAGCAGTGAGTCACTGTCACTCTGCAAATTGTAACACACAGGGGAGTCCTGTTAGCTGTGGGTGCATCGGAATCATGTCCAAAACATCAGATGTCACTTCATTCTTCCAGAAATATCAGCACTGTTTCGTTGTCTCTCTCTTTGATATATTACAGGCACACTTTTAGCCATCTGCAGATGGTGTTAGTCTGGAGCGCGGTTCGCAGAACGTATCTTGTTAAATATCCACAGGCTCTATTGCACAAGATTCTTGTCCCGCTGTTCCTTGAAGATAATATGTGTGCTAACACCTCGTGGAACCGTCGTCGTTGTGTAAATGTGCACATCAGCAATGAAAATTATTGCCACAGAATGTCAGCTCGTGTTTCACGAAGTGTTTCATCAGAAGAGACACTTCAGCTCCGTTTACATGGATGTTTCAAGTGAAAATGCGCTGCCTTTGGGTTTCGGAAATGTTTTGCGTTTCCACGGCAACGTTTTGAACAAGGAAACGGCAGAAATGCTTGAGATTGAGATAGATAGATCGATAGATAGATAGATAGATAGATAGATAGATAGATAGATAGATAGATAGATAGATAGATAGACAGAGAGAGAGCGAGAGAGAGAGAGAGAGAGAGAGAGAGAGAGAGAGACAGAGAGAGAGAGAGAGCAATATGCAATAAATATTAACAATGGCAAGTACACAAAGCGGTGTTTTCCACAGCGACAGAGACGCAGCGTTTTAAATAAGTTTAATTTTCTTCCCTTTGCTTTCACGAAGACAGATCTGTTTCAAAAAGTTGCATTTTCAGTGGCAAGTTCGATTACCATTGTCATGTAAAAAGACACTCAAAATGCGATGAAGTTTTTTAATTTTCCTTTGAACATGCTGTTCTTTAAACCTAAATTAAATTAATTAAATTAAATAGTCAAGCTGGAACCACATCCACGGTTCCCCTCAAAACCCGATCTCAAATCTCAACGAGTAACAGCTACTGATGGTTACATCCAACCAATTTTATACATATTCACTAAATAAGGAAATCCAGTGGCTGCGATGAAAGAGGAGAGAAAGATTAAAGTGGAGCGCCTGCATGTGTGATTAGTCTTAACTTGAGGAGCCAAGTCAAAGTTTATTTAAAGCTCCATTTATACACCTTGAGCTTTTAAAAGCCTGAAGGAGCGATAACAGAGCGGTCAGGCGCCACAGTGACATTCAGGCTTTAACACAAAACATGAAGCTATTGTAGCTTGTTTGTTTTTTTTTGTTTTGTTTAGTTTTTTTTAAAGATTAATACCAAATTAGGTTTAATTTGACTTTGTTGTCTTTCCTGTAGCTTTGACCAAATTCATGGCAAACTATTGAAGATGGTTATATCAGTTTCTTTAATTAAGTACATTGACATAATTAAATTTATAATAAAAAAAAACAAAAAAAGGTTAGACTAATGGGTTGATGGAATGGATGCATGGAATGATAATCAGTGGAGTTTAACAAACTGATTACAGAAGATATCCATCAAAACCATATATTATAGGTTAAAGTAAATATTATTTTCAATACAGTTACAGATATTGTTCACTAATTAAAGATGTTTTAAGAAAATCAATATCTCATATTTATTGTACAGTGTTTTTCAGGTAGTTTTGTATCTTGACATAAAATGTTGCATCATTATTTCTGTTTGAGATTAGAGGGTTAATTTCCCTGAACTGATCAAGAGCCGGTCAAGAGCATGCTAACTGCATCAAATAAATCCGCATGGTAACTTTTGTGTCTTCAATTTGGTTAAACTTAATTCTAGCAAGTTTGAATGCAACAAAATAGGAAATTCCTTGTTATTGTTTCATAAAAATTCTCTCACAGCTGACAGCAGCTGATAACAAATAAGCTGCTTCCACTTGACAGTGAACATCCTGTCCTCACGTCAAAAGTTAATGAAAACTGACGTTATCGCGACCAAAAAGACACAGTACATGTCTCTTTAGAGACATATACTGACCCTGTTGCATCTATTTGTTAAATTGTGAGGGGAGATGGTCTCACACTGATTGCACAGGAAATGCGGTGGCACTTATTTGTGTAAATTAACAGCAAAGTTCTTCTTATTTCAAGAGTCCTGTGTCTCGTTTACATAATGTTTCCAAGTGAAAACAGAAAAACTGGTATGGTAACTACTTCATGCTCAGTGTTTCTGCTGTTTCCATGTAAACTGACACCTTTTATTTTTAAACATTGGCATGGAAACATGTCTTTCATTTAAAAATATTTACAAACTAATGACACCTTTCTTCTCTTTAGACAAGGGTCATCCTCAAAACTCACATATTTGCATGTTCAATGTAAGAATGGTCCATATTTTAATTAACATTGTTTTAATTCACACAATCAATCCAAAATTAAATTAAATTAGTGAGCACCTGAAACCTCTAAAGTGCTGCAAGATGGTAACCTCTTTTTATTTGATATTGTGCTCAACACTTGCCATCAAATAACTAAATAATTAAGGCCTTCCTCCTCATTGCATGGACTGGACATTGCTCACAGTCTGGACAATAAAAGAGCAAAATTGGCCTCAAACACACTCAAATATATTTGCACCCAGGACTTTTACTTTCCTGCATAAAGACAAAATGAGCACACCTCATGTTAAGATCCAACAGTACACCAGGCAGCAGGGGCTTTGGAAACGAAAACACAACTGTGCTAATCAGGAATGAGACACCAGGACAATGTACATAGGTTGTCATTGATTGTCCTGTAGTGTTGACCAAATTCGTGGCAAACCATGGAAGATGGTCATTTCAGTTTTTTAAATGAATATGCTGACTTTCTACTTCTTCTACTTTTTTTTTTTTTTTTTTTTTTTACTAGATTGTCTTTTAGCTCAGGATCTGAGTTCTGTTGGAGAGTGGGTGTCAGTGGGAGTCGGATGTGTCCCGTTATGTGTGAAGGCTTTGGTGTTTCAGTGCTTGTGGGTTTGCACTTATGGGTGCAATGTGGGTGTGCAAGATTTTTTTTATTTGTCTGTGTGAATGCGTACACTTCCATTTAGTCCTTTTTTTTTGTTTTGTTTTACAGGAGCCAACACGCTTCTTTTGTGAGGATCTGAGTCAAACTTGGCTGACGACATGTTTGCAGGCGGTGAGTCAGGGGGGGGAATCTACAGCGCACAGCAAAAACCCCATCAGGCTCTGTATGCATTAACATTGCATCCAGAACATCTGCTATGGCCTGGTAAACTATTGTGATTGCAGTGAATGGATGAATAAATGTCAGCGACTGGAACTGAGTGGAAAACAGTTACTGAAAAACAGTGAGTTAATTAGATACTGTTTTTTTGTGATTCATGATGTGTTCAGGTTTAAAACACAATTTGTATGCATTGGACTTTTAAAAGTGCTTATTCCATCAGCCTCACATGAGACGAAGAAATTCTATTGGTGTGTCAGTAAATGAGAAATGAGCACCCTGTATTAAAACACCAGTACTCGTAAAATAAAGGGAACCAATGTCACTTTTAGCAACATTTCTGTGGTGACTTTACTGGATGGTACCACCCTCCATCCCTCCTAATGTCACGCTATCACCACACAGACAGATTTTAATTACAACACTGTGTTTGTTCTAGTTGTAACTAAGGTTTGCTGAGCTGGGAGTTTAGAAGCTCATGGGATAGGAAAATCCCATTTTCCAATTGAGAGTATTCACATGACAACTATCCTCATTACCTGTATAAACTGATGAAATAATGCTTGAACATTTTACAAAATATATCGTCGTCAGGTCAGTCAAAGCTTAAAAAAAACAACCAAAAAATGTTTCAACATGGTGGCACATTGTGGTGACATGGTACAATAAAATGTGCCTTATTGTTGTTTTATAGCACTGACAAGCTTATTGATTATTCCCTTGACTGGTACAAACAGTTCTGCTATAGTATTAAGATTCAATCTGATTATACTCAGAAAAAAAAGCTACAGCAAGAAACGCTTTTAAGGAAGCGCCTGGTAATGTCGCGTTCTGTGACCTCGTTGTGATTCAGGAATTCTGAGCAGAGACGACAGGACTGTAGCACCAGCGACGTTAAAGGATTTAAGCTTTAAATAATGTGATTTAGAAAGGTCTGATTTATTATTTGGGAGCATTCAGTGCCAATATAAACATAATCACTGCAGGATGTGTTGGCTTGGATAAAAAATTATAATTTTACCAATTTACCAGAGATAACGTCTGAATTTTGACACATTCGGATAATGTTTTCAACTTGGACAACAAGTCTTTTCCACCTCTTCGGGTCAAATGTTAATGTTGTTTATTGTATTAGTGCAACTACAACAAGAAAAGTCCAAAGATGTATTTCTTTTCCTATTAATCATCTCAAATAAACCAGAGGATCCATCAGATAGGCCCACCTCTGCAGTTTGACATTTTACGATAAATTTCCCAAGTTTTTTAAAGTGTCAAATTTTGCAGATTAAATAACAAAACCGAAAGCCTTGCAGTAGTGTGGTGGATTGCATTCTTCACATGACAGCAGGAGCATCACTGGTTTAAATCCAGTTGTGTGGAGCTTGCATGTTCTCCCTGAGAAAGATCAATGGACATCTGCAACATTTGGATAGATTCTCATAACATCTGGTTCGAATTCTCGTGGACTGTGCGGCATTTTCTTTCTGGGAACTCCTCTGGTGGCATTTTAGGAGCTAGTTTCAAATGTATTGAAGAAGACCACACCAAACCACGGGTTTTACCAGAAATATTTACATTCACTCTTGACCAGGACCCTGCATGCCAAGATCCTTCTCTGATCTTGTGTTAAAACTTAACCAGTTTACGCCACTAAACATGATAACTTAATAAATACACCATGTTTGTTCTACCACCTGTGTTCAGTAAATTAAATCCACACAGGGTATCGATGACACAAGCTCCCTCATACTAAACAAATGAAAGATTATTTCCCTGAACCATCCAAAGATTTTAAATATCCACTTATTTTTAATAGGCCAAACTTATTCAAGGTGTAATTGACACCATCCTCAGTTCAGACATCTGTGTACACCAGGTCATTATTCCAAATGACTTTGGTGGCATTACTAAGTTGTGGCCTGTTATACACTGTTTGCGGGCTGGTTTTCACACGCGGCAATAGACCGCACCACAGCCTCATAAGTAACAGACCTTGACACACCTCAAACTCAAACAAGCTGAAGGTGCTCTTGGCCATAAAGTTTTATAAGATGCATAAAGTTCTGTGTTGCACTCTCACTGATGTGTTTTTGTTTTTGTTCACCCTCATCCTGTGATGTCATGTAGGTATTGGTGGGATTCGGTGCGTGTTGACGTCTGTCTGCGTCGAGTGTTCAATGCGACAAAGTATAACATCTGAAGTCATTAACTATGTTACAGTACTAAACTGTGAGAAGAACAAAAACCATAATCCATTGATGCATTCCACACTTGAGCCCTGTAGTTGAATTAAAACAAGTGTTTAGAAATGATAAATGCGATACTCCTGTCATACGTGTTTGTAATTAGTACGGTTGGCCAGCAGAGGGAGGCAACATCTTGTACAAAATGCAACAGGTGGTTGATGAAGCTTTTTATTTCTTCTGGTCCAATAGATTTTAAATATATTTTATTGTCTTTCTTGACAGGTTTGCAAGAATACAAAGCAAAGTATTTTGTTTTCAAGTGAATTCAGTAACCACACGTTACACTAGTTTTGTTTACAACACAATTTTGGAAAAATTGCTAAAATGATTATTAAAGATTGCAATGATTTCCTTCATTTTTAAATTTGACAATATACAAAACAAGAATGTTGACTTTCCTGCTTGTTCGTCACACAGTATCATGACACACAATAACACATTCATTTGCTGATGAAATCGGTGTAGCACAAATTACAAGAATTTTATCTTAATAAAGATAGCTAAATGATGGATGGAAAGTATGCGAGCCCCGACAGTGGAAAAGTAGATCAAGACTAATGAGACTTGAGTTAATGGGAATGCACCGACTGGACCATAGCTTCTAAGGCAGATGTACTGGCAGATAAATGAAATGATGGACTGACAGACTAACCGTTCAGATGGTTAAGAGCTTAGTCAGCAAGAAGCAGGTGCAGCCATGTATCAGACAGCAATACCAACTGTGCCTCAAATTTTATGAAACATTTCAGTGAGGGCTGTTCAGATGCAGCAAATGAGAAAAAGCCAAATAAAACAACAACATGCTAAGCTTCAGGGAACCTGTTGGTTACACTTTTGCGTTACAATTATGAAAAACTTAAAATACAGGTGGGCAATTGGCCAAAAACAGTTGGTTTTTTCTTGTTTTGGACTGGTTGCTGATTATTACTCAACAGCTCCTAATGAGACATGTAACTCATCCAAGCTTCAACAAATAGGTCAGGGTCAGTGAGGGGAAGGTTGGGCCTGATGGAAACTGATGGAACACCCCCACACCCCACCCCTTTTTTTCTGGTGGAATAATGGATGTCAGCCTTGATATTCAGATGAGGTGACCGGATTCTATCTCACGACTCTATTGGGTTCCCTTTGTCACCATTGGTGGTGCATTTGGGTGAAAGCTTCACGTTGAATGACAAATGAGATGTATGAAACCACATGTTTGCTCATTGAAGTACATTATAATATGAGAAAGACTAGAGACATGAAACATTATTTATTCAATATAATCAGCAGATGTTTGTCTTTTCAACATTGAGTTCTCAGCACTGACTTCGTGTTTGAAAACGATGAACACGCGTTTACTTCTTTCAACGTTCACACAGCAAATGCGTTTTTAATGATGCTTTGTTCATTCAAAAAGGCCAACATTCAATGTGGGTCTCATTAATGTCCCCATGACCCATCTATCATGTTTATTCAACTGAAGCCTTATAAAGCTGATTAGATTTTGAACGCTGTTACTGAAACACAAGCGATTTGCATAGAAATCACAGCAAATCATTTGGTTCAGTGCCACAATTTAACACTGCTGGGTTTTTAACAATTAACGGTTGTTTTATGTCCCTACTTGATTATTTAATTCATGTACCTAAAATTAAGGAATCTAACCCTAATGAAATGAATCCTCATACTGAAAAGGGAATTCTTTAACATGCCCATATAGAGTCTAGCGGAGTGCTTCATTATATTGCATTACGTTGACAGATGTGTTTTTCCACTTCCATTTACACCCATGATAGAGAGGTGAAAGGCCAGTGCTTCCAGTAATGAGATGTCACCGTCATCTGTCTTATTGTCTGATAAAGCACGTAGCACTGGAGGTATAAATGGGTTTAATGTGTTTATGTGCTCATCACACAACAGATAAAGCAAGGCAATAAGCACATCAGTCATAGTTGTGTCTTTCTACGCAGGATAGGACTTGTGCTGTATATTTCTCATGTCCACATCTGATGGGTTTGGCATTTCACTTCACATTTAACTGTTGTAAAAGATGGAAGCTAGACATTATTACTCATTGTACATTGCAACAAAAATAGAAAAGATCCACTCAATAATACCTTATTATTGGGCTCCAAAGCCCCATCATAATACGTGTCACATTTAAGCAGCATCACTAATTTAAATGATTAATTTTATAATTATATGACTCATCAATGATACGACTTAAAAGGGATAGAAAAGTAGAAACTTTTTAGTTTTTTTTTTTTTTTAAACATTGTTTTCAGGAAGAGGAGGAAGAAACAAGAAACAATTTTTTTCTTGCAATTGAAAGAAAAACTACTGTACTTTTCCATATTTTCATCCATATACATATACACTTGTATAAGCATTTACAGTAAATATGTTTGACTCACTCATTGCAGGGGATGGAGCTGGTTTCAGACTGGTGTGAGCACCTAGTTGCAAACCTGGGACCGTATTAGCTGCATAAAAGACGCTTCCTTAAAATTGGAACATCTATAGGAATTGCATTTGCAGCTGTAATTACAGTTGCATAGTGCTGTAAATAATTACTGCGAACCGATACTGTAGGGAACGGTGCCAGATGTTGGTGGGATGGGAAGACAAAGGCTGGTTCAGAGAAATAATTATTGAAGCCGAACTTTATAATAGCAGCAAGTGTAACCTGTCGTCCTCACCTCCCCATCAATACAAAATGAATTTGATTTATCTCACCATATTAAAAAGATTTGAATAGCTACAGTAGACTTGTAAATCTTGGCATTTTGGTGGGAAAAGCCATTTTCCAGCATGATAGAGTGAAAGCCTAAAAAGTCTGTGAATTTGTGTAAAAGCAGGAAACAATAATCTGGAAATGTTTGCTAATAGAGGGACACCAGGGCTATATAGGATGTACTACTAACACTTTAAAATCTGAATAAACAATCAACCGCACAAGAAAGAGTGCTGTTGTACCGAATATAACTGTAACTTAGTCACAGAAGATATTTATAGATGTGCTAATGCTCAGTGCAACAGCAAATCCTCAAGAGTATTATTTATACAACTGCTACACTAATGCTATTTAATGAATGACGGCAATTGCTGCTCTGACAGCTTAAACCATGTCACTCACATTTTTTTTTTTAACTGATTTCAATTTTTACATTACAGTAATGTCTACTTCTGTGAAATGATTGGCTTCAAACTCATCCTCCTGGTCTATAAAGCTTTGAATGAGAATAATATGAAACATTCAGGCCCCTGGGGTCCTCTTCCAGAGTCATAAGCAAACAAGGTGAAGCAGCTTTTATTTTTTACACTCCTTACCTATGGACAAACTATTTATTTCGCCAACTTTATCTTTATAGTCTTCACTTGATTTATTCTCTATTGCATGCCTTTCTTAATAACTTTGTTTTAATGTATCTTGTAATAAAAGTTGTTCTGATTAATATTCAGTGAATTGTCTTGTGTCCGAATAGTACTTGAGAAATAAATGTGCCTTTATGTGCCTTGCCTTGTCTTTCAATCAGGTTATGTATATAATGCTCTCAATCGGAAGGAAACATAACCAAAACAAATTTAAAAGGCAAAACAAAACACAACCCCATGTGTGGCAGAGTGACACATATTGTAAAGTCAAGTAGGTATATTTTGTGCCAAATGTCCCTTACAAATTAAAAATGTATGAGTGAAAATTATATTGCAAAAGTTCTTTTTCTTTTTTAAATTTGCTGAACTCCATATTCACCGCAAACAACCCCCCCCCCCCCCCCCACAGAAAAAGATGTGAACACTTGAAGTGAAGCGCTGCTGTTTTTCCACGCCACATTCCTCGTACTTCAGTCCTGCGCTGATAGCTCAGCCTCCATAATCCCTTTACAGTTAGGCCCCGCCCACTCATTCAGGGTGATTGACAGCTCTCCCGTCCAATCAGGCGGCGGCCTCCACTGTCTGGGCCTCGTTCCTCCTCCCCCGTCCCCTCCCTCTCCCGCTTGTCCGACTTTGTCGCTCTCCTGCCCCGCTAGTCAAGTTCGTCTACTCCGATCTCTTCGCTGGAGCTGAGGAACAACCCGTGGAAGTCCCCAGCCATGGAAGACGACAACATAATAATGCCAGTTTAACTCGGGCGGGAGATTCTTCAAGGTGAGTTGATTTCTTTAAAGCCGGGAAAGAGGAGGGAGGAATTAACGGCGAGGTGGCTGCTGATCGGGGGTGGGGGGGTGGGGGTGGGGGGGGTGTTGTTCATCCGCCTCACTACACGGGGCAGGAGGGGAGAGAGACACAGTTACTCCAATGTTGTTCACTCTGGGGATGTGTCATGCCACTGGCTGCCCCGCTTCTGCCTCTTCAGCTCAAATAGCACCAGCAAAACGAGAATATTTCAAAATGTGCTCACTCGCCTGTAAAAGCTTGTTAAAATGAAGTACATAACCCTGATGGTCATTATATTGTTGTAAACATGGTTTGGTAGCTTGTGTGGGAATGGACGTGTTTGGCAAAAGTGGTGTGTTTGCTGCAAGTTTATGTGTTTGCAAAAGTCTGCTGGGTTTTCTCTATTTATTTATTTATTTATTTATTTTTAGGTGTAGTACCACACAGGACTCAAACACCATTTCACTGCACTTACTTGTCTTCAGCAGCGGAAAGAGGTTTTTACTTAATTACATTAACTGTCATATTGGAGGAAGTATACTAAGGTGTAATTAAAGGTAATTAAAACAACATCTCTATACTGCTGCATCCCTTCCACAGAGGTTCCACAGCAAGCCATTGTCACTTAAGCCGGTTACGCACTGTACAATTTTAATACTCTTATACGTTCACAGCCAGCGACACTGTACGACATCAATCTGATCAACTTTGGGAGCGACTTGGAAGTTTTCTGTGTGCAAATTGCAAGATGAAAACGATGCACGTGATGGCGTAAGTTTAAAACTCCATTCACCAAAAGAAACTTAACGTTTACATTTTTCGAAAGAAATCCCTCCCAAAAATGGGTGTTTACATCCCACATACTTTTTCCACGCGTTTGGCCATTGTCGCCGCAAAGCATCTTTTGGGTGCAGCGCCAGTGTCACGCTCAAGTACGTCATTTCACACAGCATTTCTATTGGTTAGTTAGCTGGCGGAGGTCGCAGCAGAGAATCACACTGTGTGTAGCGGCCTTAAGACATGGATCATTTTTACACCTGATGCCTTTCTTTGTAATTAATTTGCTCTTTATTTTTTAATCATGAACCTACAAGGACTCCCATGGTTACCAAACAACATGGCAAAATTCCACTGTACTGTGTTGATCTGGCTAAAACCACAATATACATGCCTGCAAGTATTTGTAAACATGTTTCAGTGAAATTAAACCTCAATTTCATTCATTGGTTGGCAGTTAATCAGTGTATAACAAAAGTTTTCAGCAGTGCCTGAAATGTTGAATCCTTCAATCAAACTGAGTAATTACATGGTATATGTGAGCATTTACTGAAACACAACATGATTATGTGATTGATATTTTATATAAATGGATGAGATCAATTTGGCATGATTTGTCAATTCTGGAAATTAAGTGTGACATGCTTAAATGAGAATTCATTGATGATGTGTTGTTGTAAAAAAAAAAAAGTAAAGTATAAACTCAACTCTGAAAAGGCAACTTTTTGAAAATGACTCCCAAGGTGGAAGTTTTTTGATCTCGACACGTGTGTGTGTGCGTGTGTGTGCGTGGTTTAAATAGAAAAACAAACAACAGCACCCACTGTTCCCCCTGCATGAAAACTACTATCATTTTCAGAATTGCTGCAGTTTCCATGGCAAAGGACATTGTTTTGAAAATGTTGTGTGTAACGATGAAACTTTGCAAAACGAAAGCAATGTGTTTTTTTCTTCTGAAGGGCTGTCGTGTAAGCGGGGCCTGAGTTAGCATGGAAAAAATAAAGTTTGTGACACTGGGTCAAGACTTCCAAATTATGCAAAGTATTGGTTATTCTAGAGCAATATTTGATCGCATTGTTATGACCTGACATTTGATTTATACAATCAATCTCATTTTAAAGCATATACCAATATATATGAAGCAGATAAAACTATTTGTATAACTGTGTTTAACTACGAGCAACGTTACATGCTTTAAAATGATTAATGTCAGTATGTGTAATTTGTGGGCTTTCACTCCTGGGAGTTTTGTTTGCCGCTCCCAAACACAAGCGCAGAGCTTCCCTTGGCAAACACACTTGTTGCTGTGATAAACATCCCACTCTTTCCCCTTGTATATTTATGTTATGCTGTGATTGTAATTTTGGGGCAGTAGTAAAAGCTACCTCACTGATTAAAAATAAATGGCTGTGCACATGAGCAGACGGAGTCAGGGGAAGACACGAGACAGTGGGACGTGGGTCTCGCTGCAGATGTGCATTCTTGTAACCAGTGGAGTGATGGAGCCTTTAAATAGAGCTCGACAGGAATGCAAACAGACGGCGGGGAAAGATGAAGCCTGAGGGCGTCTCAGGAGTGGAGAGGGAAGGTAGGTGGGAAAAGGGATCAGAGAAGCTAAACGTCGAGCTCTTTCGCTTCAGAGCAACTCACTTTGTTCCTGTTTCCTAAATGACCCTTTATTGAAAAGTGAAGAGCGGGTCAATGTTCATCACTCTCCTCCACCTATTAGGAGATTCAAAACACTTCGGGGAAAGGTTTCAACACAGTGTGCATCAAACGTCACTTTGTGTTTGTTGTAAAAGTTGGACTTTATCCTTGCAGGTTACATCACTGTACATGTGCGTCTGTCCCAGGCTGGCCTGTGACACAATCAAGACTTACAACACTGAAAATTATAATCAATATTTAATTTATTCATCTGTGCTTTTTCAAATAATTCGTTTTTGATTCTTCTTCCTTATGGCTCTGGAGCTCTGAATGTTCTCACACAGGATAGCTAAACTTAGATGTTGAAAGATAAATGAAAATGTGAATTGAGGGCATGAGAGGCACTGCAAAGTCATTATTGTAGCGTCACACTATGATGACCCTGCTTGATTCTGGACTTTCAGTAAGGAGTTTGCATGTTTGTCTTGTTGGATTTCTCATGGTACTTTGGCTTCCACTCACAGTCCATGGATGGATGGAAGGACTTTTACCTATGGAATATGTTTGTTTACTTTAGCGAGCTTGTGAGTGGAAGGTCGGAGTTTGAATTCCACTGCGGGCTGTGTGAGGAAATGCATGAAACCTGGAATCACATCACCACTGTGAAGACGATTGTGTTTGTATATTTAAATGCTCAGATGCTCCAGCGTATCTATACTGTGTGTTGAACGTTGTAACTTTTTCTTATATTTCGAGGCCCGACTCAGCGGTGGCTTCCGATATAGTAGAGCTTTTGCACTCAAAGTGTATTTGGGTGCCTCAGTGGATCAACAGAAGCTCGTTTTCCTACTACAATCTCACGCAGCAGTGAAACCGAACAGCAGAATTGCTCAAACTAACCATGTGATGTTTATATATATCCACAGTTTTCAGTGTTTTACAGTTTGATTGCTGTTTATTTTCTTAAAAAACAAACAAAAAACAACCTCCTTTCAGTATATTCGCCGCAGAGAGATTGACTAATTGTTGCTTCCCTTACCCAGAGTCGGCGTGCTCTCTGCTCTGAGATGAACCAAACACTTGGCCACTCCCTGGCAGCATCGGTGTCGATTACAGCAGCGTTTAGTGTTTCTGGATTTTTAGAGTCTGCTTCGTCCACTCAGGGTGACGTTTATTAGTTTGGACATCCGTGCAGAACATCACCTCTTGTGCTTTCTCGACCACTTCACCACTATGAAACTAAATGTACCGACACGGGGCACCTGGCTGTTTACCTCTGGGAACTCAGCCTACCCACGGATTAAAGGCTTCTGTCTCTATAAAAGGACAACTCCAGGGTATTTTTGGTTTACTGACTGAGTAAAACTTTGAACAAAAGTGCTTTTTGGACTTGTGGATGTTGTGTGCATAGCGAAAAAAGAACGGGAACTCCACCAGCTCAGATTTCAGATGAGTGAAACACCTCAGCTTAAGCACTGCTGACAGTTGGGCTATGTGTTTTGGCCGAAGCATTTGTCTGGGTGTCAAATTAATTTTATACCATGGACTTGACATGAAAATGTAGATGAGTCTTCTGAGAACATATTTCACTTAGTTGCCGTGCTTTATCTAACGTCGTCCGGTTCAACAACAGCCTTTACAGGATCTAAATGTTGATCTAGATGTATTTGTTTGCTAAACAAAATATCAAAAACAGAGTGAAACGGCAGAAACGGCAGATTTTGTGGAAGCGTCTTTATATGAGGTCTTGTTAGGTTACACCAGGGGACCTAATGGTGTCCTAGCGCAGACTAGCGTCTGCGAGGCTTTAAAGGTCCAATA
This sequence comes from Blennius ocellaris, assembly GCF_963422515.1. Taxonomy (NCBI): domain Eukaryota; kingdom Metazoa; phylum Chordata; class Actinopteri; order Blenniiformes; family Blenniidae; genus Blennius; species Blennius ocellaris. Next base: position 15,488,158 of record NC_137664.1, read on the forward strand.
TGATGGACTCAGATGATGCTAATTTTGTTTGTTTGTTGGTGTTCGCTGTGAGTAGTTGCAAAGTGTTGCAGCCTTTCTCATCTGGCAACTTAATTGAGCAGCATTAGCTGTTAAAGGACATACTGTAATAGAGGCTCCAGTTGCCCTCCACGCCAGAGATGGGCGAATTATTTTTCTGCCTGGTTATCAGTTGAATACACAAGCCGGCTATCTTTTAATCTGTCAAGTTAAACTACGCCTTGCTCATGGGATATATGTAACTTGGTTGCATTGAAAAATTCTGTCGATTGTGGAACTTCAGTCAATTTCTTTTTGTTTGCACTTTCGATATCAGTTGTTGGTTTTAGTCGTCATTTTCTGATGTTGTAACTGTGAGTTTGTGCAACTCTCGCTTTTTGTTTTGACTATGGTTTCCTCCACTTCCATTGATTATTATGCATAAGTAATTTTTTTGGGTGTCTTTCGTGTTTACGGATATGGCACATGGTAATAATTAAAGTAACTTTAGTTGCAACCTCTTCACTTGCACATATTTATGAGAAATTTTAATCTTCTGGATACATTTTTGAATAATCGCATGGAAGAGAAAGGCATAAGTTATCAAAACCAAGGATTTGCTCCATTGTTTGCGATGAAATAGCCTCTTTCGTAAGTGTTAAGTCTTCTGGACAGACCTGCAACTGTACAGTATCACTTGGCAGTTCATTTTCTGTTCAGTTAAGTCAAACTCAGCTCCAAACACCTCATTCTAGACCGAGAGAGGTGCTGCTATTCAGCTCCACTTTTTGCTTTTGCTCGATTCCCTGCAGACGGTTCTGGCTGGCAGCTCAAATCTACATCGGCCCTCGCCAAAAACCACACACGCACACGCTGGCTCCACACAGACCTTGACACAGATCCACGCACGCACCTATACATGCATGAGACGACTAACTCAAGACGCTCCGGAGCCGCTGCGTGTGCACACGCACTCATCTAAACTCAGGCCAAGGCTCCGTACTCCTTCTCCGCACTCATATTTCACTAGTCACACACAAGAGGGCCCACAGCAATCAACTTTAAATTAGAGAGAAAGCTGCTCCAAGAACTGGTGGTGCTGGCTGCCAGGTCTGAGGCCATGCCGTTCCTCAAGTGCGTTTGTGAGAGACAGAAAGAGTCAGCTCTTGATATTAAACCAACTTTCAGGGGCTCCGATTAGGGTATTCCTCCTCCTCGGGGCTGCTGTTCATGCACTTTGTCCCCTACTAAGAGCTCTGCTCACTTTTCCATTTCAAGAGTTAGAAAGAAAGAAAACAAAAAGCTTATTATGAAAGAGGTGCAAGATGTTCGCCTTGAACTGAGGCTTTTCTTTTTTTCTGTTCATATTGCAATAATTGTCTGCATTCAACACGGTTCCCTACAGCGTTAAACCAGGAGGTGACTTGGAGCCGTGGTGGTGGTTGTGACAGTGGAGATGTCTTTTTTTTTTTTTTTATCGACTTTATGGACTTTTTAGTTTCACAATAACTGGCTCTCTGAGGTTGAGCTGAGTCTGTGGCTCTGAAAATGAACCTGATACTTGATGCTCAGTAAGTGGGACCTGATGTACACAAGGTTGCTGCGCATCTGTTTTAGATATAAGGCCACTTTATGGCAGTTTCTGGATCCCTTTGTAAACAATATTCAGCCTGTTCCAGAATGTAAAATTATGAACATAAGAGCTGCTTTGAAATTAAAGACGCGTGTGGATAGAGGCAACTCAAAAGACTGAGGTTTTTAAATGAAAACGAGCAAACTATATCAAATCGCAAACACAGGATATAGTGATGATTGTTCAACAGAAAGCAGCTAAATATGGAAATGCGACTTGAGAGCTTATCTTTTATATCACTCTTTCAAGTGACCTGTATCCAGGAGATTGCATTTTAAAGCCTGTTACAACATTTTATTTGTTAGTGATTAGCCTGGTGTTGATTATTGTTGTTGTGTAAAAAAAAAAAAATATATATTTGGGTTTTGTGGTTCTAACCACATTTTGTGTTGAGTTAACCCCTAGTGGAATCACATAAGTAGCACATCGGACTGCATCAAGGTTTTGAGTTTCAGATTAGATCAGAAGCACGGGGGAGTAGGCTCTAACTTTATCCTGCGGTAAGTGGAATGCTTATATTTAGATCTTGTAATCGCAATTCTATCATTGAATCTGTGACGATAAGTTTTCTGTACTTCTTTATCCAATTCACGCACACACAATACACAGAGGGAATGTGCAAACTCCTCACAAAAAGGGCCCCGGAGCCCAACCCGGCAACATTCCCCCTTCTAAGAGGCAAGAGTACTACCTGATGAACTACTGTGTGGCCCCCTGCTCATTGTTTGTTTCATCCCTCTCAGTCTGCGTGTCTCAGATCATTTCCTTCCATGGAAAGGTAGCATTGTTTTTCAGCAGTGTGGCAGCACCAGTGCAGGATCAATGTGTCCTTTTCATGCAAATTTGCTCTCCAACGTTTCCTCTCAGGAAACCCTGCTTTGTATCTGATAGTCATAGACTGATCAGCTTGATGTTACGTAATAATAATAATAATGAACACCAGTGTGTAGAAATGGTGCAGGTTACTCTTTGACATCTTCATGCAGTTCTGCCAGTAAAAGCACCATATTATTTGGGCCTAGTTTATAAACTGAACCGATCCTGTCCAGTGTGGTGTTGACTTTGAAAACAGAGCAAACCGTGGAGATTATTAGAGCCTGGCAGCTCGTTGGGTCTGCACTGGAAAAACGCTCTATTGATTGCTTTGGTTGAAAAAAATTTATACGTCCAAATCATGGACGGTCGCTTGCCAAACCAGAGCGGAGAACACAGTGGATTGATTTACAAGCTGGTGTGGCAGAAATACATACCGGGATTCTGGCGGCTCGGTATTGACTCCCACCCTGCAGGTGCTGGTATTTACCGTCATTGCCAACTCGAAAAAAAAAAAAATCTTTCTATTTGTGAATGGCTTGTAATTACAGTGGCTCTTCAGCTGAGCACATAAATCCACCTTTTTGTTATTTCAAGAGGTTCATTAATACACACTCTCTGGGTGAACTCTCTCTGAGTATATTTGATCGTCTGGAAGATGAAGCTTAGTTTTTCTAGTTCTGTTCAAGTAGTTGTGTTACGCACTGGTTACAAATACAAACTTTGTGTGTACTAAGTGTTGTATTTGTTTTTTTTTTTTTCCTTTGGCCACATTTGCCCATGAAACAGTGACATGAAGGTTTAATTGTGAGTTTGTTACAGTAACAACTTGAACGGGAACAGTTGGTCTCCTGGGCTCCTCGGATAGCCAGTTTTAGATATTTGCCATGACTCAGCCTTTGACGGGGTGGATGATTGTTTTCACAGCTTAAAAGGATGCTTCATTGTGAGAGGATTAAGGTGTGCGGTAGGTGCCATTAGCTGTTGTCCAAATTCCAAACTGTGGCTCAAGTTGTTTAAAAAGGCTATTTCTGGGTGTGAATAATTCATGTGTGTCTTGTGTGTAGCTTGCATATACAAATTAAGTAAAAACAAAGAAACTCTGTCCCACATGTGCGGCCGAGTAGGGAAGTGTGTTTTGAGTATTCATGCATTTGATGACCGCACAGTTTATTTATTTGCATTGGTATATGCATGAAATGGAAATCAGCGGTGGTATCTTTTGGAGAAAGAAGCTTGTTCTGTTATGTGTTTCTACTGGAACTGACATCAGCTGGTAGAGCGTCGGGTAAATCAAGAGCTCTTCATTTCACAGCATTTCCATGAACAAATAGTTATTGTTTATTTATTCCAGCGTCGGTTTTCAGCAGACTGAAGTCGTTTTTTCCTCATCAAGGAGAAAGGACATGCTCAATCACACTGTCATCGTCAACTCTAAATGAAGCTGTTTTAGTCATCTTCATCATGTTGTTTTGGAATCTTAAACCACAATCCAGCATATATTTGTTGTCAACAATTTATTTCCCTTTTATGCCTCTTACCTATTACATAGAAACAGCATCAGCCTCAACTGTTTGCCAATGTTACTTGTCCTTCATCCCATACAAGAAGAAATTGTTCTGAACTTATAAGAAGATCCCAGAAGAGAAGAGCTTAGATGGTTTTCGGAATAACAGACAAACAAAAAGAAACACAAAACACACCCTTAAGTCATTGTTTGACATTGTCTTGACATCGAGCAACAGTGGGTGGTCCAGGCTTTAAAGTGTACTTAAAAGACGTACGACTCATCGCATTGGGTAATTGCCTCAGCTTAGTGCCTTAAGTGTGAGATGTGTCTGAGACAGAGGGCTGTGTGTTTGACCACAGCATCTTTATCTGTCGACTATTTTTACTCTTCTGCCCGTCCATAATTGATAGACTTGTCGCTTTGAATTATGTGACAGTCAGAATTTAACAGTAAGGTCTCTGGTGTGTGTGTGTGTGTGTGTGTGTGTGTGTGTGTGTGTGTGTGTGTGTGTGTGTGTGTGTGTGTGTGTGTCTGTCTGTCTGTCTGTCTGTCTGTCTGTCTGTCTGTTTTCTCCTTCTCTCCTTTTAGTTTTGTTTCTCTGTCACTGTTTCACTCTGTTTATCTTTTGTTACGTCTCCTTTTTATGGTTTTATGTACTTCCTGTGTCCTTCTCCCTGTGTGTTTCCTTTCCTTTGCCTCCCTCCCTTCGTCCCAGCTTGTGTTTGTTGTCTTTATGGAGTGTTAGCACTCTTAAAGGAGATTGAATGGGCGCTATCGAGCATGTCGATCAAATCTGATTTGGCATGCAGGTGACAGAGACACTGAGTTACACTCACAGTATTTCGCTGACGTTCACACTGCAGCTCAAGACTTCTATTTTAATGCGTGGGTACTGCCGCAAGTGATGAAGCGTGCTGTTTGTGTATTATGGATGTGAAAAATTAACGATGTGTCACCTCTTTAGTGAGACGAAACTCAACTCGCTTTTTAAGCATGAGGCAGATGTCAGAATATGTTTGAATTGTGGAAAAAAAAAAGATGATGTATTTTGGATTTAGTTGTGAGAGATTTGCTCATGCTCGAGACTTGAACTGGTTTGACTTCCTCTGATGAGTTGTAGACTCACTTGAGGGTCGGTTGTGCTGCTCAGAAAGTTATCCTTTGGCCTTCCTAGCGTGTGCCCTGAGTTCCCGAGTAATAAAACTGGAACTAAAGCCACGTTTTTGCCACGTCATGGTAAGAGTGTGTTTTGCCCCCAGGGGACGTCACAGTCGGTCATGTGGTCCGTGTGTTTTGACGTTTTACCAGTGGGGGGGCTAAAAAGGCCTTACTCAGAGAGCCAGTTTGTGATGCATCATGATGACATAATACTCTCATAATACTGTCTGCTTTTACATGAGTGTCATTGACTTCTGCTAACAAATCCTTCTGATGCAAATTAACTTCAAAAGATTTTGAGTTGCTATGAGGAGACCTGTTGATGCTACGTATCTGTTAATGAGAGATTATAGGTACATATAATTGGGGCAATATGATTTAATGTTTACATAATGTACGTGCCACAGTTGCATTGATGGATCTGTATTACTTTTAATATGGTTTTATAAATACCAACATATATATATATATATATCAGTTTATTGCCTATTGTGTTTCTGGTTCACTTGCAGAAGTCAATGACACTCATGTATATATATATAGTGCCCTCATTTTATAGTGTGTGTGTGTGTGTGTGTGTGTGTGTGTGTGTGTGTGTGTGTGTGTGTGTGTGTGTGTGTGTGTGTGTGTGTGTGTGTGTGTGTGTGTGTGTGTGGATATGTGTGCCTTTTACATATTTTTTCTGTCTGAAAGTATTTTGAGCACCGTTTTATTGTCTTAACATTTCTCTTTTTATAAAGAGATGATGCTACAATATACAGGGATTTTTATGATTTTATTAAAATGGATTGCACTTGTGGTCTTACGTATTAAAAATATGTTATAGACGACTAAAGGAACACAGTACTGACATGTTCTTGTGAGACTTTGATCATAGATTTCTACTTAAAGAAAGTCTGTAAGTGAGGAATTACTAAATCAGTCTCAGCAAGTATGAAATGACTAAAACATTTTTTTCTTTTTCCCGTAAAGTATAAAAAAATGCTTTGATGTTCATTTCCTCATTGAGGGGTAGATGAAGTGCCTGACATTTGCAGTTAATTACTGAAGGTCTGAATCACATCTCGCTTTACCGTTTGTAAATGCTCCGTCTATCTCAGTTGGATAAATATGGCAGCGTTGGGCGCAGTCTTTAGTTTCTTGGAATGTTTCAACCAAACAAAAAGCTGTTTTGAAGACAGTTTTATGGCCTGTGTTAGGGTTGGTTGCAATGAGCTGGCACCGCTGACATCATTGCATTTCAGAAACGCTCTGCAGAGCTTCAATTAAAGTTATTAAATGGACTTCACTTTAAAATAGATATGCGTGCTTCATTTTGCAGGATATGAAACCATTCCTTTTATTTATAGATGACAGTCAAGTGAGAGATCAGACTGGATCTGTTGTATTCATCCCACTGTGTGCTACTGAAGTTTTTTTCTTCGGGTCAACAGACAATGTCAATAATGTGTCAACAAACGAATATCATTTGATATAATATGTCCAAAGCTGCAAGCATGTCTGGATCGGATTGGGTGAGATGCCTGGGTAACAGAGACCGGTGAGGAGAAACATGCCTCTCTACTTTGTGTTCGGTAACCGTAATGGTTGACCATATGGACTCTGTTTGTGTAAATGATTTTCAAATGGAGCTTTTCTGTTAGGTCAACATGGCTAATGTGTTTGAAAACACTGCAGTGGGAGGAAGTAACCGCATGAGGAGAGGTGTCTCTCACTTCATTGCCTCTGGAGATTCCATTCACCTGTCGGACGTTCAATAGGAGGGACCTGTTTGAAATCTGTTAAGTACATTAGTAGATTTGTTTCTGAAAGTTAGGGTTAGGGTTAGGGTTAGCCCTAACCCTGATTGTGAGCAGAAGTTTGTCTCAGGCCCTGTGTGTATCACAACGTTTTCACGAAAACGTTTGCAAACGGCTGCCAAGATGGAACTTTTTCAAAGCACCCCATCTCTATGTAAATGGGGGAAAATGCACATTTTTGAAAACACTCTGAGTCGTTCTCTGTCCAAATGGGGGAAAAGAAAACTTTCCTGAATAGATGCGATTGCGTGTGCACGCCATGGCCGGAGTAAATAGTTCTTCTGCACATGTGCAAGTACAATGATAAAAACAAACAGCGTGTTGTGACTCCCAGTTCATTTGTGAGTCTTTTGTTGAGACCTATGTGTGTGTGGTTTAACGACTAAAACAAACAACAGCACCCACTAGTGGCCCTAAATGAAAACCACATTGTTTACAGGATTTCTGCCATTTCCGTGTAAATACACATTGTTTAAAAAAAAAATACTAAATGCGAATTTGAAACAAAAACAATGCATTTTCAATTGAAAAATAGTTGCATAAATGGGGCTTCAATAGTTGGTATTTTTCCTCAGCAGTGTGAGAAACTCACTTCTCAGCTTTATAAAAACTTTTATGCTTGATTTTGCTCCGGCATTTCAAAGCTACATCTCTTTTCGCTAAACTGGTCAAGTAGTAAACATGGCATTACACATACATTCTGCTGAATGCAGTCAATTGTGTTGTACTGTATTTTGAAGCCGATGCCTAACATGTATCATCAGATTTGAACCCTGAGACCCTCCCTCCCCCCTGCTGCTGCCTTTGATCCTAAACATGCTTCATAATCTGCTTTCTGAATCACGCAGGAGACACACACACACACACACACACACACAGAAGACACGTACACACAAACGTGGAGTGGCTCAAAATCAACAAACTTTGAAACCAAATCATGGCGGTGGACTGTAAATCAGCCCGCTATCTCTCCATACTATCTCAAGCAAACCGGTTGGATGGTCTGCTGTTTGCGAGCCAGGTTGGGGCTGCAGAGCCAAGCAGTCTGATGAGGGCATTTTCTTACTTTGTCACTCGATTATTCCGAAAGAAACATTGTTATGGTTTGATTTGAATCCTGCTTAAAGCAATCACAGCGTGATTAGCTTGTTGACGTCTTCTTTTTTTGCTCTCTCTGTCAATTAAAGTCTAATCTACTTTGCTGAGCTAAGCTGCCATGAAATGGCTTTACCCTTTTGTGTAGCTCGGCCTGAATAACCTCATCATTGCTCATGATGACTTTTCACTTGAGCCTGGCATATAGAGGGTATGTTTGCCCCAGCGTCTGCTTTGACTGAATAGCTGTACTGTACATCTTCCAGTGTACACTAACGCTGTGTGTGTGTGTGTGTGTGTGTGTGTGTGTGTGTGTGTGTGTGTGTGTGTGTGTGTGTGTGTGTGTATGTGTGTGTGTGTGTGTGTGTGTGTGTGTGTGTGTGTGTGTGTGTGTGTGTGTGTGGTGTACAGTGTGTGAGAGCTGCTTGTTTACCTCTACGATCTTTTCACCCGGTGCACTCTTAGTAAGTTTGATTCAATTTGTAAATACAAACTAAGCCACAAAATATATGTTTTTTTATGTTTTAATGGAAGCTCTGCTACTAATGTGAGGTAGCCCACCAGTGCACGCCTGCCTAATATCATTCACATGTGGAAAGGTCAACATTTGAACTGTTGAGAGCGAGATGACAAGGTGTGACAGATGTTGAAGAAACAGAACCTTCCAGCTGGTAATTGAGTTAATCCAGCTGTGTCCTTGGTTGTTCTGTCTGTATTACTATCTTTGAACCCAATTACTTGGAAATAATAGACTCAGAGGCTTCACTATTTTTCCCCATATATATATATATATATATATATATATATATATATATATATATATATATATATATATATATATATATATATATATATGTGTGTGTGTATATATATATATATATATTTTTTTTTTTTTTTTTTTTGCGTCAGGTGCCCTTATCACTGTCTGTTTATGTGGTTAGGAAGAAACCTCCCCCTTTTTGTACTTTTCCCATTTCTCCATTCTTGCTCCAGCTCTCCCTCCCTCTCTTTCAATCTTAATTCCACCACATTCCAACCTGCAACGAATTAAACATCAGCAATCCCAGTCGAATACGTTTTTAGAAAGGCAAATCACTTGGATGAAGCTTCTCCCCTGTGGCCAAATGTTTTTAGTTCATCACTCACACGGTTTACTTTTTGTTTTTATGGGTTTGCAAAGTGAAAACATGTGAAATATTTTAATAGAATTGAATGTCCCTAATGGAAACGTCTAATGTTTATTTGCTATTTTTTGAATAGATTTTTCCATTCTTTTTTTTGTTTTGTTTTACATAACATTCTCATCAGTATGACTTTACTTGAGCATTTTGTTTGTGTAAACACTTTTTTGGTGATTGTCAAACATATACAGTAAGTGTGTGTTTTATTTTTTTTGTACATCGCATGTTGACCTGATATGGTGCAGCCCTAGGGCAAGCAATCAGTAAAGAAAGAGCAATGTCATTTTTAAAAATTTTGAAATAAACAACAGTTACATGAGTAAAGCAGACTCAATTTGATTGTGCATTGAGGATCGTTTGCATAAATAATGCATGCATAAATGCATTTCCCCTGTCACAATGCGAACACAAGTTATGGCAAATGGACACTAACTAGACCGACCACCGTGTCAATCTTTACCATGCCATATATAATAACAACAATAAATGTTAAATATAATATGTTAATCCAAACCAGATTAACCAAACATGTACAAGTCAGTGCTCTTTCAGTACTTACACAACACCTTACAGCATTAACTGCAGATATTTTGGTGAAGAAAATTAAAATTGTGCAGTTTTGGCATGAGGTAAACTTTGCTTTAGTGGTGAACTGTGAAGTAATGTTTGGAGTATTTTCAACCCTTTTAATGAAGCTTTATTTGTATAAACGCTGTATTACAAGGGGAGACACACTCTGCTGTATCTGTATATGTTCAAGTGAGATACCAGACACATAAAACTCATCACTTCCTGTTTATAGTATAGTGAGTACATGAAGGCTTCACCGAGCCTTGTGTTTAATTATGAACTTTTCTTTATATACATTCGATTAGTGTTCTGTTCAGTGGAGTTTATGACTAGCAGGACAGGCATTAACTGTTCCAAATGTGGTTTACATTAGCATTGCACTGTACCTCACTCCTCCTCCTCCTCCTCCTCCTCCTCCTCCTCCTCCTCCTCCTCCTCCTCTTCTTTTCTTCTACTTTGTCTCCTTTCCAGCTGAATTTTTGCAAAGACAGTCAGACAGTAGTAATAAAAAAAGACATGAGTTTCTCATATGTGCGCTCTGGTTTATGATGTGCTGTTCCTGGATGTTAAACTCACTGTTTTATTCCGCTTTTGTGTGCATTTGCAAGACCGCTGAGATTTGACACACAATGATTTCAGTGTCTCATTTGATTTGACACCTACTGAGCACGTCACATCACTCAATTATTAACTGTTTTCCCTCTGCTTTTAATGCCTGTACTTTCTTTCTTTCTTTCTCTCTCTCTCTCTCTCTCTCTCTCACTCTGCCTCTCTCTACCTGTCTATATCTGCATGTTGGGGCAGCCAGTCAGCCAGTCTGTTGTAATGGGGAAAGCATGGAGTTCCCAGCAGAGTGACTCATTGCTCCAGCGAACAGGGGTCGTGTGTGTGTGTGTGTGTGTGTGTGTGTGTGTGTGTGTGTGTGTGTGTGTGTGTGTGTGTGTGTGGGTGTGTGTGTGTGTGCGCTGTGTGGGTGGTTGTGGGCGGGATTTCCATGTCTGTGCGTGTCAGTAAGTGTACATACATGTATGTCCTGCCATGGTTCTGCTGTTGGGATGTATATGTTTCCCGTGCCTTTCCTTCCCGCTGAACACATGCTGAAGTTGCTCTGAACTGCTGCGTAAAGGTCGTCACAAACACACAAACGTCACCGCATCCACCATGAGGAAAACATCTTCTTTCCTTCCTCATAGACGTACTCCTACTCTGGGTGAAAAGTCTGCCTTTGAAATCTATCCTTAAGTGTTTTTGGCCAAAAGCATGTTATTAACATTTCACGAGGACACCCAGAAATGCAATAGCTGTTGATAAAAGTAACACAATATGCGATCTCTAAGTATACAATAGCAATAAAAGATATGCATATGTTGGTAGGCATGGTTGAAGTCAGGATTTTGCTGATGTTAAACTGACCTATGATCTTTTTTCTTCTTAAACTTCACTCAGTCATACTTGACAGCAAAAGTAGATTCATGTTATATTCAGATAGCCAGTTAGTTTGCTGAAAAGGACATAAGATAAGTGAATTAATGTTAGTGTAGGCTTTAATTATTAGCTGAGTTGTTATATTTGCCCTAGGTTGTATTCCATGATCCGGTGTCTCTACAACCGCTTTGTTGGCCAATAAAGGACTTGACATTGAGGGCAGTCCCCCTTGAACTGCAACCTTATCGTGGTGGGGGAGTTTGAGCACCCGAATGACCCTCGGAGCTATGTTGCCGGGGGGCTTGCCCCCCCAGTAGGGTCTCCCAAGGCAAACAGGTCCGAGGCGACGGGTCAGACTAAAAGCAGTTCACAAGACCCCATGGACACACTCACGAGGAAAAAGGTGACGTCGCCCGGTTTGGCGCAGCCGGGGCCACACCCTGGAGCCAGGCCCGGGGTGGAGGCTCGCACGCGAGCGCCTGGTGGCCGCGTTCTTGCCCGCGGGACTCGGCCGGGCTCAGCCCGAAGGGACGACGCGGGCCCCTCTTCCTCATCCTCCTGTGGACCCACCACCCACAGAGGCTGCCGTAGGGGTCGGGTGCAATGTGGATTGGGTGGCAGTCGACGGCAGGGGCCTCGACGACCCGATCCCCGGACACGGACTCTGGCTTTTGGGACATGGAATGTGACCTCGCTGGGGGGGAAGGAGCCCGAGCTTGTGAGGGAGGTTGAGAGATACCGGCTAGATATAGTCGGGCTCACCTCCACTCACAGCTTGGACTCTGGAACCCAGCTCCTCGACAGGGGCTGGATACTCCACTTCTCTGGAGTTGCCCGCGGTGTAAGGCGGCGGGCTGGAGTGGGCTTGCTTATTGCCCCACAGCTCAGCCGCCATGTGTTGGAGTTCACCCCGGTGAACGAGAGGGTTGCGTCCCTACGCCTACAAGTAGGGGACAGGTCTCTGACTGTTGTTTCGGCCTATGCACCGAACAGCAGTTCAGAGTACCCAACCTTCTTGGAGTCCCTGGGAGGGGTGCTGGATAGTGCCCCAACTGGGGACTCCATTGTTCTCCTGGGGGACTTCAACGCCCACGTGGGCAATGACAGCGAGACTTGGAAGGGGGTGATTGGGAGGAACGGCCTCCCCGATCTGAACCCGAGTGGTGTTCTGTTATTGGACTTCTGTGCCAGTCACAGCTTGTCCATAACGAACACCATGTTCGAGCACAGGGGTGTCCATAAGTGCACATGGCACCAGGACACCCTAGGCCGGAGGTCAATGATAGACTTTGTGGTCGTGTCATCTGATCTCTGGCCGCGTGTCTTGGACACTCGGGTAAAGAGAGGGGCAGAGCTGTCAACTGATCACCACCTGGTGGTGAGTTGGATGCGCTGGACTGGGAGGAGGCCGGATAGACTCGGCAGGCCCAAACGTGTTGTGAGGGTCTGCTGGGAACATCTGGCCGAGCCTTCCGTCCGCGCAGCCTTCAACTCCCACCTCCGGGAGAGCTTCTCACAGATCCCGAGGGAGGTTGGAGACATTGAGTCCGAGTGGACAATGTTCTCAACTTCCATTGTCGAAGCTGCTGCTCGGAGCTGTGGCCGCAGGGTCTCTGGCGCCTGTCGTGGCGGCAATCCCCGAACCCGGTGGTGGACACCGGAAGTAAGGGATGCCGTCAAGCTGAAGAAGGAGTCCTACCGGGCACTGTTAGCTCATAGGACTCCCGAGGCAATCGACAGGTACCGGCAGGCCAAGCGAGCCGCAGCCCGGGCTGTGGTGGAGGCAAAAACTCGGGTCTGGGAGGAGTTCGGAGAGGCCATGGAGGAGGACTTTCGGTTGGCCTCGAGGAAATTCTGGCAAACCGTCCGGCGCCTCAGGCGGGGGAAGCAGTTCTCCACCAACACTGTTTACAGTGGAAGTGGGGAGCTGTTGACCTCAACTGGGGACATTGTCGGGCGGTGGAAGGAATACTTCGAGGACCTCCTCAATCCCACCACCACGTCTTCCATTGAGGAAGCAGAGACTGGGTTCTCAGAGGTGGACTCGTCCATTTCCCAAGCTGAAGTCACCGAGGTTGTTGTGAAGCTCCTCGGTGGCAAGGCACCGGGAGTGGATGAGATTCGCCCAGAGTTCCTTAAGTCTCTGGATGTGCAGGGACTGTCGTGGCTGACTCGTCTCTGCAACATCGCGTGGCGGGCGGGGACAGTACCTCTGGACTGGCAGACCGGGGTGGTGGTCCCTCTCTTTAAGAAGGGGGATCGGAGGGTGTGTTCCAACTACAGAGGGATCACACTCCTCAGCCTCCCCGGGAAAGTCTATTCCAGGGTACTGGAGAGGAGGGTCCGGCCGTTAGTCGAACCTCGGATCCAAGAGGAACAATGCGGTTTTCGTCCTGGTCGTGGAACACTGGACCAGCTCTATACCCTCCACCAGGTGCTTGAGGGTTCGTGGGAGTTCGCCCAACCAGTCCACATGTGTTTTGTGGATCTGGAGAAGGCGTTCGACCGCGTCCCCCGAGATGTCCTGTGGGGGGTGCTCCGGGAGTACGGAGTCCGGGGTCCCTTGTTGAGGGCTGTTCGGTCCTTGTATTCCCGGAGCAGGAGTCTGGTTCGCATTGCCGGCAGTAAGTCGGACCTGTTCCCAGTGCACGTTGGCCTCCGGCAGGGGTGTCCTTTGTCACCGGTTCTGTTCATCATATATATGGACAGAATTTCTAGGCACAGCCGGGGGCCAGAGGGGGTCCGGTTTGGGGACCACAGAATCTCATCTCTGCTATTTGCGGATGATGTGGTTCTGTTGGCCCCATCAAGCCTGGATCTCCAGCGTGCACTGACACGGTTCGCAGCCGAGTGTGAAGCAGCTGGGATGAGGATCAGCACCTCTAAATCCGAGGCCATGGTTCTCGACCGGAAAAAGGTGGCTTGCCCCCTCCAGGTCGGTGGAGTGCCCTTGTCCCAGGTGGAGGAGTTCAAGTATCTTGGGGTCTTGTTCACGAGTGGGGGAAAGATGGAGCGTGAGATCGACAGGCGGATCGGTGCAGCGTCTGCAGTCATGCGGACGTTGTATCGGTCCGTCGTGGTGAAGAAGGAGCTGAGCCAAAAAGCGAAGCTCTCGATTTACCGGTCGATCTTCGTTCCTACCCTCACCTATGGTCATGAACTATGGGTCATGACCGAAAGAACGAGATCTCGGATACAAGCGGCTGAAATGAGCTTCCTCCGTAGGGTGGCTGGGCGTACCCTTAGAGATAGGGTGAGGAGCTCAGTCACCAGGGAGGAGCTCGGAGTAGAGCCGCTGCTCCTCCACATCGAGAGGAGCCAGCTGAGGTGGCTCGGGCATCTATTTCGGATGCCCCCCGGACGCCTCCCGAGGGAGGTGTTTCGGGCATGTCCCTCCGGTAGGAGGCCTCGGGGCAGACCCAGGACACGCTGGAGGGACTATGTCTCTCGGCTGGCCTGGGAACGCCTTGGGGTGCCACCGGAGGAGCTGGAGGAAGTGTCTGGGGCGAGGGAAGTCTGGGCAACTCTGCTCAGACTGCTGCCTCCGCGACCCGGCCCCGGATAAAGCGGTAGCCAATGGATGGATGGATGGCATTGAGGGCAGGATTAACCAAAAAGTTCAAATCTGCATTATAACAATACAATAACTGTAATGTCAAAGCCTGCTGATATCTGATATTCTGCATGAATCTTTATTGTTCGCAGCTTAAAGATGGAAGGCGGGGCAGCCTCTTCCCACCTCCAAGTGTTTGGAATTGTGCCAGAATGGCAGTAAATGCGATTGAATTTATGACACCCCTTAGGTTACATTTCTTCAGTGAAAGCTCTAACATAAGAGCGTTAATAGCTGTGGAGACAATAGAGCGGGGGGTGGGGGGGAGGGGGGGGTCGGCTTCACACATCACATTTTACCGCCCCTCCAAATTGGAAAGGAGCCAGTGTGCATGAATCATGGTTGCATCAGCAGATTTTTATCTGTCACACAAACAGTGAATTTTTGCATTTGTGTTGGATAATTTAGAATTGAAAGAAGTGCACCCTATGCATTGCTCTGCTTCACTACTAGAATCCAGGTCTGTAATTATCGGCAGAGAGAGAGACACTATAATTATAATCAGTTTTAATAGAGTTCACCTTTTCCTGTCAGACACGAATACATATTAAAAAAAAAACCATCCAATTATTTTGTTGATGTAAAGTTGTGAATGAAAAGCTCATGCACAGCCACTCCAGTTGATTCACGTGAACTTTTGAATTAGTAGTGACATCAATGTGACATTATTCCACCGGGGGAGTGTGTCTCGCCTGCTCCGTTCCAGTGCACCACAGCAGATCATCTAATCCACAAGTCTGATCTGACACAAGTTGGGTTTTTTTGCAGGATCCTGCAAACTCCTAGTTATGAGCTTGCTATTATCTAATCTGTAGGCCAATATAATCTATTACTTGTGTAATAGAGAAACAGTCACATTCACACCCATGAGCAATTTTAAAGTCACCGATTGGCCACAAAGCCATGATTTGGACTGTGGAAATGCACAGGGAGAAAATGCAAACTCTGCAGGAAAAGCCCCCAAGCCTAGACTGAGTGAATGTCCACACGAGAGCGCTGTTTCACGTTAACACATTGTTTTCAGCTCATCATCCACACGGTTTTAGGAAACAAGAAACTGATCCAGAGTCGGGAAATTCTAAAATGCCGGCTGGACTTTGAAGTGTGGACGGGCAAATACGCGGAAAACGGGGATGTCATTGACCCCCTCTCCTCCCCTGCTGCATTTGTTTTTATTGCATTTGGTGAGTCATAGTGCCCCCTAAAGGCCTAGCATATGTACTACACCGTGTTCGGTCACGTTCATAGTGACGTGTGGATCGATTTTGTTTTGTTTCTAATGCCGGAGAGAAAAAACATTGTTTTAGATCGTATGGACGGTGCCTTAAACTAGTAATTTCCTCACTATTAGGTGAAAGGGCTGACCACTGATTAACAACATGGCCCACATGTTGTATTTATTTTTAACCCTAACCCTTTCGCCATCAAAATGAAAAGAAAATGACACCCAATTCCATCAAATGCCTTTAAACAGCAGTACGGTTCTTCACATCCAATGGTGTTTAACACTTATGCAAGTTCAAAGTTCTATGCTGTGGTGCAACGAGCAGCCAGTGTTTTAAATCTTCGCCTTGGTTCTCTTGAAGTCTGGACCCAAGCTGTGCAGTTCAGTCCCATTAATATTACACAAGAAAGCAATAAACAAACCAGACAGCAACATACAACACTTTAGGACAGGACAGAAGTCACATTTTGTTTTACTTTGGTTGCAGTCAAGGTTTCTCCTTTTAATACAAGTTAAGCTTTGAACAACTTCTGTCGCCACCGTTTCCATTGTAATGACATGCTATCAATGGAGACAAATCACAACCTTTTTTAACATGCAGACATTCCAGTTAGCCATATTTTTGTGTGTGTATATTTATGCCCCTGTGTGTTTCTCAGCGTTGCATAAAACAGCAATCTTCAGCTATCTGCTTCATGTCTTTATAATTGCTCCCAGCAGTAGAATGGCGCCAGTCAAATATACATGGACGCGCACTGAAACGCCTACATGTGCGCACACACTGATACACATGGACTCGCAGCAGCTCATCAGAGGAGTGTGGCAAAGCAGAACTGCGTGGCGTTTGTTGGCAGGCTAACCTGCAAGCTTATTGACTTGGACTCCGCGTGTTACAGCTATCGTCGGCAACATACGAGCCAAAGTTAAGTCCTTGCATGCATTCGCCAAAGTGATTACTCAAGGTATCAAAAGACCCACCCCTAATCCAATAATTGTGGTCAGAATTGATGAATTTGTTTTGCGAGGAATCTAACTTAAAACACAGCCTTTCATTATTTGCCCCAAAACTTGGAGAAATTTATAGTTCAAGTGTTCGCCTGTCAGTTCTTTACTCTCTGTTGGGTTTTGTCATTGCTTGTAATATTTATGTATATTGGCTTTGCGGGACTAGTAATTGATCACACAAGCAGACTTGTGTACGTGTGTCCCTGTACGCCTGTGGCTGTGTCTGCCTGTATGTGAGGCTTTGTTGGATAACAGAGAGCAGATGTGGGAGGGGAGGTGGGTGTATGTTTAAAGAGCTTGTCATTGGCTCATACTGAGCAGATGTTTGTTGGGCCAGCATCTCCCTGCTGCTGCTACTACGACTCAAAATGTTCGGCTAGATTTCAGATAGTGAAGCAAGCAGTACAGAGCAGGCGCGACACTCACAGGTACACTCCGTCAGGATGTGCGATTGGACACGGCGCCCTGCTCGATGCATTGACAAAGGTTTAGGTCAGTGTGCAGACTACTAGGAGCTTCAAGTGTGGACACTATTGCTGTGGAATTTTCCAAACCACGGTTATGAAATGCTGTGGTTTATGGTAATATCCGTGTGCTGCCAGCTGAGTCCAGTTGAACGTAGTCCAAACAGTTAAGGGTAGTTAAACACAGCCAAACACGTTGAGTGGTGAGATCACATCTATGGTCGACTTTGTTTGTGGAAATGTTTCTTTTGTCACTTTCTGTGTGTTCGCTTCATTTCGTTTCTCACTGTGCATTTACAAGAACAGTGTATTGTTGTCATTGGGGCTGTACCGATCCACGTTTTATTCACTTCCTATTCCGATACCCGAATTTGGACACCTGCCGATACCAATACTATTTCAATACCAGAACCCCAAATGTAGATAGCCAAGATCATCTGAATGATTTGAATGATACATAGAAAGGACTCAAGCTGTAGTCATGGGGTGATTCCACGTTGGATACCAACGTAGTAGTTTTTGTTCATTTAGCTTAATATTGGTCTTTTATTATTTCAGTTGTTTCCAGTTTTATTATCATCTTATATACAAAGAAATAAACTCCAGAGTGTTATGGCTTGGTGACAGGTCAAGTAAAGCCCAGTAGACTGATTATCGCTTTGCTTTAGGATTATCAAGACTTAAAAAAAAAAAAAAAAAAAACACTCATTCAAAAACACAGCCATACTGTACAGTGTACCGAGTGTTGAGTTGTAGCAGATCTTGACAGAAAACTGTGGCATTTCGTGAACAATGAGTTCTGTGTGTACTGTTAGACCCCTGAATGAAGACTTCCATGGCTGCTGTTGGCAGCAGATGTGGTTCCACTGGACAGCATCTGTTTGGCCACTCTATTTGTAGTCGTTCGCCTCTCTTGCAGGAGTGCTTGTAAGCTGGAACTAAATGTCTTGGCTCTCATCAGTGATTTCATACACAAACTTTATGGAGTTGGTTACCAAGAAAAAAGAAATTGGACATATTACTGGAAGAAGAAAAAAAAACCTCTCTAACAGAAGTGACTTCAGTCATTGGCATTAAGACAATGAACTCTAAATTACAAGATTTCTTGATAATGACTCTTTGTATCTGTGAGTATTTTTAAATTTACTCTGAAAATACTAGAATTTAGACCAAGAATTGTCTTCAGTTCTAGAGTATTGATGAGAATGATTTGATTGAACTTATCTAACACTGTCATTTGTGAAGATACTTGGCTGCCCGTCTTTAAATTCCGAGTCACGACTTTCTTTTGATGCCACTTTGCAGCTCCACCATGACTTTGCATCCAGAAAAGTGAAGGTTGAAACTCTCACCGTGGTTCGCTTTAGCACATGGCGGTGTTTACTCTGGCACTGACTGCCAGGACAGATTATTTTATTTGTATTTTTTTTCTCTCATCCCTCTTAAGCAGAGCAATATACACACCTCACACCTTACCACATGCAGGAGATTGATGGTTGCCTGTGGTCGGTGTTGAAGCAGCTGTCATTTAATACAGCTCGGTTTCACTCTTCCCTCTCCATCACCACCAGCCCTCCAGTGAGAAATAACTGTGTAAAACTTAATAAGTCACCAGATGTTTTTGCATATTGCCAACTGCGGGAAGAGCAAGAGAAATTCAATGGATGCACTGTCAACAGGTGTAGATGAGAACCTCAGACGTCTGCTCAACTTTTACTGGCCATCAATTATTGATCAGCAATTGGATTTTCATCCATCCTTGTTTCCTGCAGTCAAACATGAGACACGTTTAATTAGGAATCAGATTTTTTGTTACTTCAAGATTGAAAACTGAGAGTAAGAAAAGCGATCACTAATATTTCAGATTTTTTTCCCTCCACTTTGTGATTAAGTACATTTTTATAGACAGCCTGCTTCTATCGTTTTATATTCAACCAATAAATTATTATATGTTTCTGTATCAGTTATTCAAGTTTTTTTGTCTTTATATGTAAAAATGTGTTGACAAAACCAGAAATGTCGCTAAAAATGTCTTGGTTTGTTCGGATGAACTGTTCACAACTTAGTGCCATTTAAAATATGCTCATGATGGACATAAAGAAATAAAGGATTTTCATATATTTGGACAAGAAATTTCAGAATTTGGGATTTTTACAAATGAAAAAGGAGACTTTGAAATCATTTTTTTTTTTTAAATGATGACTTGTAGTTTCATGTCATTTTGCGATTCCATTAACTGACAATGTATCATGGTTTAAGTGATGTTAAATTGTTTGTTTATGATCAAACTGAATCATGTTTGACAAACTGCAATGAGGAAGGCTGAAATCACGTGTTTACTAGTTGAAGGTGTGTGAAATGATCATTCAGTTGCTTATCACATGGGATTCTTCACCAACATTAAATTGCTCCCTCCAACACGCATGTACGCTTGCAATGCCGAGCACGACTATTCCAGACCGTGGCACATGTGTGTGAATCCGGGTGTTTACTTCAGGGTTCACCTCATTATGCATTTCAGCCTGTGTTTGTTTATACATAAGGTTGGAGGTTCTGCGTTATAGACCAGTACGCTTGCTGGATTGTATGTGTGTGTGTGTGTGTGTGTGTGTGTGTGTGTGTGTGTGTGTGTGTGTGTGTGTGTGTGTGTGTGTGTGTGTGTGTGTGTGCATGTGAATAACTGGCATATGGTAGCCATCGTGCCCTGGCGGCCGAGCTGAAGGAAATTCCAGCGTTATGGAGTTAAGGCCAAGATACTACAGCACCACACACATGCGCACACGCACACGAAACAGCACAGGTTTGTGTTTCTTGTGCCAAACCCCTGCACACAGTCATTTTTTTTTTTTTTTTCACTTTTGAAGAGACTAACAACTTGATGGAAAATGTTCTTTTCACTAACAAGCCAAAAGCTGTTTTGCATTTAATATTCCCTCTCCTTTTCTGCAAAGCACTCATCCTGCCCTATTTTGTCTCACTCTCTCACACACACACTCAGGCCTTGGTCTGTGGGTTGGCTTGGTGCTATCTCTGTACACACATGGCAGCCATTACTTTTTGTGTGTTTAGGCCTGGGCAAGAAATTGGACACAATCCCGGCAGTTTGATTGCTGGATAGCGCGAGCATGCATTAGTATCTGTCGTGGGCTTTAGTCTGGTTTGCAATATCCACCATGGCTTCATATATATTTATGCCAGCCTATCTTTTGTCCATTTGTCATTCCGCGTGTGGTTGAAGGAGCATTGAGTCCAACTATGTGTTCAGCCGCATTAGCAGCCTCTGCCATCATGGCCTCCATGATGCTCCTATTTCATTGAATAAGCCAAAAACACTTCCACAGTTTAAACTTATTATAATTATGACAAAGCACTGATTGTATAGCAGCCATGAAACTATTGCCAGACCTGCGATGATGGCTGATTGATCAGTAAAGGATTTCACCGCCCTCCCGGCTTCTCCTTCCTTGGTAACAGATGTCCTTGTACTTGTTCCTCAGGAACATGGCCTCTCATTTTTCCACTTCAGCGGCGTCCTTATCGCTTGTGCACTTAAGACCTATCACCACCGGATGGTGGAGACTACCGGACCTTTTTTCTGGACAGCAACACCACTTATCGTTCTCTCGATGTGTCTTTGTTGCTGACACTGCCAGATACATGTACTGTGAGCTTTTATATCTTCATGCAGTAGCCGGTCATGGCACTTCTATCCTTCTTATCCTTTCACCTTTCCAAGTATGTGGCCATGGCACGTCGGTTTGGTGCTGCCAAGTAAAATATTTGAGTGCGACAGAAAGAGGGAACAAGACAAAGGATGAACGGACAAACACAGCAGCTGAAAAAGGAAAATGTAATTGGTCAGATGAGAGAGATAGTTTTATGTAAATCTCATTTTCATTGATTTTAGCAAGTGCAGAAAAACGGTCGAGAAGAAAGTTCAGGCTGGAGTTGGAGGAGACAAGTGCCAGGGCTGATGTGTGACAGACGGATAGCAATACGAGTCAAAAGCAAGATTTACAATAAAGTATGTGATAATCAGAGACAACATTGTTAAACGTGTTAGTCAAAATTGAACCAGCTGCATAAAGAGTGTGTCAGAAATGTGCTGCATTGATAAAATGTCCTTTTCTTGCATCTAGTCTGGGCGAACATAAATTGCAAAGATGGACATCTCTCTCATTGTAGCCTAGCGTGTGGAGCACATTTCCAGGTGCACCAGCAGCAGTGTGTGCTTCACTTATATGTTTACACAGAAGGCGTTGAAGCATAGTGTTGAACAGACTGTTGTCAGGTATGCCTGTAAAATAGACAGAAATAGACTGGATGGTGAAAATGATGCTTGAAGTTGTGGTTGAAGTCCTCATAAAGAACAGGAAGTCGGTGCTTTTGGCTAAATTTAGAGCAGAGTAACTCCCATACAACTACTGTGAGTGAGACATTTTTAATTGATCAATATAGAATGTTTATTTTTTGCTACTAAACTTCTACTGTGTGTATTTTCCATATGATAAGGTTTTGAACAACGGTGAAGTGACTACAATGAAAAACACATAATGATGATTTTTAGGAAAATACACTTGATGATTAATGCCTCTATAGAAGCAAATAAACTCATTTAAATGCAAGTTCATAATGATAACAATAATAATAATTGTAATGATCATAATACAAAGAAGAAGAAGGTTATTAAAGTCTTATTTTTAATTTGTCAATTTTAAGTGAATGTTTATTAATTAAAAAAAAACAAGTTGAGCTCCATATCAATGCTGCACAAGGCGCACACGGCAATTTTGTGTCTTATCTTTTGTTGTTACGTGTTCTAGCACACGCACACGCACACGCACACACACACACACACACACACACACACACACACACACACACACACACACACACACACACACACACACACACACACGCACACACACACACACACACACACACACACACACACACACACACACACACACACACACACACACACGGGCGCACATCACGTCAGTCAGCAGCGTTGTTGTCGCCTTGAAAGGTCAGGCAAACAGGGTGTGCAGAAATTGCCATGGTGACCAGTACAAACACCACAGCCTTTGTAATCCTTCCTCCTCCATGCTGGCCGGCCGTGCCTGTGTGGTTGATTCAGTGTGCGCACACACATTACCACTGTGTGCCCTTTCGCTGCCTCTCAAGCACGTATGGATGCTCAGGTTAGATAACCCCTCAGTAAGTCTTGACCTGTCCTGAAACGCACACACATGAAGACACTAATGACCATCGGGGGGGGGGCTAAATTGCACATCAGTCTTTGTTAATCATTCATTGATGACAGCCCATCCTCGTGAACAGGACATCCTGTAATAATGTGTTTTGTCGCCACACTGCAAAAACAGTGTGTGTGCATGTCTGTGTGGAGGTGGAAAATTAGGTTAAGAAAGACTACTTACATGTTTGTGAATTGTTAAGTGCCCATCTTTTGTCCTGTTTTGTTCATTTTAGCTCAGTCCCCTTGGTTCTTCCTGCCTTCTCTCTTTTCCCTTTTTGTAGTCCCCCCCCCCCCCCCCCCCCCCTTCTCTGTCTCGTTTTCTGTCTTGTAAAACAGAATGAATGTGCAGTGGCATGCCAGAGTTTTGGTGAATCACCATGTTGGATCTCACTGTCACAGAGAAGGCTGGCTAATAGAGACCCATTTTGGATTGGATTACTCATTGTCAGTGTGCACACACATCATTTTACGAGGTCCTTTTTTTGTCATCAAATCCAAAAGAGGAAAAAAAAAAAAATCTGCCTACTCTGCACAGCCCTGTTTCTAATTTCATTATTTCTTTTCTCAGTACCTCACGGCACAGCCAATGTACCTAGACTTTGACCTTTGTATCCTTCATGATGGAATGTTTTTTTTTCCCTTTTGGGATTTCTTTTTTTTTTTACTTTTACTTTTTGTATGGTTCTATTGTGGATTTGTGAAGTTTTCCAAAACAGGAGTGATTTTTTTAAAAAATATTTTCAGGAGAAAATAGTGGGTTTGTAGGGACTTGGAACATCTGTTGTTTTACATCTTCTGACTTTTTGTCCCTGTGCGAATTCTTGCTTCACGGGTGCATCCTAGTGACAATATCCATGGCTACATTCCCCCTGTCTGCTCCTGCTCCTGCTGGAAGAGTTACTCTTGAAAGGTGACTGGTGAGGGTGAGTCAGAGAATAGGCTCGTGAGAACATGCACACAACACCATCGAAAGAAAGAAACTGGAGAACCTCACTGTGGTCCTCTATTCGTCTACTCTTGGCTATCGCTTGATAGATTTTATTCATGTGAATTATTTTTCATAGTAGGCTGAATAAGCGCCGCACCACAGGTACCTCAGGGGCATTGCAGCACACATCCAACATGTTCACGTAAGATGAAAGGTGAGCTTTTTGTATTAAAGCATCAGAAA
This sequence comes from Blennius ocellaris, assembly GCF_963422515.1. Lineage (NCBI taxonomy): Eukaryota > Metazoa > Chordata > Actinopteri > Blenniiformes > Blenniidae > Blennius > Blennius ocellaris. The sequence continues at coordinate 15,512,077 of NC_137664.1, forward strand.
GTGCCTAAAGGAAAGGGGTTTGTGTTAATATCTGCTTTCCATTGATTCCAGTAGTTATTCTCTAACAGAGCTGCACCAATATCACACTTTCAGAACTTTGTCTGGTTTAAAACAAAGCAAAAATACACAGGATGAGGACGTCATTTAATGCGTTGAATGTGATCTCAAAAGACAGTTTTTACTCAAATGAACTAATATAATGCAATTCAGAGGTGCAACCATTGATCATCTGATAGTAATTGAATCTGCCAAGTGCTTTTTAAAGCTTCAGGTGGATTTTTCTGAGTTAATTTATGCAATATTTAGCAAATAGTACAATGGATGCATGGTTAAATCTTCTGACAAACTTTAGAAAAATGTTGATTATGAAAATAGACATAATGTGTGAATGTCTACTTTCTCCAACTTTCCACTGCACTATTTTCAAACTAGTGGCGACAAGCTGCATGACAGTTCAATAACTGTAGACATTAATTAAACACTTCTTGGTTTAACTGACATTTACTTGTTGTGCCAACTAGTATTGAGTTAAATAATCTAAGTGTACATATCCCATATAAGAACTAAGGATAAGAAACTGAAACGGTGTTTCAAGTCACTGGGAATTGTGGTTATTCTTTTGCAGCTGTGCAGACCTACTGCAGTCATAACAATAATAATTAACCTACGAAATGATTGGCTCATTATAAAACCTTCATTATTCTTTCAGCGGGCTTGACTCTTAGTCATAACTGTTGAATAAATTGGTATGCCTGCATAGCCCGGGTACAGGCTGAGAGTATCTTTTAACACTGCAGTCAAGCTGCCAAAAACAGCTGCTTTGCCCAAACACATAATTTTTTATCATCATTACATCTGTGTATATAGATTTCATTTTAAAAGCATCTATTCTGTAAGCAGAGGAGTGCCACTGATGCTGTTCATTAATATTTATCCCATTTCTGTTGAAAAAGTCCATCCGGTAATGAATTGATAAATGAACTGCTGTTTATTAAAAGAGGACAGATTAACATTTAGCTCTCAGGAGGCAGTATTGTTTTCAAGCATTTGAGAAAGAGCATTACGGATCTGCGTACACGTGTTTATCGGACCTTGTACCGAACTGGTATTAGAGGTGGCGTCTAAACAGGAAAAACATGAGCGCAGATGGAAAAAATACACCTTTCAAGGCTGTCAAGGGGAGTTGGTGATAAGAGCCTTCAAAGGGGAAATCAATGGACTTGAATGAAGGGAATGGAAGTCGAGGATAGCTGCAAATCAGGTATGAGAAGAGGCAGCTTGCATTCAGGAATCTGTGGCTGATCAGTGCAAAATAAAGGAGTGATTTGTTATAAACCATGACATGGTTGTGTTTACTGAACCTTGAACGATTTGGCATTTGAGGGATGGAAAAGCCAAGGACTCACTGCTGAGTGGGGGGGAAAAAACCCCCCCACAGTTTCAAGGACTTAAAAAGTAAAGCGACAGGTTGAATTTGGTGGACAGTACTGCCATAAGGCCAAGCTTTGCAGGGAATCAATTTTCCTTTTATTGCTCAACAAATATTTACAGCTTTTTTTTTTTTGTGCAATTCAAAAGTTCACCAGTGTACCCTTTGGATTGCAAGAACAGAATGTACTGCAAGGAAGAAAGCAAAAGAAAGCACAGAGAGAGGGAAAGCAAGAGGAATGTAAGCAAGTGGAGGAGCGAGCTGTCTGCGAGTTTTAAATTTGCTGAGTGTGCTGTGTGAAGTTACAGTGGCGAATGTAACACTGCTGTGCTACATCATAAGACACCAGTGGAAATTGAGAGTCCCTCGCGTCTCCTTTGCTGGGTTTTCCAAGAACTTTTATTTTTTGGGAGATGTGACTTGGGGAGCCACGGCTACATAGTCTTTCTTTTCAAGAGTTTGGCAGATACACTAGCACTTCACTGAAAAAGAGAGATGACATAACTCTCTGCAAAACCTTTGGCGTCTTTTATCTAATACATGTATTGTTTTACTTTGGAAATCCTAAATGTGTGTATTTTTTTGCAGTGGGGGTCAACATATTTCATACTTAACTGAGCTTGAGCTTAGATAGTCAAAGCTGAGTTGTGAAGAAAGTAATAAAACAAAAGGATATTACATAATTGTTTTGTGTTATCGCACCTCCATCTTAAAATGCATATTCCACATCTAGTAGTCAACATGACTTGATGTTTGTGAGCTGTTTGGCTACTTGAATGATTTGAATGATTCCTCTTTCAGTTTTTCACGCGTGACAGTTTTGTCTGCGTTGTGAAATACTATAACAGTATTTGATCGAGGCTGATTTTGGTTCATCACCACAATTCAAAATCCATAGTCATAACAGCTGTTTTAGTCAATGCTTTTCATTGAACATTGTTGTGGGTTTTTGTCTTCCTGGTGCAACTTTTGCAGTTGCGGAGTTGCTCTTGCTGAGAGTGATGTCCCTCATTATTTCACCCGACACACTGTTAATAGGCTTCTAAATCTCAACAAACACATGGTCAGCGTCGCTCAGATGTTGACAGACTCAAGGCACTTGTACTAGCCAAACATGAAAAGATGACTGTGTTTCTTTTATGGTTTAAACAAACAGATAATCTCTCTGGTAAAGATACCAACAGGCAGAGGTTTATTTTCAGTCAGCTCCAGTGTATGTTTCAAAGGGCTTTCTTGAAAACTTCAAAAGGCCAGTTTGTTTATGAAGCCCGTGTCACACAGAACATTCGCCTTAATGCTGCACTGGGTACGGCCTGTGTAGACAAACCTACAGTATCATCCAATGTTGTCATTTATTTTTACAAGGAGGATGAATTGTGACGTGTGTGATTCTAACCGACTCAATACTCATTTATTTGGTACCTACTTGGGTCCATTTAAGTTTTAAAGGCCAGAGAGGAAAACCTCGCTACTAAATGAATGCATACGAACAAGAAGTGCTCCTGTACTGATCAGCCTCCCAACTCACCACTCGTTCTGCTTTCTTTGAAGGACCTTGGAGAAAATCCTGGTTGCATGGTACAAATGAAAAAGAAGCTCCCGCTGCTTTGTGATGACTTCATCCAACCATTAGTCATCCCACAGAAGATGTCTCATTCGCTTTATGCAGATATATGACATTGAACAGTCTCCAAAGTTAAGTATATGGAAGCATAGCCTCATTGAAAGACACGATTCTTGAAGTATTTTGACCCCTTTTTTTCTTTGACGCGCTGCATCGTCGCTGTCGGCGGAATGTCTGATACCTTTCACTTTCAGCATGCACGGCTTCAGCATTACCATGGCAAACAGTGTCATTTTTACCAAACAATAGACTCATTCTGTGCTCATTGATGCTTAACAGGATGTTTTACAGCAGTTGATGCGTCATTAATGATGCACTCTTTCTTTCCTGGCTGTACAAGGTCGACATCTTTTTGACGTACATTCTTTATACCAGTGAGTTTAATCTGTGTGTTTGTATAGCCACTGCACTTTAAATTGTTCAGCATTATAAATCCGCTTTTACTGTACTTGTGGAGCATGTTTTCTCATGATTTGAATTTTCCTTTTCTCAAAGTTGTAGAAGTCATGCATAACATTTGGCTCTCCCTCGTATGAGAAGGGTTAAAACCTCATTGGACATGATTTCAGTGAGTCTGGAAATAAGAGACGTGTTGGACGGTATAATCTGTTAGTCGAGTAGTTGTGTCAAGCAGATTCAGGTTGCAGGTTTGATTGCTGTTGCAACATTTCAACACTTTTTGAGGTACCGCCTCACACATGCTGCTAATGTTCACTTGTTGTTTGTACGACTACATATCAAGTTTTACTGTTTTTGTTTCAGAAATGTTTTGGTCCACTTTAGTATCGGTCGTTAGGTAAGAAATAAATCGCATCTCCACAAGTGATCCAGATGATGGCGTAGTAAATGTACACTTTATTAGAGAAGCTTTGTTAAATTCAAGACTGAACAGCATACACTGCATTTGTTGTTATGACTTAATCCCTTTTGTGCATGCGTACAACAATGTACTATGACCGTAGTGTCCATGCAGTGGCAGCGTTTCAAAACAGTCTGAGCATTTTCCAACATTTTCACTTTGGCAGCTGACATTTTTCCAGAAGTTATGTTTCCAGTAACCCCAAGCGCCATTGTTGTGTAATTGGACACCCGAGACGTAACAAACATTTTCTGTTCAAACAGAGCCGAAGTAATATTTTGGTCGTCCAAAGCCAAGGTCACGGCGGCCCAATATGTACCCAATGTTTTTCAGTGATATATCCCAGGACACTTCATATCTTTTACTGTTTACCTCTGCAGAGAAGGTTATAAAATCACCTGTGTTTGTTTGTCTGTTTATATTGTCTGTCTGTTAACAGGATATCTCAAAAACTAATGTGCGGGTCATTGTGAAAATTGGTACACAAGTGCAGTTGGATCAAATGAGACCATTACATTTCGGTGGTGATCCGGATCAAAATAAGTGTTACTATTGAAAATGTTCATTTCACAGTATATTGTGTTATCTTGTTTTGTTTGAAATTATGAAATAAAATCATGGGATCACCAAACTACCTAAATGAATAAAGGCAGTTGATCTGGATGTGGAACATGTGTCCTTGTCTACCCTTGGCGAGAAATCTCTGATTGTTGTTGTTGCTATGCATAGTATGTTATATTAACCACATATGTGAGTTTAGAAGGATTTATTTTAACTTAGCTGGTGCAGAGGAACATACAACCTCCATCTCAGCGATCTCTGTACAGTCGGAATATTCTTCTTTGTATCCTCCTTATTCCTCCTGTAGTAAATGTCCTGCTCTCAAAATTACAAGCGACACAGTTTGAGAGGGCAAAAAAGATCACAATAACATCACATGTGTAAAATCATTGTGAACGCAGACCCTTTCATCTGCAGCCAAGTTTTGCTTGATGCGTCAAGCTTATTGCAGGCGATTGTTACAATCCTTCAGCGTCAAACAGCAGGATTTATAGGTGGGTATCCAAAGTGGCACAGTTGTTCATGTTTCATGTCACGCCTGTATTTACTTGATCCCAGACATCGAGGACAAGATCTGTCAGTATCTCGTGGTAAATTATATAACAGGTTTTTTTTTTTTTTCTTCACTGCCAAGCTATGAACTCATTTAACACCGCCCATTTAAAAAGCAGTGACCAGCAGTGCAAGCATTACTTTTCGACTCCTGTTGGTTAGTTGGACCCAAAACAAACCAAAGAATAAATAATAAATCAGAAACTCTTTACTTTACCCAATGCACCATATAACCAAGCGCTTTTTGTAGTAAGCTGAATTGAAATGAGATGCAAGCTGTATTAAACAGGACCAGGCTATTTATTGAGTAATTGTAATAATAACAAACACACTTTTCAGTGTGGTCATATTATTCTTTGGTGATTTTGGTTAAATGTGATTGAAGATGTGTTACGTGGCTTCATAGAACAAGACCTCAAGAATGATTTTGCGTCCAACTCGAGTGGAACCGGAGCTTTAGTATTCCGAGAAACTGAATAACAAGAGCCAACTAAAATACAACAAAATACAACATTTCCAACATATTTTCCTTTTTTGTTTTACTTAATAAATATGCTTTCAATACTTGCACTCAACAGTTCCACCAGTCAGACACAAAGGCCAACATCTGTCTTGACTAACGTCTTTGCATTTTCGCAACATTCAGTTTGTTGTACAGAACTGACAATAGTCAGACACAGTGTGAAGTGGCTGAATGCATTTTCGTGTTTTCCTGCTTTTTATTCTTTGGTTGGTAGTTCCTGTGGGGAGGAAATTGACCAAAGTGATAGGAAATTTCCCTCCATACCCATTTTCTTCTACAGGATGAGCAGAATTATGATGGCGGTAATACCGCTGCTGTTGCTGCTGATGTTCATGTCGACTGACAAACCGTTCAGGCTCTAAAATAACTCCTAATCATGCATTATGCTGCCTCCTTTCCTGACTTGCGCTCTCTCTTTCTCTTTGTGCAGATGCCAGGCCTTTTGTCCAGTCCTGTGTGTCTGACAGTCATCTGGTTTTTATCTTGGTCACTGTGTTCCAGTCGTGCTCAGATTTGGACTGATGAAGGTAATACACACACACACACACACACACACACACACACACACACACACACACACACACACACACACACACACACACACACACACACACACACACACACACACACACACACACACACACACACACACACACACACACACACACACACACACACGCACGCTGCATTTGCACCACCACGCAAAGAGGCAAAAGTATGAGAAAATAATGCATTTTCAAAGGCACGAGCACAAACTCGTGCACGCGGACACATTCTGTAAAGGATCAGCCGTGGGTTCCTTTGGGAACTACTTTAGAACTTATCTTGACTCAAAGTGCTTGGGCTATCTGCAGCTACTGCAGCGGTGTCCAATATTTTAAGTGGAAACATTCGCATTTACCATAAATCTGTGACACATGCTTAAAAAAAAATAAAAAAAACGACTCTCACACGTCGATAATTTTTAGGATCTTATTTCTGCTGGTTGATTCTGAATTGGAATAGAAGTTTTTTTTGTTTTTCCTTTACAAACAAGAAGCACATTGTTTGAGCTCACCTCAGAGAACTCTATGGGATTGAGGATGCTTTTCTTCTTCTTTTTCTTTCTTTCTTTCTTTCTTTCTTTCTTTCTTTCTTTCTTTCTTTCTTTCTTTCTTTCTTTCTTTCTTTCTTTCTTCCCTTCTCTCTCCATCACATTTCAATCTCTGTTTTCTCCTTTATTAAATAATTCTCTCTGTCTTCCTTTCAGTCTTTCTATTCGCTCTCGTTTTCTTCCAAATTAGCCACATTAATCATTCCACTAAAAAGAAGGACTTGCTCGCAGATCTTCAGGCGAAACTGTCAACACTTTCCCCCTCCTCATCTATTTCACCCCACAGCAGCTCCAGATTCCTTGTTTTTTATTGTTTGGAAAGTCCTAAGTTTCATCCAGTTTGCAAATTCTGTGGCCATCTGATTTCAATGTCAGAGGAAACCTGCAGCCCCAGCATGTGCTTGTCCGCGCAAGCACTGCACAGTGTGTGTGCGTGCGCGTACACATGTGATTTTTAATGTTTTGTGTGTGTCGGCGTGCACGGGTCTGGGCGCCTTCTGGCCAGAGGCAGAATCAGATATGAGTGGAACGCTGCGGGTTTGGGGAATAATGTACTCCACTGCCAATAAAACATGAATACACACATTCAGACCAGCCAAGTCTTTACACCGCACCAAGGCTTCAGGTAGCATACACACACACACACACACACACACACACACACGTGTGTGTGTGTGTGTGTTTGATGGTTAAACGGAGAAAGGAAAAATGGTGAAAGAGGTATTGTATATGTAGTTTGATAGCGGGAAAGAGTGACAGATGGTGAAACAATACTGTAGTAGACTGTAATAATATAAAACCACGATTAGTGGCATTGAAATGCGAAATGTCTTTATTGATTTTTCTCCACCAAAACCTGAGCTGATCAGACGACGGCTTGAATGCCGAATTGTTTAAAAGTGACATGCTACTCCCAAAGCACAACAGCAACCGTTTTTGATAGCTGTTTAATGGTTAAATATATCATTAACAGTTTCCTAACACGTCAAAGCTGTGATCAATGGTGCAAATGACAAACCTGACGCTCTGAGACGAATGTTCACTTTTTTTCGGGGGGAGTGAGAAGCTGACTCACAGCCCGATAATAGTCACCCCATTGTTTGGCCGAATCATTTTTCTTGTTGACTTTAAAGTATTAATCCATTGTTTTATTAGTAAAGCCATCTGGTGTTTGATATTTAATCCTGTTAAATTCATCTAAAAAGAATTTCTGTCGTCTTCTCCATCATGAAGTTCAAAGTGTCTCTAACATGTTCAGCTATGTAAACACTCTTAAGATGTCGCCATATTCTTAGATACTCACTTTAAATAGAGCTACAATTTGAAGCCAGGTATGTATGTTTGGTTTTGGAGAGCTCACATCACCTCACCGTAGATTTCCATATGTGGTCATCCGCTCCAGGCAGAGCGCATTAAAGATACAGCTGGAAGGTTGATGAGGCTGATTTGATTGTGATAACCTCATGTCGGTCAGCCGTCCAAAGAAGAGAGACTTTGTTGAAACAGAGCAGAGTTAGAGTACAGAAACTAAGCTTGTAACAGAATATGAATATGAGCTGAAGGGAAGAAAAGAATACTAATATTTTTTTCACAATCTATGAATAATGAGAAGCTGATCAGAAAGCCATTCATAAGCAAAAACGACCATATTGAACTTGGATAAAACACCTAAAAAGTAGAGAAATTGGCCTTATTTTCTCTTTTATAAAATACAGCTCTGTCGATAGGTTGTATGGAGTAACCATATGCTACATATGATGAATCGTCACTTCTATGCATGACTGCAAAAACCTGAAGCTTCTGTTTCCTTGTTTTTTTTGTGCGTGTGTTTTTTATCCCCCAGAAAGTCTCAGTAGGCTTCAGCGCTCCCCTCTCTTTGTGCATTTGTCTCCTGCACTCCAAAATATAAATGCAACCACAAAATCACAGTGGAGCACTTTGCTGCTGCTCTTTTCCCCAGCTGTTTCATTATGTGCAGCCACGAACAGGAGAGCGGCCAGAAAAGTGAACTTCAAGTGCCAGCAAAAAACCCAGTGCCGGAGCAAGGCATTCATTCTGTGACCACGTTAAATTCGATTAAGAATTAACTAAGCTGTTCCCTCAGGGGCATGTGAGGTTATCGTAGGAGGGAAAACAAAATATGAATATACTTGTACAGCAAATTCAATTAAAACAGTGCCTCCTCCACGGTGAGTTCAATCTCCCACAATAGAATTGATGGGAGTAAGAAAACCTCCACTTTTCTCAAGGTGCCGGGATTGTCCGGTGAACAGATAAGGTAGAGTTCATTGAATCAAAAAAAGAAAACACAAGCGAACCTGGAGGAAATAGTTTGTTACCAGAGAGGCCAGCAGGGAGTGTGCATGCCTGACTGATTGAGGTGGAGAATTAATGAAGGTGTGTGCGTGGCAGACTCGCTGCAAGAGTGATGTTTTTCCACTCCACATCTACTGGAAATGCCCGCTTTAGCAAAATGAAGCCAAGCTAAACAGGCACACACATACACTCACATACAGCCGATAGAGTATCGACTTTGCAAATTACTACAGTCACCACAAATATTTGTTCAGGCATACACTGCACTTAGTATTCCTTCAACGCCCCTCTAATTCGGTGTGATGCAAGGATAGGGTTTTTTTCTTTTTTCTTTTTTTTTTAGATGAGGCTGCCTGTGCGTGTTGCTTTCAGGTGAAAATATGTTGTTTAAAAATAGCTTAAATTAAGGATATTTAAGATATAGAAATACAGATTAGGTCACTTAAGCCTTCATTCTTGCTTCACTCTTTGTATTCATGTTAAATGTGGTAAAAGTATCAAATAAAGTCCTTAAAACACATGATTTGGATAATGTTGTTGTTTTTAGATTGAAGTTAAGATCCAGTTTGTGCTGGTTCTGTACAAGATTAAATCAGCTCATCAACAAATTCTTTTGATGCATCAGGATCGGCGAGCAAGACGACGAGGCTGGGATCAAATTACAGATTGTCTTCTGAGACGCCAACTCCAGGAAAGCCTCTCAGAAGAATATTTGCTTAAAGAGAAGAGACTACAGACAGAGAATAAACACAAAGTCAGTTTAACATAAAAGTGAGAAAGTTTCCAATCATTCTGTATCAAAACAAGAAGAAAATGTATATTGAGTGTCAAAGGTCAGCCTCAAAATGTGCCCCTATACAAATCAGCGTTCCTCACTGGGCTCAGCAGCTCTGTGGGTTTTACTTTTGGTGTTGGTATTAAAAAAAAAAAGTTTCTAAATGGAGTTTTAAAAATACAGCCTCGTCCAAGACTTTCCTGAAATGCTTAGCTGTTAATCTGTCTTTTATTGGAGGGGATTTGCAGTGGATTAACTGATATATAATAATAATATTATTATGGCGGTGATGATAATGTGCTTTCACAAAAAAGAAAGAAAGAAAGCCCGGAGCAGCTTTATACTGTGTGCCAAAGTGTTCTGAGCCCGAAGCCTGCAGGAGCCCTCGCCATGTATGGAGATGTTATTGTCACACTCTTGACTATACTGTAAATGGTGGCTGCTCGAATCACATTAATACTGACAATGACAACGCGCGGTATGCGCGAGTGAGCAAAGTGCAGACACTGCAAGTCAGAGAACAATGCGCTTTAATGTTTTATGCCGTCTGGGTGTGTGTTTGCAGTGTCAGGCGTACAGTACGGACGCCTGGACTCCAATGTGACACTGGCATGCGGGAAGTCACAAAACAGGTGAGGAATTCAAACCACGAGCACGACAGGATTTCAACACATCTACTCTGTGTTTGTGTGTTTTTTTTTTTTTTGTTTCATCAGAGAGGCATTTTAGAGAAAAGGGTCTCATCCCGGTAGTGCCTGCATCCCCTCTTTGAGCATCAATATAAACTGTACAAACTGGACATATAATACAAATATATAAATATAAAGTGTAAAACATCAGACACATTATCAGGTAATCATGAACAGGATTGCATCTGATGGAGATATGAAAACACTTAACGTCCAGGTCGGAAGGCATCAGTTGAAACGGGTGGAGAGCTCGGTGGGCGGGGCCATAAAACTTAACGAAGGTCTTCAGACTGTATTATAGCGTCAGAAAATGTAAACATGAAAGTGTTTGGGCTGACATCTCTGGGATGTCGAGGTTGAAGCTTATAGCTTATTTTTAGGCACCGCTGAACTTTGTTCTTCAGCTGACATCGGACAATCAGCTGTTGGAGCTGCATGTATAAACTATACGTTGGCCTAATGGACTTCTAGTTTCCAAACATGCCCAAGAGTGATTCATCCTCCGCTGAAAATAGATGCCTCTTCACCTTTATTTAAAGACAGATGTGAGAGAAAGTTATTTAAAGAAAATGAAACTTTACTTTCACAGTGTTCCTCTTCAGCATGGTGGCCTGGTGCAGAGTCGCCATAGAAGGATAAAAATAAGCTGCATTACAACAGGCTAATCTTAGCCGAACAAACGGATGGTTGGTGAATTCTGCTTCACAATGGTAATGGTATTAGAGCTGGCACAGACTAGGCTGGGGATTTGTAGAATACCACAAGCAGGGCCAATGCTTTGTTGTTGTTGTTGTTGTTTCTGAGTACAAGAAGGCCAACCCTTGTGTTTAAATGAACACGCTGGTGTTTTGCACCTGTGACACCTGCTCTCGAATTGTTTTCTATTTTAATCTCAAACATACTATGTGACCTCTGCTGTGTCCTGACAGGTTACCTGTGGTGTGGCATCTCAACAACAACTCTGCGTTGCCATGGCACCAGGTGACATCAGACGGCAGGTTAGTCCTGCTGCAGGTCGAACGGTCGGCGCAGGGCAACTACAGCTGCTACGACACCCAGGGGCTCCTCCTCCATGCCGTCACCCTCAGGCTGGGCCGTAAGTGTTGTTGCGACTTGTTTGAGATCACGCTGGCTAATTTGGGGATTGCCGTATATTTAGTCTTTCGCCATGGGACCGCAGGCTTTCAGGAATAGGTGTGCATCCCAGACGCTCACGCTTCATTTCACCCTGTCTGAAACGTTTGTTTCCACCTTTCTGGCTTCTGACCTACGCATCTTTTTTTCATATTGCTTCAAATGTATCACCCCCCCCCCCCTCATAAAATGTAATTCGTTGTTCACTTCTGAACACAAGAAGTCATTCAAACAGTGATAACTAGAGCAACGCTGCTGAGCGTCAGAGGAAACGAGTCTTATCAGCCATCACAAGGACAAAGCCCTCTGCTTCCTCTCACTGTCTCAAACAGGAAGCGGCTGCCTCAAGTGTCGCTTCCCTTCCAGGAGCGCAGGGATTTTTCCATGGTACTGCTGAAATTGTTCCAGAGATATTTTAGTAGAATGAGTGAGACTCCAGGGAACAAAGTGGGTCGTTTTAGTCCAAAGGAAGAAATAAGCCACAGAACTAGATGCACCACAGTTGAAATATGGAATAGCTGTTGGCTAAATCTCCTATTCTTCATTTTGAAGAAAGCCACATGATGCTTTACTCGGTTTTTAGTCAAGTGTGTAAAATAAAAGTTTTTAAATGTTTTGACCAAATAGGTGGAAGAAGAAGAAACAAAATAGGTGCATATGCATGTCTGAAAAAAATCTATTGTGAAACTGACACATCTAACTCATCATTCATCACACCAACACCAAATCTTCCAAAATGCGTTTAAAATCAATTTCCATACTACAATTGTTTTGTCACAGCACTTGAATGAACTCAAAAACTCCTAACTGACGGCGCCAGCAGCCGCGATTCTTCCATCTGTCTCTGAAATATGTTTGAAAGTAGATCACCATACTGTGGCCCTGGTATTGAAGTGTGAAGGAAGTACGGAGCAAACTGAATGTTTAATCAGTTTCAGTGATTTGTTCATGTCTTCGGCTGTTATTCTAATGTACTGATGATCACTTGACCTGATGAGCAGTTGTCGTGTTTTATCCCTGTGTTGAGCAAATTGAGAAAAACAGGCTCAAACATCGGTATTGTTGTGGCTAAACTTGCCAAAGCAATTTAAAAAAGTCACACAGTAGATTAATTTAACAACAAAGCGATTGACACGAAACTTACATAAAATCAGGAGATTAAGTAATGTTGCTTTCCCTCCATGGAGTCAGTGAAACACGTGTTTTTTTTTTCAATTAATTATTTACAGTTAGACTCAATAGACCAGGGGTGTCAAACAAGAAGAGGCTCCAATCCAGCCCACCAAGCCTCCAAGCAAATTGTTTCAATTTCAAAGAAAACATAGATTGAAATATTTGGTATATTTGGCATTTGGTATACTCTGCACCACCCCAAGTGAAAAGGTAAAAAGAAAACAAATAAAAAAAGCAAAACACAATATTGTCTTGTGGTATCATTTTTTTTTCTTTCTCTGTATTATTCAGTAGAAAATGTACTACCCTGAAATCTTGTAACTTTGCCATATTGCTGGTTTTATCCACGCTGATGTGAACGAAATAAATTCCTCCATATCGTCATTGGATTCACAAAAGCAGTTCAAAATGAGGCTGGAGTTCAATTACCCATGTGTTGCTCCTTGTTGGCAAGCTCAGACGTTCAAAGAGAAGCTGAACTTGCTTCCTCAACAGACCTCGGCTCAACTTGCCTGTTTTAGGCAAAGTACTAACCAAGAGGATTTAATTTGAAAACTATTGAGTTTGTTGAGCTGCATATGTAAGTGTTCCAGAGGAATAACTCATGTGAAACAAAAATAAAATGACCATCTTTGGTTCTCTACGGAGGCTTCCACCTCACTCCAGTGCCATGACGGCAGTTTTTTCTGAAGCTGGTGTAAATAACTTCATTACAGGGATATGACTCAAGGACAAGACAGAGAAACTGAAAAAAAAAAACCCATTACAAGCGTTTAAAAAAACTAATTTCCTGGAAGTGAACTTTCCCTGACTCTTTTTTTTTCTTTTCCCCCAGATCCCCCTGGGCTGCTGAGCATTTCCTGCCAAGTGCCCAATCATACACATGTTCGCTGCTCCTGGGTGGAACCAGTAAAGACGTTTCTCCCAGCCAAGTACAATGCCTCCTTCAGGTGAGAGCCTGAAACTGCAGCTGGACCAGAAAAAAAAATAAAAAAGAATAATGTTTAAATGGATGATAAAGACACTTAAATGTGAAGCGAATGCCTCGAACATTGTAAGGTGTGCAGTTTAAGAAACACCTTTTTCTCTTGTTGTCCAGGAACGGTCCGAAGTGGGCGCCGTGCATCCTGGATGTCATCCACAGACGCTGTGATGTGGACTACCTCGCCTTCTGGCAGCCCATGCATATGCTCAGTATCACAGTGACAAACGTCCTCGGGTCGGAGACGACACTCGCCCGTATTCGGCTCCACGAGCTGTGTAAGACCACATTCGGCTTACACTGCACGCATTCAGTGGAATTCTTCTTTTTCCTTTATTTTTATTGTTTCTAAAGTAAACCACAAATAATTTTTTAAGTTAAAAAGAGGGAAAACTAAATCTCTAATATTTAATATTTTTTCAAATATTTACATTTAATAAACCCACAATACAGTATATGGAAGTTTGGGAATGCTGTTTTTTAGTTTGAAAGGAAATTCTAAAAACATATATAGTACGGCGCTCTCTTTTTAAATGCATATTTATAAACAGTAAAACAATATTGGGTATCTGTAAACACAATACGCACAATATCTGATTAGAATTAAGGTGCCTGAGGATTTCTTAATTCGAAACATTAATATGCTTCACAAATTGATGCTCGCTAATCTGAGCTCACACGTGCTGAGATTTTATCAGAAGACTCTTTGCTCTGTACGGAGAGAATTTACGGTTGAATCACATCAAATTATCTTTTTTTTTCTACCCGCCTGAACTTGTGACCCATCCTCCTTTGGTCCTCATATCAGGGATTAACTCTTCACCTGAGGCCTTCACAGCAGCGCCCAGGCAGGTCGCAGCACCCACAGTGACTGGACAATGTGTTTTCATCGGAAATATTACAAGGATGCGGATATTGTGGAACGGGGCTCATAAATTTCACAGCTTGAGTTTAAGTTAGTCAAAGTGAGAGTCAAAGCGTTTTTTTTTTTAGTTTCGGTTGTTATTTTGCTTTGAGTTGTTTCAATCAAAGCTTCCGTGGGCACAGAACTCTCAAAAACAACGAAATAAAACAGCTTGAGAACACTCTATTTTGGACACAGTGGAAAATACTTGTGGCAATTCAGATTGTTGCTCTCTTCACAGTGAAACCGGACCCTCCGGAGGTGGTGAAGGTGAGCGAGCTGGAGGGCTTTCCGCAGAGGCTGCGCGTGTCCTGGAGGTTTCCCGTCTCCTGGCCGAAAGACAACGCATTCCCGCTCGTGTTTCACATCAGATACAGGCCTCAGGGCTCCATATACTGGTCAGAGGTCAGTGAGCAAGGCTTTTGTCCAAATAACGCATTGCATACGACTGCGAGAGAATGTAAACTTTCTCATATTGGACCTCTCTGCAAAAACAAGGCATTCTTTCTTTAGATTCCACAAATTAACTTGATAGAATCACAGTCCGATAAGAAAGCTGTTTGTTTTCATTATGTTTTTTTTTATTTGTTTTTTTCTTGTGAGCTCATCTGATTTCATTTCACCCCCCTCTCGACCAGATTTACTCCGAGGAGAGTTCTGTCATCATATTTGATGCCTTAACAGGCCACTTCTACCAGGTTCAGGTTCGAGCCCGGGACGGGGTGAATTCAGAGAGCCGCTGGAGTGAATGGAGTCCGTTGCATCTCGCCAAACCCTGGGAAGGTCGGGACAACCGCTCAGATATGAATAGTAGTGAATAGTGATGTGCAAACTGTTGTGACAGTAGACTCAGATCGGAATATTTCTTCATGAATATGATTATTAATTAGAAGGAACCTTTGTCTCTGCACTGCAGCCTACACCACTGCCGACCCTACAGAAGAGTCCGAGTACAGTTTTCCAGACTTTTTCCCCTTCAATACGAAGCCTGAAACCTCCACTGCCAAGTCGCACAGTAAGTTTCACATTCACATTTGAATGAATTGAGACCACAACACGCCGAGGTTCAAATCACATCTATTTTTCCTATTCCAGTCTTAATAAAGGACTTGCTGGGTTCATTCTCATCCACATTCGAGGAGGAAACATAAACTAATTATTCTAGTAACTTCCATCACACTCTTTAGTTTTTCATGGAGCATGGAATCCAGATCAAATTATTGTTTTATTTTACCCTCTGCAGTGACTCAATATGCGGTCACACTAACATCTTAACAGCATTTCTAAACCTCTTTAAAACATTCTTTTATTAACTGTTAACCTGCATTATTCAGCATCAGTTGCATCAGTTTGTTAATATCTGATCTTCAGAAACTGTAATAATCGGCAAACTGCATCAGATGCAGCAGCATTATCATGAAATCCACCTCATGACTT
This sequence comes from Blennius ocellaris, assembly GCF_963422515.1. Lineage (NCBI taxonomy): Eukaryota > Metazoa > Chordata > Actinopteri > Blenniiformes > Blenniidae > Blennius > Blennius ocellaris. Next base: position 15,528,128 of record NC_137664.1, read on the forward strand.
CATTTTTGGTATCATGCCCTCACTGAGAACTTGCCAGAGTTTGTAAAAAGCACCGCATTCTTTACTTCAGGACAGAGGTATTTGTGTATAGAAAATGTTTCGTCATTCATTGCAACAGTAAAACCAACTGTTGTCTTAGCGTCACCTGCGTTGATTCTTTTGCCGTAACTCTGAATCATCATCTGTATGAAAGGTAACATACAGGTCCTTGAAATGACCACTTGAGTACATTAACAACAAATACACAACTACTACCAACTCCTAGAACTCACAGGTAGCTTTTGAAACGTCACTGAAACACGACTTCCCCTTTTGGATGAAATGAAGGTTGAATTCTTTGTTCATTTGGTCAACGCTTTTTTTTTTTCCTGGATTTATTTCCCAATGATTACAGTCTGCTCCTCGGTTGGTCTCAGGCAGCTTGTTTATCACACACAAGGCTTTCACAGAGCCATCATCCCATAATCCTTTCCGTCCAAACCCACAAACAGACGAAAATCATCTGTGAATTAAAACTGATCACACACAGACGCCATAAAAAAAAAAAAAAAAATGAAATACAAAGAGTGTTTGTGTGTCCTCCTTGTCCCACCGCAGCAGGAGTCACTAAATCCTGTCACGGCGGCTCAGCACTGGATAACAAATCCATAAAATTCAGTATTTTCCAGTAGTTCCAAAAATGATTATGGATCTCGGTTGTATGTCGACTCAATATGTTGATATGTAAATGAGAACAAAATTCTGAATCGATCAGTCTCTGATTATTTGATTTTATCTGTGCTGAACTTCCCTCTCAACAACTCGCAGTAATATTGTGGGGGTTTAACAATACGCACTAACAGACCTGTAGGTAAATGAATCAGGAAGACCAGTACCTTCCTTTCCAACGTGCTGAGTTCCCTCTTTCCCTCTTTCCCGCTTTCCCGCTTTCAGCTCATATGAGAGGGTAACATGTTCAAAACACTCCTTCGTCCCTAAAACCATTTCCTTTCTGAATTCAGGACAGGCTAGGAGGAGTTGTACCGCATTTGATCACATGGGCTTCTCACAGGTCGGCAGGAACTTTTTATTTGCACTGATGGCACTTTAACAATCTGGATTTTATAGCTTGTACATGAATGTATTTGCATTATTAATGTTTTATACATTGCTGCAACACAATTTGCCCTATGGGGGACACAAATAACCTGAACTCAATAGATTTGTTTTGTCCAAAATGTACCAAAAAGACCCCAATAATTTGGTTTCGCAGAAACAAAACACACATCGCGTCATTTTAAAGATCAAATCGTCCATTGCTTGTAAGTTTGAAACGTCAGCGAATGTCTTCAGAATCACAACTGATTAAATCGCATGTTTGGGGTTTTTGGCAGCACCTACAATCCCAATCATGGAACTAATGTAGCAGCGACTTGGAGTGAGGCATTATTTGCTGGTGGTACAGTCCGACGAGAACAGTACAAGTACCTCTCGCCTGTGCCTCATCGCCAAATTGCATATAATTGGAGTAAATTGTATCTGCGGGGTGTCGTGTTTTGCACACCGCCGCATGCACCCGGGATGAAAAGCTAAGTGCATAGCAGCGTGTTCACACAGACCAAAATGACTGCAAATACTCAAAAATCTACACAAAACTACACAAGCAAGGCGATGCATACAAGAAGGCACAGACTGTGAACCAGATGTCGATTTCTATTTGTGTTACTGAGTGTGAGAGTCCACTGGCATCTGCGGATGTGCTCATAAATCTCCATTTTAACTCGGTCAGTACCATATTTACTTTTTTGACTTTTTGAATTTGGTTCCCTCGCGTCTCTCTCTGTGTGTGAAAACCCTTTGTTTACTCCCGTCAGTATAATGAATGCATGTTTGTGTGAAAGCTATAACGGCAGACGTAAAATTAACTTGTCACCAAAGAGTAATCCATTCCTCGGACACACACACAGGCGCTGTCTTTCTCTCTTTGTTTCTCACACACACAGAGGAGAGACGACAGAGTGTTGTTGTTTTTTCCCATCACCTGGTGTGTGTTTGTTAGGTTATGTTCTAGTTATAATGATGCATTTTGGCAATAAATCTTAGGCCATTGGAAAGCCTTTATAAATAAAAGTGTTTGTCTTTAGCAGAGAAGATTTTGCAAAACATTCATGGCTGCAACCAGCATACAAATAAATCATGTTCCCTATAAATATGCCACTATTGAAATTGTATTTTTTTTTTTACCTTTCCTTCACACGACATGTTGTCAGAAGTGCTTTGACATTAAGCGTTGTATTATAAAATGATTCTATGTCTAGTGTGAGTGTTCTGCAGCGCCGTGTTGTTTTGTGAGCGTGAGAGTATAAAAAAACGAAACGCAAAATCTTCTGTCAGTTTGATCTACAACTTGAGACTCTTTCAGTAAATCAGGAATAGGAAGTGAAGAGACTTCAGGTGTCAAACGTTCCTCTTGTCAAGTATGGAGGTCAAAGCACGTAAAATGAAAGGACCACTTTTTCTGTAATTATAATGTAAAAAAATTCAAATATCTTCCTGTTGAGGCCAATAAACAGTCAATAAACAGTACTTAGTTCACAAGACGTTTCAGGTTTTTTTTTCCCCTAAAAGATTATATCAAAGTTAAAAATTCCTGCTTCTTTGACATTGTCAAATGTCACATTCCTCCCTGACGCCATGACGATCTTCTTCCCTCCTCTTATCGCTCAGATCCGGTCCACGAAGACGAAGGTAATTTGGGGTTGGTGATCCTCCTGGTTTTGTTCTCCGTGGTCATCCTCGCCACCATCCTTTCCCTCATCTTTGTTATGTGGTAAGGCGCACACACACACACACACACACACACACACACACACGGCCCACAAGCCACAGCTGAGTGTTCTGTCTCTTCCAATTAGATTACAAACTTCTCCAATACCCCCCCCACCCCCCCTCCTTTTTTTTCTTTGTTAATGTTTTGTTTGACATTGTGTTCACGTTTTCAGGATGAGACAGAGACGACGGGATCAAGCCACCAAGCAAGAGCTCACCTCCATGGTCAAGATGAAGTCCATGCCAATCTAAAGTGAGTCACGTTCACACACACGTGATTGTTTGTGTTTTACTTGACATTGCTCGTGCCGACGGCTTTTGATCTCCTTTTAGTTGCATTTGAAGCTAATTAAATTCAAAATTAGGCGTTGCTCCTTTCAGATTCATAAAGGTAGCCACAAACCGCCCACAGACGAGGCAAAGAGCCAATGAGAAAGGCCGAAAGGGTTCAAAGGGCTGCTATAAACAACATACAGGCAGTTCTCAGATAGCTCGCCAACTTGTAATTATAAGGCTACACACACACACACACACACACACACACACACACACACACACACACACACACACACACACACACACACACACACACACACACACACGCACACACACACAATAGTGTTTAGTTACATTATGACTTATACATGTTTGGTTGAGTCGTGTTTTTTTTCCCTTCCGCATTCCTTTTCTTCTCCACTCACGCTGCTCTCTCCTCGTCTTAGGTTTATTTAAAGCATCTTGTGCCCGTCTTCAGCTCATCCCGGAGGTCCACCAGCAAGGCAGTCTCCACCCTCCAGCCAGTGTTAACACACTGACCGTCCACTACAGTACCCACAATGCATCAGTTATGGGGGCGTGACAAACCCATGCAGAGAACTGATCCTGCAGGTTGAGTTCTGCAAGTTCCCCCAGGACCTAGTCAACACTCACATGGAACTCCACTACCCACAATGCATCAGTGGGGTCAGGCGAGAAAGGCCTTACTTCTGCTGACCTGCGCAGCAACACTTCACCCATCACAGCTGCTTCAGCTGGACTGACTCCTCAGCTCTTTATTTGGAGGAGTGACGTTTTAGAAACCTTTTGAACATTAAAGGACAAGAAGTGCAGCTGGCAACAAAAAAAAAAAGAAAAAAGAACGTCAGGATTGATTTCATTGGGAAAGGGGAAGATTTTATTTTCTGGGACAACTTGCCTCCCGTCCAGGACTCCTCACGTTCTCACACTTTGTTTGAGATTCACTGTGAGAAGGAACACAGACACACGAGCGTCTGTTCTCACATCGACTGACCGACCGACTCAATGCTGTGAAGGAAACATAACTTCTGCCAGTCTCTTTGTGTGTGTGTGTGTGTGTGTGTGTGTGTGTGTGTGTGTGTGTGTGTGTGTGTGTGTGTGTGTGTGTGTGTGTGTGTGCGTGTGTGTGTGTGTGCGTGTGTGTGTGCGCGTGCGTGCGTGTGTATGTGTATGTGTCAGATGCCAAAGCAGCAACTACGGGCATTACAGTCTCCATGTTGTGGGAGGGAAAGGGAGGGGCCAGGAGAGCGCCTCCCAGCCGGAGGGAGATCTATGGACACGGAGGTGGTGCAGGTCGGGTCATACACACTTTTATTTCATGATTTTCATGTCGCATGATACTCCTGTTATGTTGTCTGGCATCTCTGTCGCTCTTTAATATCGCTCTTTAAAAGCCATCCACCCACTGTCGGCACCATGTGTGGAGAGAAAGTTTTGTGGCCTTTCACAATGTCACCAGCATTAAGACACGAGATACACAAGTTCGCAAGTGAGATTATATTGAAGAATGGTTTTAACAACCCTTTAAACGAGATTCAGAAAACTCTTTCTTTTAGCATTTAAGCTCAGACACCTGGCAAATCACCCCCGCCCCCCCTTCGGTACTACGACTGAAGCTTTGCACCTGAACGTCTCGTGGTTGAGGAGTAATTATTGCAGCAAAATAAGCATACTATAAAATGTCATCCAAAACAAAAAAGAAACAGGAACAGTAAGCGACACGGCTCGTAGCAACTGAGCTAATATACTCCCTTGTTGTGTTGTTGTTGTTTTTAATCATTGGAGCCGAGAGAGGTCCTGCAGGTCTCTGCTACTGTTGTGTTTACGGATGTCAGCGCAGAGCAGGATCAGCCATCAGCTGATCAGCTGGACTGGCGTCACGTTTACAGAGCCAGAGCCAAGTACAAACATCCAGTTCTGAGAGGAGAGGGTTTTGTTCAATTTGGAAAAAAAAAAAAAAAAAAAGATTTTTTATAGATTCCACCTTTTTAAAGACAAAGTCTGAGCATTGGCGGTGTGCACAGTGAGCATCAGCCTGCGTATTGAGTTATTTGTTGAGTTATTTCTTTCAAAAGACGCGGTAATGTTACAAATGAGAAAATAAAGATCTGCAATTGCAGATTGAAGAGTTCAAAACGCCTCGTAAGTAGATTAGATAGGAAAATATGAGCAGAAGCTAAAAAAAAAGTTTGAAGCACTTTGTAGCCGTTGAGCGTAAGAAGCCGCCGTCATGCCTGAACGTTGCCGTGGTGACGGATGGATACGTGTCACGGAGACTCGAACTGGGGGAAACTTTGATCGTTTTTGTATGTCCTCAAATTGAAGAGCGTTTTGCTCATCTACTTCTTGGTAGATAAAAGTCATGTTGAAAGTCCCAGTATAAAGAAAGTGACAACTCTATTTCCCACACGCCGTGTTCCCGACAAAACATCTGGAAACACGAGGCACAGCGCGGGAAAGCAGCGCTTCGCGTTCGTCTCGGTGAACCTCAGTGTGAAAATCTCTTTTATCGCAGCAATAATGCGAGTCCATTTCTTTCTCTCGTGGCGAAGTCCACAGGAGCAATAAGTGCAGCTGGTCCACGGTTGCCGCTTTGACGGATTAGTCTTACAGCAGAGACGACATCAATCGTTCGGGTTCGGCTGAAGATAGAAATCCTGCTGGATTGTCTTTTCTTTTTCTTTTTCTTTTTTTTTTAAAATGGAATTGGCAGAGCGAGTCGGTCGTCGACACCAGGCCGCCGTGAAACATTTCTCTTTGTGTCTCGCTGTACCAGCCGAGTATTAACCAGACGTTGCTGGAGGATCCGTGTGAAAATACCTCGAGTGCATCCGCTTGGCTTTCCGACACGTCAACCTCCAACATTTCTTTCTTTCTTTCTCGGTTTGGTGGCTGCTGATCCGAAGCCGCGTCGATCGATTGACTGAATGATTGTTTCAGAAACACAAGGTGCATCGAAGTCAAACTTCACCTTTTGTTTGTTTTTCTAGTTTGACGACCGTATGTTCTCTCAAGCTAGCTCCACATATTATGCATGGATCCAGTTGAAGCTTATTTTTTTTTGTATATTATTGTATATCACACTTTAAAAACAAAACGAAAACAAAATATGTATGTTATATGTGGTGTTTATGTGTAGAGAGTCTGAGAGGAGCTCATGTCTGTACAGCCTCTCCATGTGTATTTGTGTCTTTCTGCCCAGTTATATGAAGCTGTGTTACTGTACGATTACTGTATGGTCAGTGTGGTTACTGAGTTTGTCTTTACAGCCCTTTCTAAAAAATTATTCACCGAAATTTTGGACTTTTTTTTTTTTTTTTTTACCTCAAATTCAATGAAAACCACTTCTGATTGACAAGCAGAAAGTGACAAAAAAAACTGGTAATTTAATTTGACTGAATTCAATTTACTCTTTTAACATCATGCATGTTAAATTATTTCATTTTATCGAGTAGAGAATTGGTCGACTAAGGTCTTTTTTTTTTACGATGTTTCGATTAAAAATGCATAACTTTTGTATTTTTGCTTCAGAAAAGTTCCCCGGCAAAAACACTGAAAACCATGTAGTGAGTATGCCAGGCCACCAGTGGGTGCTGTTGTTTGTTTTTGTGATGAAACCACAGACACGTGCACACAGAGTACAATACACTATAAACATTGACGATATGGGGTCTTTCGTGTGGACAGGCGACTACAGGACATTGTTGTCGTATAAACTGACACAGAAAACGTTGCGTAAACGGGGCCCAAAACAAGTGAGCTAATACCGAGTTGTTACTTTTGAGCTGTTTGTGTTAAAGCCGTGAGGATTCAGGTTGGTTCTTGATGACGTCCGTAACTTTTACACAGCCGGGTCACAGTTGCATATTTGTCTATGGCTGCTCAGGAAACTCCATCATGGATTTACTTTTTTTTAAAATGACAAGTTAAAAAAAACACTCTTCTAAAAAAAAAATGAAGTCCTGCATGTAAACAATCAGACCACAGGAAAGAACCGAGAAAAAGTGTTGTTTGAATTTGGTGGGGAAAAGCTGAGTATTTTTGCAGTAACTAGTAGCGGTATTTCCATCCAAACAGTATCTGTTAACGTAGCAAGACTTTTTTTTACTATTACGTGTTTTTTTGTTTTGTTTCTTTCGTCCTTTGTGGCCATGTTGTGTTTATGTTGACGTGACCACATGCTCCTGTTCTCCGTGTTCCTGCAAAACCAAACAGCGGGGTTAAACAAAAGCCGGTAATAATCAGACTAATGAGAAGAGTCGGGAGGCCGAGCGCGTGTAAACACAAACCGCCGAGGACAACAACGGTAACAACGAGGAACGTGTTCTACGTGTTTACGTGGCTCCGCTCCAACTCTTCAGTGTTATTAAGATCTGTTTGTGCAGCAATGCCCAAAAGAAGAAGAAAAAAAAATGAATCAAGCTCAGAAGTGAGGACTTGGGAGAAGTGGAAGATGCTTTTAGAACACTCGACTTGCATCAATTTAATTAGAAAATATTCTAAAATCTGTTGATTTGACTCATAAAATGTCCTCATCAGGTCACATTGCATCATAAATGCATCATATCGTATAGTAAACTAGATTATATAAACTCAAAAGGACCTACTTATTTCACAGGCAGGGTTTATATTTTTCCAGCAGAAGTTAAGAAAAACAAAATGTATTTTTCCTTGAAAAAGAATGAAAAATGTTTTCTAAATGGGCTGGGATTAATAGTCAAACAACAGCCTTTTTGTGAAAGTTCTGCGTTTGTTGCCATGTCACACAACACTTCAGATTACACTCAGGCGTCCATTCTCAGCTGTACATAATGATTTTGTGTCGTTTTGCTTTATGTGTTTGACAGATATCACCATAAGCTGTTTTTTTTTCTTTTCTTCTTCTCTCTCTTTCTGTCCTGGTATGTTTCTGTCAAAATTAAAAAAAATATTTTATCACACTTTTTCTCCTCACTTTGATTGGCTCAAAACTCATTCTGAGAACGACGTTTCTTTCCCCTGAAGCCGACCCGCCTCTAGTTGTTCTCGCCATCTCTTTCTTGGAGACAAGTTTCCACTGTGACGGCGTCTGACCGGCTGCCTTTTGTTGTCGGTATGAAAAGATGCTTTGAGGACGACCGACGGAGAGGAAATCGCTCTGCTGGGTCGAGTCACCACGCCGTCGAATGCCTCCTCCGACTGCAGACTGCCGAGTCTCCATTGTCGTCTCATTCTGAAACTTTTTCACTGTTTGACAGTGAGCAGTTGTGGGTCGTGGAGTTTTTTTTCCTGGAACTGCAAAACATGTAAATTCTCTGGAAAAAAAGACCAACTGAACTTTAGAAATTGCTCAGCAAAAATGTAGGTTTATTATTTAGTGTCATTGGTACAATTTAGATTCATTAGATCAGTAGGTCTTGTAGATATTTTTTTTTTTTACAGATTTTCCAACTTTAGCTGTTTAATACATCTTGGCTGTCTTAGCCACTTCAGCTACTTAACGTTTTATAGCTGCTGTGCATTTTCTCATGGTGAGAGCAGTTTGAACCAGTCGACCAATTATTTTTTTTCCTACTCCTTTCCCTCTTTCGCTTCATTTTTTCCCTTCTTTTTTCTTTTCCTTTTTTCTTTTCATGGAAGAAAAAAAAACTACTTGCAATTTTACAATCTTATTTTATGCATTTTCAGCTATTCTGGCTGTTTTACTTTATTTAGTGGTTTTTAGCATAGATTAGACTTTTTTTTTAAACAGTGTGGTATGCATAAAAAATAAAAATTAAATACCAAAAATTGTGAAAATGTCGGGGAGCCACGACAGGACCTGAAAAACCAGGGGTTGCATTTTCCTGGAGTCTCAGTCAGTCTCCAGTCAAACAGGTTTCGGTGGGAAAAAGAACAAAAAAACACTTAAGGAAAAAAATCCACACAGGGAGAACATGGAAACTGCACAGAAAGGTTCTTCATCCAGAAATCAAACCAGGGCTTTTCTCACTGCGACGCGACAGAACTAACCACTATACAACATACATAACCTGTTTGTAAATCTAAGTTTCTTTCAGAACAGAAGTTACCTAATAACTTGGTGAACTGAGTGTTCAGTGGGAAGAAAAAATACACCAAAACTTCCACAGGATCTTTTTATTAATTGAGATAAAAGAAGAATACATATGAACTACATGTTACTATTTATACTTCCTAGTGAATAAAACCTAAACTCAGCCACACAAACACGTCTTCACCCAGTGTTTTAAAAAAATATTAACGTGAAGTAAACTCAAAATGTGCAAAATCCAACATGACATAGCGTGAAATGGTCACATTGTAAACAGAAGCTGCATCCGCAGGAGAAATGTGTGTCCTGGTCTGTGTCATTTCTCCTCTGCATCTTCACACGAGTGAAAAAAATAAAAAATAAAAAACTTGTTAAACTTTTATAACATGATGAGCTCCACTTCCAGCTGACTTATCATGACTCATCATCCGGGATCTGATTTCTAATTCATGACTCAGCCACACACTCACATCTGCACACAGATGAAACTTACGGCCGCCACCTAGTGGACGACAGACATCACTACACCCCGCAGCACAGCATCAGCTTCACGAGAAAATAAAAAGTATGACAGGCTCGTTCCTTTTTTTACATTCAGATAACGAACACGAACACGACAGCATCAAGTCGAACAGCACAGGTCAGGAATGTTTCCGTTTTAAATGTTCACTCGAGTCCTTCAGAGAGGAGAAGGACTGAAAATGTCCGGGAGCCTGAGAGCAGCTCAGGAAGCAGGTTTCACTTGGAGGCACCGTGAAGCCCCGGAGCTCTTCCTATTCCATCTGATCACCTCTCCGACTGTTAAACCAACCGTCTCCCTGACCTCCTGCACTCAAACAGCATCACCTTTCTCTGAGCGCACAAGGGCGAAGAGGTTAGTGTCAAAATTCAAAAAGTGAGAATAAATAAATAAACAAACTTGGCAGGTTTGGAGCAGACTGCGGTTCAAAAAAAAAAAAAAAGTAAAATAAATCAAATATTTGAAGTGAAGCATATCAGGGAATTTAAAAGACAGATTAAAAGAAAATCTGTTAAAATGAAAAAGCCTTGTAAAATATTCGCAAAAATTCTGATTTCCTTTCCAGAATTGTCACAACGAAAGTGCAAAATGTAAAACAGACCAACAGTATTTGATTCAACTTAATTCCAACATGGATGTTACCATAAATATACATTTAAATTACAGCATTCATTATAGCTTGACAGCTAACAAATTCCCTTATTTCACAATGTAAACTTAAACATAATTTATAAGAGTGCATAAATACAGTCAGGCTGTTTGAGAGGATGAAGTTTGGGTGTGAAAAGTGGAAGCCGACGCGGCGACCGGACAAGATTGAGGAAGTGGATCCGCTGTCGGTTTCACAGGTTCGAAGAAGGAAAGTTATTTCACTTTAATTACAGCATCAGATAAAAATAAGAAACACTGACATGAAGTGATTAGCGAGATAATCCTAAATATCTACGTCTGGGATGAGGGTGTGGTGACGGGTCTCATCGTGTTCATGAGGAGGCAAGTCGGAGCTTTAAAGGGTCGCTCTCACAGGCGAGCGGCGCCGCCCGCATCACTGAGCAGAGCTCAAGATTCCTCCCATATTGGCACGGGTTCCTTTTTCAAAAGGAGTTTGTCGCTTTACTTTTTACTTCCTCCCAGCGTTTCCAAGTACCTGAACGTCATCTCCATCGCGAACGGAGAGCGGCGGGGCGTGTAGGCGGGGCTAGACGTCGATGGCCACGCCGTGCTTGGTGGAGATCACGTCCCTGGTGCCCGTCAGGTACATGAGCACCGAGCAGAGGTGGGGCAGCGTGGCCGTGGTGCTTACGTACAGCCAGTAGGGCAGCGGCGCCGTGTTGCCGAACGGACACACCCACAGGCCGTGGCGCACGGCGTCCCGCACGTGGTGCGTCGCCATGGAGATGAACAGCATCCAGGGCAGCGAGCACCAGGCGTCTTTGAGGCGTCCGACCCACATGAGGAAGCGGAGGGAGAGGCAGATGATGGGGATGAGGGAGGAGCAGTGGAGGGGCGGGCGCTGCGGGAGGGAGACGGCGGCCTGGGAGGGACACAAGAGCCAATCAGCCGAGAGCATCACAGACGCCATGTTAACGTGGCACTAAAGGAGGGAACGTCACTCCTCACCGCTTTAGAGTGAATCTGGTGGAATTTGCTGGAAACCTTCCACATGAATAAGTGGGAATTTATGGGAATACACAAGAATAAACCACAAAATTAATAAACTGAAATTTAGTAAAGAAGTTAAAGTTATTTCAGCAATATCCTGATTTCAAAACCGATTAATTTAATTGCAGCTGAAGATCTGGCATTCCTACATCACATGCACACATGACTATTCATTTCGGTTTTATTCTGAAAACAGTAAAAGAAAAAAAGAAGAGCTACATTGCAGAAGTGAAGCTAATGTGGTCAAAAAGGAGTAGTAGGAAGCACAAGTCCTGGACTGATGAAATTAAGTGGGAATATATTTAACAAATTTAAAGCAATAATAATGTTCAACTTACAAATATCCCATAGAAATGTTAGGAGCGATGAATTCAATCATTTACGATGCAACGCAATGCAGACGTGGACATTTCTGCTTCCATGCAGCGACAACCCCGTAATCCATTCTAATCTTTATATTATATATATATTTCAAACATTTCCCACCCTTCATGGCAAATACCCTGTGGTGGATTAAGAAAATATACAGAGTAAAATAACCAGATTAATGTGTTTAAGTCTGCATCAGCTACGCATTTATAAGAATCAAAGGTCAACTTGTGGATGCATGTTGCAGCTACACAAGGAAAAAAAAACAAACAAACATTTATAACTTAAAAGTGTTTCCATTTAAAATAAAGCAATAAAATATCATGTAGCTGTCAAACAGTATAATGTGATGCTATCTAGCTTCTGTTTCTGAAGTAATTTAAAAGTAGATGTGAACTTTGCTGAACGTATCTGATGTTCTTTGATACTTTGTTTCATGTTCACTTACACAATATCAAGCCGTAAAAATTTATAAAAGTTAAGTTATTCTTCACTTTGTACTGCCATGATATCGTTTCAAAACATCCTGCAGGGAAAAAGAGTTTCCAGCTCTTTAACTGTGATGTTGAGCAAAGGAGGCTTTGAAAAGCTGAGGCAGCCAGAAGAAAGCTGTTGGTTTGAATTTACCTCAAGAAGGAGAACATTTCCCTCCAGAAGCTGCAGGTGGTTTTTATAACAGTGGAAGAGTGCGTGTTTTTACAAAACCCTCATGTCAACCAAGAAATCTTCCAGGTGTTTCTCGTTGATCACGCATGAACTGATTGAGGACTTTTTAACTCCTCACACTGTGAGAGTTGTTTTCCTGCTGCTTCCAGTATTTACTCGCATTTTTCCCGGAGCGAATCGGTGGCAGGAAGAGGAATGGAGCTGAATCGTCAGCCTCCTTTGGAAGAGGAAGGAGTCAGAGACGAGCGGTGATGGATGGTAAAGCCCCCCCCCCCCCGCAGTGAGCCCGGTGAAGTGAGCCGTGGATGTGGAGGCGGTGCGGTTGGTCTCACCTTGAGCGACAGGGACCCGGCCATGTAGAAGTGGTCCAGGTCGATGATGGAGGCCAGCAGTCCGGCCAGCAGGACCTCGTACAGGTCGCTCTTCTTCCTCAAGCCGATGACCACCGCCCACGACCACAGCCCCACCAGGCCGTGCGTGGCGTTGTCCAGCACGGCGCGCAGCCACAGGTGGTTCTGGATGACGGACAGCTGGAGGGCGTGGTCCGCCGCCACGCAGAACATGCCGAGTCCGGCCGAGGCCAGCAGCGAGGCGGAGCTGAAGGTCTGCAGCAGGGCCTGGGCCTTCTCCGTCTCCACGGCCAGGCTGAGGGGCAGCGGGCCGCCGTCCCCCCCGAGCCCCGCGCCCAGCAGTGGGGACGCCGAGGGCGACGAGTCCAGCTTGGAGTAGAAGCCTTGCATGCTTGACGGATGGCTGGAGCGGCCAATCGGTGGCGAAGGTCAGCAGCGTTCAGACAGACTGGGGAGAAAAGGAGGGAAGGATGGAACCTTGTTATCGCCGACGTTCAGGCTTAGTGCCTTTACTTTCAATTAAAAAACACAATTCTTCCCCTTCTGAGTCCAAACTGCTCTGACTTCCAGGATTTTATGAAACCCGGAGGACTGAGAACAGCCTGTTAGTGTCGGCTCCAAACAATAAAACTGAGAAATGAGCCTCACGGCGAGAAGTCCAAAACAACACTGAACAATTAGTATCAACGGGGGAAGAATGGATTTCTTAATACAATGAAAAATATTAAAAGGCATCTGAGTGCAATTTCTTACTTCTAATCACAGTGATAGAATGTGCAATAATCCTACTTAGCATTTACTGATTATTTTTCAGATTTTTTTTTTTTTGTCAGAATGATAAACAGGTGACTTTTTTTTTTTTTTTTAATGAAACTACTTTTATCTTGATTGAGGACACATGCTTACTGTGGCATCTGGAAAAAGTCACACAGCATGCAACATATAAAGTTTATTTCATTAACGTGAGCTCCAGTAATCTTTGATTGATTCTGGAGGTTTCAGCAGTTTTCAGTACTTTCATGGAGAAAACATATTATATAGTATATATATATATATATTATTAGTATACAAACTTTGTAAAAGAAATAATTCCTCCACTGGAGCCACACAGTACATTCAGATCAATGGTCAGGATATTAAGCTGCAGTCAAGCACATTAATCACACAATGTTTATCTGGAGATGCTGTGACGAAAGTAACACCGTGTTTCCACGTTTTTAGTGGAGACCCGCAGGGGTTAGTGGAATATATAGCGCCTGAATATGCAGTGTAGGGAATTAGACAATGTATACATGTAAAGGCGAAGGCGCAAATGTACCTGAACTCGTAGAAATGTTTACATGCATTCATGCTCTGCAAATTCAACATGACTGAATTTGAATCCATATGAAAAATTGTGATTAACTGGAAAATAAAAGTAGCTTATATCATGAAAATATTCCAGATCGAGATCAGAAGTCACAAAGAAATCATACGTTCTAAACAATGATCAAAAAACAAGAAAGTCTACAGAACGCTCCGATTCTGAAACACGGCTGATGGAATCTGCAGAAAATACAAGAGCACAGCCTCGTCACTCTCGGGCGGCATTATTTTGGGGCATGAATGAAAGTGATGATATTAAGGGAGAACAACTCTCAAAGCACAAATCATCTAGTGATCGTATTCATCACAAATCATGACGTTATCCTTAAACAACAACAACAACAGTATAGCATCATGTCATGTGTTCATTGAATATCATTCAGCCCTAATGTAAGCCAGACTTTGATGTTTATTGTGTACATCTTTACATAATTGTCTCTTATACGTAAGGGTAAAATCTGAAAACAACTCATCAGGAATGATTGTCCACATAGACTTCATTTAAGAAAAGACTTAAAAGACTGGCTGTTTGTTTGACAAGGTTTAATTTGAATAAACATAACAGCCATAATTTCAAATCGAGAAAACTGAAACAGAGGTCTGTCTCAACCAAAAGCAGGGTACTAATAATTGTCCTCAAATCTATTTATTGTTGTTTCAGAATGTTAAATAAAATAGTTTGTTGGCTGGCTGAAAATGTATCTATATTGTAAGTCATAAGAGGAAGAAAAAAAACAGGATGGAGATGTTGCACAAGAGCTGTTCAGCTCAATGTCATCATCATTTACATAAGAAACAAAGCAGATGACGATGACACACACACACACACACACACACACACACACACACACACACACACACACACACACACACACACACACACACACACACACACACACACACACACACACCAGAGGGACTTGATATTTTTAATGTTAGGATGTCATCTTGGCTCTCAGAGCTCCTCTGTTGTTTACAGCTGCTGCTTCTCCCTGCAGAAGACACATCCTCCAACATCAAGCTGCTCTCTATGAAAATTTAATTAGCTGGTTATTTCTGTCGCCGGCTGGCAGCTCCCTGTTACCCGCCGGTATCTCGCACACTCGGTGGCCTCTCCCGGAGTAACGTTACTCCGTTACATGCAACGTTACTCCGTTACAGTCACGTCAGGAGGAGTTAGTTGACCTTATGGAGGATGCTAGCTGCGAGCTTAGCTAACAGTGACTGAGGAGCCGCTTTGTGTGGGCGGACAGCAGCTGTCGCTACGGAGGGTTACACAACGTGACACGCGCCGCTCCTCGCTGTAACAGATAACGCTAACATATGTCGGTCAAATGAGATGCTTGAGAAGCATTTGTGGAGAACAAGTAGGAAGATAAAGAGATACTCACCCCATCTCTACGTTATGCTGAAGCCGGGGTGTCCACTCTCTGATTCTACGGTGCTTCGCTGTAGCGTTAAAAGCTCATTGACGCTCTGCTGCCACCTGTCGGCCAGTGGTGGAGCAGCATACATCCGTTGGAAAGGAAAGGAAAGGAAAGGAAAGGAAAGGAAAGAAAAATGCAAAACCATGTAAGGTTCAGCATTTACCTTGAGTAGCTTCATTGATCAGCACACTGTTTATGTAGGCCTCCTGTGTATGTGCTGATTTATATGGAGGTAGAATATGAAGTAGATTTTTTTTCTCTCCACAAATACAACACCACACTTACACATTCACAAATTCTTAGTTTCAAGTGCACAAATCTTTTTTTTTTTTTATATAAGTCACAGATTTAAAAATTGACATGCTCAAAGTTTCCCTACAGTTGTTGCAGTACACTGGTGAAAAATATATTTGCGCTCCTGAATTAATGTGAATGGTTTTTTTTTATTGACGTGTGCATGAAATACATTAAGATAGCTCATAGAAGGTTCTTACTTTGAATGAGTGATTTAAATGAGTGATTCTGTATCCATGACGACAATTGTATATTACCCATTACACTCCTGTTTTATATCAGTCTGTTTACTTGTTCTCATTACATTTATAACTACATCACGTTAGCAGTGTTTTCTTCATTTTTTCACAACATCAAATTTTGATTCCTACCCCCAAAGACAGTACTCTCCCAGGCACAGCTGTCAGCAGTCGTTTATGGGGGGACACATTTAATAGGTGGTCAATAGATTTGACTTTTTTATTAAGTTTTTCTTAAAGCTTTCAGATTGTATCCTTTTTGATGCCTTTCTCAGTCACCTTTTTTTTTTTTTAATGTATTTTCATTCTTTCCATGTGAAGCACGGTGAATTGCCTTGTGTCTGAATAGTGAATAGCTCAAACTGAACACCCAGAATTAAAACATCCAGGTAATTTTGATACCAAAAGCTTTGACTTTAACATGAACACCTAAACTGTAATATAACACAATCATCACAGGTGTCTGGATTATTTTTTTTTTTTTACGATGGCCGTGGTCCTTCAAAATTCAGAAACATTGAATCCAGTAGACTTTCAAAATATATATATAATAAAATATAATAAAATAAAAATATATTGCCTCATAAAAATGATTCATGTGATCATTCACAATGACACTGCATATAAGTTAAAGTACTTGTACAATTGAAAGAGCTTCTACTTAGTGTCTGACATGATCTATAATGTTTCAGGCACATTATGTTGCATACAAACAACATGGTGTTCATTGGAAATTTGGAATAGTGTGTATGTGGAACATTTAAAAAATACAAGTCTGGAAAATGCAGCATTATTGTGAATACAAGACTTTCCTGTAGCTAAAGTGATAAAGAACATAGAAGGTTACAATGAAAATGACTTTTCAAAAGGCTTGAAATAGAGTTGAAGTGCCCACACCAGCCATTTAGTCTACATAAAAATGAAAATAGTGTTTCTGAGGTGAATCTGACAGTTCTTTGCTCCAGGCAGAGATATTTTATTAGTCCCCCTTTTTCACATCAACAGAACCTGCTGAGTGGGGGATTTTCAAATAGGTGTGTCTGTTCTGAAACCTGCCATGCAATAAATAATGAATTGCACCACTTATATAAAAATCCAATTTTAATAACGTCTCCATTAAAGATCTGAGATTGTATCTGCAGTGACAAGTTGAATCCCTTTAATAGGATGTCCTCTTTTTAATGGGATGTATTTAATTTGCTTCCTTCATTCCGTTGTATCTCTGTAGGTAGTCATTCAAAATGTCAATCATGTTGTCATTTTCCTTCCTCTATTCATGCTCCTCCAGTCCTGAAATGATGCCTATCGAGGGATTTTGGTCCGAACTTGCCTTTGTTCCGCTTCCATGTTTAAACAGACTCCAAAGCTGTTAAGCAATTATGATCATGTTTTAATAATATGTATTCTTCACTGATGTGATCCTGACCTCTTTCTGCTTGGAGGAAGTTTGAATCTAATTTGCTCAATGTGCTGCTTCACTCTCTTATCTACATACTTTAAATCTCATTTGATGCTCGCCCGGTCTGAATGTAGACACAGAAGGATGAACGAGGAGTAACGCGGGTTGAAGTTTGTGTTGCAGGTCACATGGTTTGTTATAGAAAAGAGGTCAAAAGGCTTCTAAGTAAATCAGTTGGATAAAATCCTCTGAAAGAATATAGTTTATTGCAATGACCTTGCTTTTTACATTTTAGTGTATTCAAATCCAGTATGAGAGCAGGTGAGTTTTCGTCACCTTGAGACAAACCACCACAATGTTTTAAACTAAGAATATTTGTATTATACACATTTTAAGGTAGAGTAAAAGAGATGTCCAATTATGGAATTTTGGTTCCTCCTGCTCAGATGCAACAAAGGACATTAAAAAATGTGTGATTGCATTCAGTCGGCAAATGTCTGACAACCATAAACCATAGAATTACATATAATCCATGCAGAAGAAATAATTTTGAAACCATCTTGCAGGAATGTGATTTTCATCTTGTTTTTTTATCAGTTCTTGTTCTGTGTTGGGTATGCATGCGTGCAACTCTCTCCCCCACTATCATCCCTGAGCTCAGTCTGGATTTTTTACTGAACAAACATCGTTCCGATTGGACTTGTTAATCTTGCAAAAATGTTTCAATTCCCTTGAACTGTCTCAGTCTCAACATCCTGTCCAAGAAGATAATCACATTCATCAAGAAGGATCATCTTCAGTGGTTTGAGGAGAAGCGTCACTTGGATGCACAGTTTGTAATTGCAACGTGACCTCCAGGCAATCCAGCACTTGGCGGAAATAATTCCCGACCACTGCTGTCAACTGCATGTGTGAGCGAGATGTGTTCTGTTGGCAGGATGTATTGGAGCAGTCCTGTGATCGGTTAACTCGAGAGAGAAAAAAACACCATCAGGATTGACGCCACCTGGCCAGTTTGAAATCCAGAGCTCACTACAAAACCCTTCCAGGAACTGCTTCGCCTCCTGAAGGTTTTTTTTTTTTTTACACGTATCAGGTCCAAACCACATGAGGTTTATTTAAATATTATCTTAGTAGATGGAGATAAATATCTCCTGGCTTTAAATGAAATCAGCACCACGGACAGAGACTTGGAGATTAATTCTGAGTATTTAAGCGCCACAGACAAGCGCACTGAGGGCAAATTTTCTCTGTTGCCCTCCTGTGGCCAAATCAGAGACACAGTTCTTCCATATATCCATCTCATTCCGTTTAATCTATCTATCTATCTATCTATCTATCTATCTATCTATCTATCTATCCATCCAGCCATCCATCCATCAATCCTGGAGCTTCATTAAGTTATGAAATACAAAGAACCTCAATTTGACATGGTTTTATTCTATAAAAAAAAAAAAAAAAAAAGATGAAATACAAATGCCAAAGGATTGTTCACACCGTGTTTGTCTATAGCTGAGACTTGGATTCAGATCAGAGCTTTGTTTGAAAGAAGAATTCAGGTGGAAGAGTTGAGGTGAAATTGAACTTCAGGTGAATTTCTCCACCTGTGCAAAGGTTTAAAAACAACTTTGGGAAATGTGTGAATGTGCACAATAAGCGAGTCAGGAGAAGAAGCGACGGAGAGGCAAAAGGCCAGGTGTTTAAAGAGGTGAGAGCCAAAAGTACGAGGGAGGCAGAGATCGTGTCATTCATCCAGTTCTCAGTGAAAGGTCAAACTAGTCATTAGAGCGGAGCACGGCGCTCACAACTGACACACACACACACACACACACACACACACACACACACACACACACACACACACACACACACACACACACACACACACACACACACACACACACACACACACACACACACACACACACACACACACACACACACACACGCTTGAGGTTAATGTGGATCACATCATTATTGCAGACAAAGGGAGCATGGCAGAACATTCCAATTGTAACTTAATTAAAGTTTTAAAGCTTCCAATGTATGTTTTCAACAGTATTTTGCGGACGTACGAGCAGCGGAAAGTTACATGTACAATGCAGAGAACAACAAGGGCCTTAGAATGAGAACACGCCCACAGTTTTACCCTTCGTGTTTGTTTCATGTGCTGTCATTGGGAGTATTAATTGAGTTCTCATTGGAACCCACTTAAAAAAAGGAAAGGACAGGCTAGTATAAGCAAGGGATGAGAGGGAAGGAAGGAAAGAGTAATGAATGCAATACCCAAGCAAGCAGATACACCCCACTACACACGCACATACGCGCACGCACGCACACACGCACACACACACACACACACACACACACACACACACACACACACACACACACACACACACACACACACACACACACACACACACACACACACACACACACACACACACACACAGACTGAGGACTCCAGCTGACAGCTGTTAGATGGTGTATTGATTTGTCCTCGCTCTCCAAATCAGCCTGCCAGAACTTGTCAGAATAATGAAAGAAAGAGAACTCGAGAGAAGGAGGAGAGGCTGCGAGACACATCCGACCGAGACAGAGAAGAGTGAGAACTAAAGGTCACAGAGCAGAGTCGGACCCACAGCATCTCCCCTCACCCTCATCCAGTTTCTCTTTGACTGGACCTTGGCGAAATGGACATTTTTTAACTGTGAACTAATGCCTGGGATTCTGCAAAATGCAAAGAGGAGATATAAAATCCATAAAAAGATTGGGAGAGATTGTTGAACATTCACCAATTGTGCTCAAATAGATAAAAGATGATGGTTGTAGATATATGGCAATAGTTATTTGTGAATGAAGCAACTGAGTTTGTGTAATGTCGACTAACATCCCCGAGATTTAGGGTACAATCCCCCCCCCCCCCCCCCCAGTGTGTTGAGGCAGTTCAAATGGTTAAAATATCTCATATAAATTAAGTCACTTTACCTTATACAGGACACAAAACCTACAGTTATCAGTGAGACCCCAATAGAGTTTCCAATAACATTCAGCAAACACGTGTGTATTTGATAACATTTTGATATAAATAGTAATCCATTACATCTCCATTGTTGTAACTCTGGACTCTTGTTTAATCAAAACCAACATATTCAAACTCCAGATGATCTGAAAACAAGACAACTTCAAGGCTTTATCTATCGAGGGGTCTGGATAGGGGTCTCTGGGTCGAACCAGTGGACCAAGTCACAAAGCCAATTTCAATCCATTTCCATACAAACCGATGTAGTTTGAGAGTTCCGAGCACCGTCGTCAAGTAAACAGACTCCCAAAATGTAATGAACGTTTTCCATTTTTACTTACCACGATGATAACCACTAAAGGTCACCTTTTTGCCAACTCGCAAGAACAAACAAATAAAAAACCTCAAAATGTTAATAACTGCAACTTGTACCTAGGTACAACTTCAAGTTGTACCTAATCTACTTTACATCCCCGATAACAGAATTGTCATAGCTGGAATCAGTATTAGGAACTACAAAAATACCCGCAGCTGAAAGCAGTGATAGAATAATATATCTTCCCCAAACAGTGACTCAATCCCAACCTCAGATCCCAGCTTCATAGATCACTCAGTGAATGCCAGTGCAGCTCGTTCGAGTCTGTAAACACATTTATCTTTGTGAGAAATACAGCATGCGAGTCCCGAAACTCCAGGAAACTTGAAACGAAGCTGAGTTTGTTTTACGGCTGCATGATGAATGTTCCCTGACACCTCACACTAACTGTGTTTTATTACATTGTGTGTAATCAAGATCAAGCAGTCAGCAGGGATCGACGCTCCTGACATGTTCGGCGTCACTCGCGAAGGCAAAATGAGGCACAGTTCATTGTGAAATGGTCACATTTAATGGTTGAAACCTGTCATTGTATATACATCTATAAAAAAGACCCCAGGTACAGGTTACGACATTCTACCGCTAATACATACATTATTATTATTATTAAATAATAAACTTTTTGTTCAATGTTAAAGTTACATATCATAGTTTACAAAATAGGATCAAGGAGAATTAAGCCATTATGAATGCCTGAAAATAAAATAAAAACCCAAAACAAACTATATGTGTCTTTTTATTATTTGTCCGTCGAATAACAAAAAAAAAAAAAAAAATACAATAAACACATCAGAATTCCTTTGAATAACATAATATTAACTGGTGATATTGGCTATTGAAATGTAAACTGCAAAAAGACATCTGTAAAGGCGTCAGAGTTTGGGAAAGCAAACTGTTATTTGTGGTGTTGTATTTTACAGCACAGCGCAGGATGGAAAACCAACAGAGCTCATATCAGTAATCAGCTGTGTGGCCGTCAATACAAACTCAGACCGAAAACAAATGGGTGGGCAAAGAGTTGTTCAGTCTCAAATTCACTTTATTCATTTTTTCCCCCCCAACTGTTGAAAATGTTTTAGTTTGTCTATTTTTTTTTTGTTCTTTTTTTTACAATCCAGGTCCTCCTCGCTGGTCGCGCCAAGCACAATATAAAGCTAGGTGTCTAAATAAGCCGGACTACTGTTACTGAACTCCTCAAAGTGTTAGTCCTCGTATCAAAAAAAAACGTCTCGGTCCACCGGTGGGATTCTGTTGCTGGAGGCGTGCACGTCTCAAGTCTGATCGACTTGACTTTCACCCTTTTGTTTTTGTTGTTTTCTGTGGCTTCTTAAACGGTGGGTTTGCACAAACAAGGAGCTGCAGGGTTCCTCCAATCTGTCCCATGTTTTGATTCATGGGCGCACACACACGCGCACACACACCTTTCGGGGGGGGGGGGGGGGGGGACCCACAATATGGAGACAGGCACAGGCTTCGGGAAGCTCAATGAATCATTTGTGGAACCATTTTGTTAAGGGGGAGGTGGGAGGGCGGGCGGGTGGGTGTAGTTGAGTCTTTGGCATGATGATTAAGCTGTATATAAGGAGGGGGGGGGCGCGCTACTACAGCCGCACATGCAAACACACAAGCCCTATATGTGTGTGCTTGTCTGTGCAGCACTGCCATTTTTAAAAGAATGTGAAAAGAAAAGAAAGACTATCAATTAATGAGAAAAAAAGAGCATAAAAGGTAACAAAGGGGATGTTGTTGTTGTTTTTCTTTTGTCTGTTGATTGAGGACTTGATTTTCTTGCTCTGAAGAGGAGCTTCCCAAAGTGAACTGAGCAATTCAGTCTGCTGTGACTCGTCACAGCCACCAGGGGGCAATATGAGACTGTTGTTGTGATTGTTGGTGCTCCTGTCACTGTTGTTGATGATGATGATGATGTCACGTCCAAAAGTTCCTCTGAAGAATTTCCTTTGTCACCATTAATCAAAAAATGCTGAGTTGCATCATCATCGTCTGATATCATGTCTAAATAATTTTGGCGAGTAATTGCGTGATGGACAGAAATGATCAATGCACTGTATCCTTGAAACATGTGCAAAATAGAAAAAACACCAGCCTCCTCCTCTTCATCTTCCTTCAACTCCTTGCACCCTTCAGGATTGAGACATTTCGATCTGGAGAAAGAGAAACAAGCACAGGTTAGACAGAGGAAGCTGAATCACATGCAATGATCAGAGGCGTTCTCATGATCCTCCACGCATCTGTGTCATTTTGCTTTCTGTGTGTCATTTTATGCGCTTTTCCTCATTACCACTCCACTTTTGCATTTCTGAAGCAATTAACTTTCACATCTGATGCACACTGATCCTTGTCTGGATGAACCTCATCTAAATAAAGCCACATCTGGATGTGTGCACAGGAACAGTCGGTGAGGATGACGATCGTTCCCTTCATCACGCCGTTTGATCATCACCCCGAGTACGTAATTCTCTCCACTTTCAGGTCAAAATGCTCATGTGCTACTCAAGAACCGACTTGAGAAGCAGCCATTCTGAGTCAAACATATGAATTGAGGAATGAATTTGCTCCGTGTTTTGCAGAAAGTCATGAAATCGTACTGTATGTGACATGGGTGGATGGTGGGTGGGGGTCACTATGAAGGTCACTACGTAGGCTGATAGAGACTTGATACAAGTACTTTATATGTTCACCAGTGTAAAACTTCATATACACTATTGGCACAAGTGCTTTTCATATTTATTATGATTTGGTTGTTAATTAAAATGTTTTAAAATTATTTATTGAGGGTGAAAATATAAATAACAGTTAGTTAGTTTAAATAAGTAAGTTGATTCTAATGGCTGATATCCTAATTTTCAGTAAAACTAACAAGTAAGATGCATAAAGGTTAACTATCTGTTTCTTGTTCATGAATGTTAATGAAATCATGAAATATATAATGAAATAAGTAAATACAAACAATAATACAAAATATACAAATGTTACTTCAAAACTGTGCTGCAGTAATGTATTTAGGCAAGCTCAATATATTGCTGCCCCAGGTCCTGTCATACAGTCTCGTTTAACGTCAATGAAACAGAACAAGAGCATAATGACGAATACATTACAACTCAGAAATTCAGTTTTAGCTTAGCTACACAGAAAAACTCATTTAAAGGAACTTTTTCAGTGAATCAAAGCTGTTCTATTGTACTTCTCTCCAGACTAATGGACTCGCCCTCCGGCAGGCCACATTTAGCTCCATGTTGGACACCCATGGGTTCATCTATTCAACTTCTATACCCATTGCATCTAAGTTTCAGGGACTGTATCCAATCCCGCACGCAAATGTGCACACACAGAGGGTCTTGCAGTGTGGCGAGAGTGCTGATCATAGCATCTTTGGAGCAATCCTTAATCTAAGTCTGTACACTTTGGAGTAGGCTGTTGGATTTTTATTTATTCATTTATTTATTTTTTGTAAACGGGCAGAAAAGATGTATTGCACACCAGCTTTTCAGTCACACAAACAAGGTATATAATCAGAGGAATGGCATGAAAGTGCCATAACTATAATTACCCGATGAAAAATGTTGCTCGCACACCTGTACATTTGATTCAATGCCGATCTGTGGCGTTTAATATTTCAAGCATTTACATTTTCAACAGCACACCTGCTACGGTTTTTAGCATGATTTATAGTACAAGGCCTGTAAAATTAATGAAATGGGACAGCTTTGAATCGAATTTTGTACCTCGATCCCTTCGGGGGGGGTGGGGGGGGGGGTGTCCTGCAGAGAATACGAGGAATAATACAAACTCACACAACTGTTGCAGCTCTCAGCCTATTAAACATTCTCTAGATGTCGACATGCATGTACCGACCTGCCGATACGCAAGTGAGCGGGTCGGTTTGTAATCGAAGCAAGGATGACGGGCTCTTGTGTGTGTGTGTGTGTGTGTGTGTGTGTGTGTGTGTGTGTGTGTGTGTGTGTGTGTGTGCGCTCTTACCACATGAACAGCAGCAGCATTCCTAACAGGAGAGGGGAGAAGAATGTGAGGACCCTGGCAGCTCTGCCCACTGGTGGTTCAGCCTTCTGTGGTGCGTTGGAGGACGGTATCGGGGAGGTCTTTGTCTCTGCACACAATTAAAAAAATAAATAAATAAAAATCCACAATAAACCTCATGTGCATTTCGGGTAAATAACTGAACAACTTGAATTCCTCAGTTCAGATTCGCCCTTCACTTCTTTGCATTCTTGCTTTGTACCGGCGGGTTGAAACGTTCAAGACGTCTCACTGATGAATGGCGGCTGAAAAGTGCTCATCGTACCGGGAAGAAGCAAACGGCGAGGAAAGTACAGTGAAGAGCCAAATCAATTCTAATCTGCAAGCGCAATCAATAGAAGACTTGTCAAGGCAGTTATGAAGTGAACTGGATGAAAAAAGTAATAATTTCATTCATGCTAAAGCCACTGGGGGAGACAAAAGGACACGGAGAGGGATGGGGCGGATGCTGTGTTACTGGAAACTGATATGGAAGAAAGAGACCGAAAACCCAAAGTAAATCAGGGGTGAAGAGAACATAAAGGTAAACTGAAGACATTGAGATGCACATTGCAGCAGTTAAGACTTCCCTGAATAAAGCCTGATGAAGTGTTTTTGTGGTTGAATCAGTTTTTAACCAATATTACACCTCCAGATCTTAAATCACATAAAGACATCCATAAACCAAATAAAGTCATTTCAGTCACAAAGACTTTTCAGCCTCTCCCCACTCAAGGCCTCACGTGACTTTGACGTTAAAAAAAATTTGAGAACAATAAATCAACCTTATTAAACTCGGCTGACATTGATGTCTGTCCAGACTCGTGAGAAACATCGTGGAAAAAAGTGACCTTCTCCAAGTTCATCCTGGAGTCCGAGGTAGTGTCTGTGCCAGATGAAAATTAAATCTCCTGGAGGTATTCCTGATAGAGCCCATTCACATATTAGAACGGACCACAGGTCACAGTCTCTTTTGACCACCATAATCTGATCAGCCAAAGCTGGGGTTCATGTGACCATTTGTTACAAACTGGAGGACGTTTTTCTAAAAAGCCTCAGACATTGTGAGACAGACTATCGCTCACTGAGACATTCGTGTCCCACCCAGATCTTTCTACAGTCCTTGGACCAACTTTGGCAAAAAAGTTCAACTTCTGAGTTCCCCTGCTTAGTTTTAGTCTGTGCCTTTTATTCTAACTGGCTGATTTTATTTCCATAGAGTTTCAATAGTCGACAAAGTTCTGTGAATACATGAAGATATTCTATATGAAGTTCACTATTTGGAACAGAAGATATTTATTTAGAATTATCTATTTAAAATCTCCAAGTAGCCTCAAATTAATGTTCAGGATATGTGGGAGGAAACTAAATCAACTGGGGCTCCCAGGCAGACCTACAACCAATTAAAAATCTCACATTCACCCCAAGCTTGGAGTGAACTGGTGAAACTGACCTGCAGGCTGGATTAATGAGTTTTGTTTTGTGTTCGATGGTGACAAAGTTGTACCAAGTGTGTCCAGCTCTGTATCTATGTATTTAGCAGAGTCACTCTGCTCCGCGTGCTCAACATGTGGGGTTCCACACGTGGCTTTCTGTATTTAATTCAAACCTTTGATCTGTTTCGCGCTGAGTTGTTTAACACCGGCGCCAAAAATGAAGAAGCGTCCTGAAGGTATTCTGAGGATTTCAGTAATCAAGACAACTGATCTTTGATGGTATTTTTAATTTGGACCAAATTTGAAAAAATTTGAAACATGAATTTGTTTATACAAATGGACAAAAAACAGACCATAAAATGGACCAGCAACTTGTTAACAGCTCAATAGACTTTTCTTGAAATCCTGTGTTTTTTCTTGTGTGGAATTTAGTTCATTAACATAATCCTATGCACCATCTATATGGGCCACGGGTAACTTCAGGAAATGAATACAGCTGTGATCATGACATCTTCTGCCGATGGTGACACATTTAACATTTTTACATCATCAGAATTGAATTGAAGGATATGCCAAGCATCGAGGAACCAGAAATCAGCAAAAATCACAATATAGTTAAGATTCTTTCTATTCGGTTTTGAATTACCTGAAATATAAATATTAGAATAAATGTTTGATAAAACTGCGCGACTGCTACAGCTGCAGGCTGCACAACAGATATTAAGTTGTTTGTGATGTTTGCCGCTCAGTATAGAACCCGTGGCATTTCTTTTTTTCCCTCTCTCTCTTAGCAGAGAGAGACAATGATTTCCCTCTTTTTGCAATTAATGACTGTTGTGTAGCACTGCGTTGAGCGTCGGGAGATATTAGAAGGAAGCAGCCAGGTGTGAAATAGAGAGAGAGCGAGAGAGAGAGAGAGAGAGAGAGAGAGAGAGAGAGAGAGAGAGAGAGAGAGAGAGAGAGAGAGAGAGAGAGAGAGAGAGGACTCATTTAGCATGTTCTGCAGCTCAGCACAAGACTTCCTGCCTGCAGCAAAACACTGCGCTTTAGAGTAGTGAGGAAAATAAAAATTATGCAGAAATAACGTGCTGGCGACAGGCCGAGACAGTTAGAAGGTGTACGCCGGTGCAACAAGCAAGTCGAGGGCAGGTAAAGAGAGGAGACAAGGCAATGATGAGATGAGGATTGATGAGGAGCAGAAACAAAATACTAAAGGGAAAAGAGGTTGAAGAAATTCAAACTGCAGAATGAATTGAACTCTTAACTGCCCTGCCAGTTTATCAAATTATGTTGATGTGTATATGTAAGGGAAAACACAAATGCAGCAAATGCCATCATCCAAAGACTGCTGATGCACAGTATTCTGCTTTGAAGATTAAGTTTAGTGCTTGTTGCCATATTTGTGAGTCGATAGAGACATTTAGGGGTGACCCCCAGTTATGAGCTTTTTATTTATTGATATCCTCAGCACAGAGGGGGAAAAAAAACAACAAGCCTTTTTTTTTTTTAAATGGCCAAAAGCTTTTGTATCCATGACTGAACTTGTGGTGAGTTGACTCAGTATTGACCTTGGCTGCTACATGTCTTTGTAGAAGGATGATATATAGAGATCTGTGATGAATTTACAACTTGCAGTAGGACTTACAATGCAAGTATTATTATAAAATCCATTGTCTTTTTTTTAATATCAGTATTCATACATGTTAGCGTCCCTTTCTACAATCTGTCTGTGTGTATGTACGCTTACATTTATGCATTGTTAATAAACATCCAGATTATAAAGTATTAACTTTGATGTATTGCCAGCAGGAATTCATGAGTGAATCAGTCATTAGACTGACAAAAACAGCATAATTTACAATAATACAACCGTGAGAAGACAGGTTTGTGAAAAACCATCAAAGAGAACATAAGAGAAAGTCAGCTTCTTTGTAAGAGTTAGTTACTATAACCAAGTAAGATCTTTTTAGCGACGCGAGATGAGTCTGTCGGAGCATGTCAAGAACAAACAGTCCAGAGGAGTGTCCACAGGAAAGACACAATGTTGGAAAGCCTTAGTGTGCTAGCCTTTTTCTAAGAGCTATTCCAGTGTTAAACCAGACCTATAGGGAAGTCTTACAATCCTCCAAACCATGTGGCACGTTAATGACACTTAGCAATAACAATGCTTCTTATCAAGCTTGACTGCCTCCCAACACGTGTTCTTGCAGTACTACATGCTGCAAAACAGGAATCTTTTGCAGTTAAAAATAGTACCAGGCCATGAAATAAATAAGCGGCAATATCCAGAGTTGCCTGTTTGGTGCTAGACAGTGTCCAGTTTCTGTCTGGACGAGTGGGCGAGGCAGAAACGCATATCATAGATGATTCTGACACTGAGGTTGGCTGCAGCCTTTTAAAATCTCAACTTTTTACTTCCTGGATCGCGGTCGTCTGATCGCGGAGGACGGGATTTCTGGATGTCGACCGTATGCCACTGCGCTCGCCTGTCTATGTGTAGACGACATGTTGATGCCACAAGATGAACAAGCATAAAAGTGGGATCTCCCTCCTCATGAACATGGGGAGGAAGAGAAACAGGGGAAACAGGGAAGAGGAAGACGCTGGGAGAGCCGGGGAGAATGGGGAGTGTGTTTAAAGTCTGAGCTGCACAATCAATACGTTGCAGGAAATCGGTTCATTTACTATTCGGCTGAGTAGTCAGAAAATATTGCTCAACGCGTTGATGTTAACAAGCGGGTCAGCTGAAAGAAATGCCGGCCCTGCCTGAACTTTTCGCGTTTATTGGCGTGGTCAAAGACAGGAAATCAGATATCTGCCTTGTTTCCCTGCTGACGTGATTCTGCCTCATGCACAATAGCTGAGGAATACAAACTGAGCAATAGGCTCGGTTTGTAAATCACTGAATAAGCTGCAGAGAGAATTTGGACATTTTCTGCATCATACATCCGTCCATCTTCTACACTGCTTTATCCAAGTTATGATCGCGGGGTTGAGAAGTCGATCCCAGCTGGTTTTGGGTGGAGAGAGGATACATCCTGAAGAGGCTGCAGTCCAACACAGTGCAAGCAGAGAGACAGATGGGGGCAATGAAGGGTCACCAGTCAACCTCATTTATATGCTTTTTGATTTTGGGGGGAAATACATGCATGCACAGGGAGAACATGCAACTCCACACAGAAGAGCTCAAGGCTGGATTAGATCCAGGATCTTCTTGCTGTGATGGAAGATTGCAAACCACTACACCACCATTTGGTGCATTATGTTAAAGCGATCGCTGATGAACATTCTAACTCTTTCTTGGCCATTCGCCACCTTTGTTTTGATCACCACAAGAGGGAGAAGTAATGGGAAAATGGTGTACTGCATCCATCATCTGCAATAGCTTAACTTGAATTAATCTTATCGATTCCAACAGAGCATTTGTCACTACATATACAACCACCGCACAATGGAAATCAGTCATTCAGTAAACAACATTTGTACAAGAAAGTAGCACGAGGACAGACAAGAGACAAATGGGTATGAAGTGCGATGTGACAAAAGATGAGGGAAAGACGAGCTGTCAGAGTAAAGGGAGAAGAGAAGGACGGAAGAAGAGTAAGGGAAAAGAAAGAGAAGAAGAGGGAGGGAGAGCGAGAGCAGGACAAAGACAGTATGGAGTGAGGCAGGGAGGCGGCAGCTGGATCGAGAGTAGGCATGAGGAGAATCCCAATAACCTCCTGTTCTTTCCCTCCTGTGTCCTGTGTGTGTGTGTGTGTGTGTGTGTGTGTGTGTTTGTGTATACACTGTATTTATTGTGGGGCTGCTTTTACGTGTGCATGGAAACTGTTGTTAGTGTATTGTGTGTCACAAACTTGTGTATTTCTTAGATATTTGTTGAAAGCCAGGTGTATGGTGAGCCCTGTGCAGTGCTGCTGCTGTCCAACAGGAGGCAGTATTGCACTGTGAAACTGTCGAGTACTTTTCAACGGACAGCCAGAGGAACGGAGATAAAGAGTGGTAGACGGACAGGCGCTACATGAGCCTGAAGTTAATTTTAAGACACTTCTTTCATGTGTGCTTACTGTAAAATGCATGTTGCGCAGATGATAAGTAAACAGCGTATCAGTTCATGGACATGCACGGGTATTGCTTTGGTTTCTTAAGTGCACTAAAAATTAATGTAGATTGAGATATCTTCAGATTTAAGTAGGCTGCAACTGTTGTTTCTTCATCCTCGACAAGAGTCTGTGA
The DNA here is from genome assembly GCF_963422515.1 of Blennius ocellaris. Classification (NCBI taxonomy): domain Eukaryota; kingdom Metazoa; phylum Chordata; class Actinopteri; order Blenniiformes; family Blenniidae; genus Blennius; species Blennius ocellaris. The sequence goes on from NC_137664.1 coordinate 15,558,663, forward strand.
ACTTTCCTCACAGGGAGTGCACAACCCAACAACCTCCACTCATCACTGCGCGGCTGCAGGCCGGACTCAAAGGAAAAGCAAGAAGAAGATCCTGCTGTTTGTGCACTGAGTGCTCTCTGCTGTATTTCTTAAAAACACATTGAGCTTCTTTAATGAGGAAGCTAAATCAACATCTGGCACAAAATCCCAAGATAAATGTGACAAGTGAGAGTATTATCAGGAGTTATCTGCTCGACTCCCCTAAAGTGAGGCTTGTTTGGGGACCTGTAGTCATCCATGAGGTTTGCCTGATATCAGTGGAGACTTTGGGTGAAACAATAGTTTGAGACCTGCTGTTGGGCAGCCGACTGTTCTTTCACTGAGATCAAGAAACGGTGTATTATTATCCTCTTTGTTTCAGCAGGGAATTATGGCTACAGTTTCAAAGTGTGTGGTGGTCTGCCTCGGGGCAGTGCCGCAGAGCCTCGGGGGGGGGGGAGACTGGGGATCATTAAGAAGCCTTTTCGCAGCAGGGAGTTTCCACTTTCATCAAGATATTTTTTGTTCTACAAAATTGTAACTAAATAAATTGATTTAAATTGTACAATAATTATCAAATAAAAAGCATCTTAACACAACAGGATGAGTTCTATATTGCAGATAGGCTTAACTAGCTTAACAATAACATCTCATTATTTGAAAAAAAAAAAACATTAGCATGTCCAACATTTAAGTTTAAACTGGTGGGACATTGGGAATTATATTATGTGCAGAATGTGGTCCAAGCTTTGGTCGATGGGCTCATCCTTCGAGGAAAGTGCTCATTTACATGAAACGGTGTGTGAGAGAAGATTTTTAGACTCCCAGGCAGCAGGTAAGAAGATACAGCGGCAATATCAAGAACAAGTTATGTGTTGATTTTTCAGCCTTATGTCTTTTACCAGTCTGAAAGTGACTAAAACTGAATGTCAGGAAAAGACAGCAGTTCTAAGAGCCCAGGGTCATTTTGTTCATGTCTGACTGTAACATTTTCCTCTTTCTGAGCATTCAGCACTAACACCCTCAACAGTGGCATGATGGCTCTTGCACACGCCATTGCAATGTGCTCCAGCAGCAACAACAACACTATCAGTCACTGCCCGAAGGTCAAGTGTAAGAGGCCACTATTGTGTCAATGTGGAGGAGAGCCACTGTTTGTAGAAGGCACTCAACGTGCTTGAAGACAGGAATTTACAGTGAGCTGGGTGCAACAGCCGTTTCTTTACCTTGAGAGCTAGTTGGGACACTTCATACTGGCATTTTATTGCAAAGTGTCTTCATGTGTGCAGGGTTTGAAAATAGATATTGATACAAGAAGTGCAAGCACTGCGCAGAGTATGTACTCAAAGTCAAAAGATTTACATCTCGATAACCAAATACATAGTTTTTAGCAGTAAAGTAAACCTTTGCAGGATGTTAAAGGAGCAATCTAATTTAAGCCAACTTTTTTTGGCCGAAAGTGTTGAAAGTTGCATTGATGTGGAGGAGAACTGTGATCGCCCCGCTGCGACATTACTGGAGCAAAAGGGTGCCGATGCAGAAGGGGAAAAAAACAACACTTTGGAACTCATTCAATTGGAAATACATGAACATTTCAAGGTTTGACCTTTTTGCATCGTCTGCATCCCATTTTCAATAAGAAAATACAGTATTTGCTTGCTTGGAAGCTGCCGACGCTGTATCAAGCCAGCAGCTGCATTTGCAAGGCAAAAGAACTGGACAAATACACATCCTCTCACATGTTAGACTTTCTTTCATTCCCCATGTGTGCCTCTTCTTTGCAATTCCAGTGTGATCTGAAAGCTGCAGATGGAAAAGACTTGAAACGTGAAATGGATGTCTTGTTGTTCCGGGATCATCGGTGTGGTGAGACATTTTGATTTGACACGTACGCCTCCCTTGATCTCCGCCAAACGCTAAAAAGGTGCCAAGCAGATTGCTCCCAGAGATCGTTTCTGTCCTTGTCTGCGGGCGCATGTGTGTATTCCTGTCAGTCATCGCGCAAAATGTACTAATCTAAAATTAATTCCATTTTAACTGATCGTTCCTCGAGCCTTGCATTGTAATAGCTCCAGTTTTGAAGCTGGAGGAGAGACGTGAGCATTTTGAAAAGATGTACAGAGCTTCCACCCCCAGAGGCGGTGCGCAGGTGCTCAGGTGGATGTGTGATGGGATTTGTCTGGAGGGCGCCGGATCTCGCGGCTTAAACTCTGATAAAACTTCCATGCTATCAAATCCTTGCAATTTAATCATAAAGAAAATTATCAAGCAAACTTAATTTCAAGCATAGCTGGTTCATGAAAAAAAAAAAAAAAAAAACGACTGCGTGACAGCCGTGGGCACGGGGAACAAAGCTAAAGTCATTATCGGAATATTACGCTACCATCACAATGATTTTCTCAGTTGATGGACTACAAAGCTGATAAAAACCAAACAGTAATAAAGAAAAGGTACCTAATCTACACTTATACGATCCTTCTCTTCATTGGGTAAACATCAATGTTTAGGGAGTTAATAGAGTCTAAATATATCACATCAGCTGGAAATAGCTGATTTATAAAAATAAATAATTGTGGTCTGCGCACTCTAAGTAGGTGTCAAGATATAAGGTGTCATGTAATATCTTAAGTGATTATAAGAGAAACACCATAAAGAGGCTGGAGATTAAAAAGAGGTGAAAGAAAATCCACGTAAGGAGGAACGTTTGGCTGTAGTACAGGGCGAACACGAGAACGCTCACATAGGAAACTGTGTTAAAAACCCTAAAACTCAAAGCATTTCCTCTGCTGAATAAATGAAACAACATGAAAGATGATATAAGAGCTAAAACGTGAACATCAGTTGAAAGTTTTATCAATGATAATCTGCCACTAAGCATGTTAGGAGGAAGAGATGGGCTTTCCCACATTATATTTATGGAACACATGAAGAACCTCAACTCGTAAAAGCCTCACAAGATAAGAACCGGAGGCGGTTTTCAGCTCTAATAAACTCAAAGCATTGCAAACCACAATGACTGCGCAAGTCTATTTTGTCACAGAGATGTAACCTACCGGTAGAAATGTCCACTTCGGTTGTGGAGGTGATGGGCAGAGGATCTTCAATCCAGGGTGTGGCATGAACGGCAACGCTCCAGTCGCTCCATGTTCCAATCTCGGTGTCCTTGGCAGCCACCTGGTCAAGACGAGAGCATTCAGGAAGTGAGACATTTACACCTGTGGCTAGTCTTACAACGAAAAACTGCGGCATTGTGGTGGCGTGCTTATAAACTTATAACGTGAGCAGGATGCTGCAAGCTGAGAACCGTCAATGGTACTGCTTGACAAAATGTCACTGTTATGCAACCAGACGCTTGTCATTTTTAAATTCTCGTCGCCTGCGCTGGCCTCAAACGACCCGTGGGATGCTGTATTCTCTTAGGAATTTGGCAGAATTACCGTAAAGTCACCGAATAGCATTTGCTCAAAACCGCATGATGGAACGCCGCAAACAGCTGTAACTAATCACAGCCTTGGTGACAGTGACCTTGCTTTTGGATTTCCGGCTACCAAAAATGTAGGCAGTTCATCTTTGAGTGAGGACGAGCGTACGTGCCAAATTCCCGGCAGGCCTTTTAGAGACACGTCTTAAACTAGAATGAGACAAATTGCAAGGCGCGTAGCCTCCAGCTTGCTTGTTATTAGCATGGAAACAAGGCAAAAAACAAAGGCCGGATTGTCCAAAAATCAGACTTGTTACCTGAATGATGTACTCCTTCCCGGCATAGGCATCAGTGATGGTATGAGAAGTGCTGTCGGATAGCTCCACCTAAACAGGGAAACCAAGAAGGGGTCAGTTTTAGGGTAACGCTGAGTGTGTTTTTCTATTGTAATATCTCAAAGTCAGTAACGTATTTGGGTTATTTATAAGCGAAACGGATATATTTTCAAAACCAGATCCATTTTTGAAGGATTCTCTGATATATAATTTGCTCCAACATTGTGAATTATGTAGATCTTCCGCAGAAAAACAGGCACTTATGAGGTCCTAAGTCAACTTTCTGGTCTGGCCGTCCTTGCCTCCTCCCCATAACGCTACCCATGAATTATGTGCTCAGTATAGCAAACCTAGCTGGAGCTTTTAATGTTTTATGGTGGGAAGATTCGGCCGCGCTGTACTCTATACAATTTTTACGCAGCGATCATTTATTGACGGCGCACCTTTCATCATCAACATTCCGTGCATAGGTCAAGTGAGCTGCTTTATCCTTAGGATGCTTTACATCTCAATGCTGGAGTGACTGAACCTTGATCAACTCGCAGCCTGTACACTCTCAGACATACCCATACTCACACACGCATGTAAAACACCAGCGGCTTAATTGATGATTATCCCAGAAAGCGTTGGCATCAATGCTACATCATTTTATGACACAATGTAATGCATTGCCAGCATTTGAAAGCCTTTTGTGCACACTTTAATTTGCAAAGCAAAACGGGGGAATGAACTAAATGCTTGAGTTACCGAGGGGGTGGGGGTGGGTGGGGGGCCACGAGAGAATGATTTGCCGTTTCGCTGTAATTTACGGTTAGTGCTGGGCGTGCGTGTTTGTTTGCCTTTGGCCCGTGTCTAAAAGACTAAAGGGAAAATAAAAGGAGGGAGGGCGCTGCCTTCTCTTCCCTGCTGAGGAGAACCAAGACACACATGCGGTATAGACCAACACGTATCAAGGTGATACATCCTGAATGAGGAAATCATTATATTGTATAATACATGACATTAATTGATTCGCTGAGTCAAATATGATAAACTGAACTTGAAATGTTCTCAAAACACAATTCCAGACTGAAGAGCGGATCATTTTACACAGTTCATTTATTATGTGCGTCCTTGTAATAAATTGATGACTTCATCTTGATAATTCCGACTCTGCAACAGTATGAGATGTGAAAGCTGTTGACACACATCCAGAATAATTCATCTCAAAATGTTTATCGGAGTCTGAACGCCGCCAACGGCAATGATGCTAACTCCATTTGAAAGGGGGAGCAAATTCAAACATTTGAATAAATGTCATAAACAAGTCCAGCCGCATGAAACAGTCAAAACTCGAGGGGTGAATCCTTCAGCTGCTGTCATTGTTTCTGTCAGTCGAGGCAACACGACGCCTGCCAGTACAGTTGCTGCGATGTGGGAACATTGTGCTTTCTCTACAGCGTAGTATGACAGGTGAAGCCTGGAGCAGGCGGATGATCAGAGAGGTTGTGAGTAAGCCCACAGTTCAGCAAGATTATCTCCAAAATGGAAAATACAAAAGAAAGCGTGAGCAAGCAGAACGTCCCCTGATAACACGGAGAGCAGTCCAGAGAGTGTGGGAGGTCAAACATTGACCTGGCAATGTATGGATTTGAAAGTTTAACTCTCCATCTCAGGCCTTCTTTAAAGGAGAGGTATGATGAATATTTTCAGGGTTTCTCTACAGTGGAGCTGCACTTCGCTGTTCATGATGTATGTGATTGAAGAAGGTTGCTCTTTTATGCCTGCTAGCCTTTTATACACCCTCATTCCTCAGTCACCAACTATCGAAAACAGTTTCAGCTATTTCACATTCCCATGGCCCACTTGTTGGGCCCAAGCTCACACATGATACTTCAGATGGGTCTGACCTAATATAGGGTTAAAAACATGTTCAGACAGCTATAAACCTGACTTCAACTCATCTTGCTCCAGGAGATAATATTAAATGAGAAGTCAGTGAAACTGCAATATGATTTTATCGCAATCTTCATAACATTCAAGATTTGTGATGTAGACAGGCTCTACTGACCCAATATATCAATGATAGCCTAATTATGGCTCACAGAAACTGCTATTTATACATCAGGGCAAAAAATAATTATAGTGTAAAATGGGAGAATGTACACCAATTCTACACATCAGTCACCATTTGACACAAGCCTCACGGTCTTTTTGAAATTGATAATGTCAATAAATATGTGGCTGGACAACAAACTCCTGAGTAAACCAGGTGCAAGCTACAAGAAAATACGTCACATTATCACTACAAAAGAGTTACAAAGATTTGTTTAAATCCATCTTTTAGCCCAAACGGTAATGTTATGACATTGGGATATGAAGAGGCGTAACAGGCTCCCACATTAGCGATGAGACAAGGATCCCCTCAAAGCGCTTTACAGTCTTTCGCCCACCGCTGATTGAAGTTTCCCCCGAAAACATGCAAACCTGTAGTCAACCATCCAAAAACCCCCGCGCACTTCCTCTCTTCTCCTGTAATCTCTCTCTCATCACTGCTCGCCCTCTCCACGAGGCTGACCCTCGACTTTCAACACAGACTCCCTCTATCTGCTCTCATGCTTTGTCTCCCTCCCTCCCTGTGTGTTTGGAAGGAAGTACTGTCTTTATCTCCTAAGCGAGCTCTACATTTATAAGCTTAATTTCATTAGTGGAATGCAATAATAACGTCATCCAAGCTCGTGTGTGCGCTGCATCTTTCCGTGTGCTGTAGTGCACATGTGCGCCGGCTCTGAAGCTAAATCCTCCGCTGTATGGCTGTATGGACGTATCCAGACCGGCATATCAACACACCTTACACTCCTGCATATCAGCAAATCTTATGACATTTAGTCATACTGTGTGTGTTGGTATTCAAAAACACTTTGTATTCTTTTTTTTTTTTTTTTGTGCTTGCACCATTCCTCCCATGACCACTGTATTATTGTTTGCAAGTCTGAACTGGAACTGCTGCATGCATGTGTGCGTGCGTGTGTGTGTGTGTGTGTATCTGTGCGTGCGTGTGAGTGAGTGTGCACAAACTACATGTATGTGTATGGGCGGCAGTGAATATGGAGTAAACAGCTTGCAGATAAACATTTCCAGAGAGATGGATGTTGTGCTGCGTTGCCAAGTGGCTAAACAGGGAGCAGTGAGAGCAGCACTTAATATCACGTAGTGGAGGAAGCAGGCGGGGCTGGAGGTGGGCCTGGATGGAAGGAGATTGCCTTTCGGAGAGAGACTGTGCTGATAGCTGCCAAAAACACACTGTCAGATCCTTCACGCAGCGACACCGAGTCCTTGTGCCGGTATATTTACATATTGCTCCGCGTACGTGTGAGAGTGTGCGTATTTACATTTTCGTCGGGGCGATTTATTGTAAACAAAGCTGCTTAGAGCCGCAAGGAGTGTTCATTAAAAGTGTTTTGCCGCTCATTAAACGCGGATGTGAAAATGTGCACATTACACAGACAAAGAAGCAGCAGCTCACACCCACACGAAGACAAATAAACACAATACCATCCTAAATAGCCAAATATTTACCTCGCCATAATCACATCTCATTAACTCAGTGTAAATATACCGTGGTCAGGAACCTGTGGAAATAATGTGATAAATGGAAAAATGATTCCACCAAAGAAGACTGGCCACAAAATGGCCTGTTTGGAAAGTAAAGACTAAATGGGCACTAAATTCTCTCATTTCATGCATAAAACCACACGTCTCTTTGCTGTAAAGAGCCTATGGGAGGGCGAAGGTTGGAGGATGAACTAAAGCAGCAGGTGCTGACGCTGGAAGTGATTTGAGCTTTAAGCTGCTATAACATTTAAAGCACAGTTATTTATAATTCACACAGAATTTCACACGTCCAGAGAATTATCACTTCAAATGACGGCATGACTTTTACCACCCTCGCTGAAATCTGCCACCTGATTTCATGTAGCCATATAGACTTGTAATAAAACTAATATGACCTCTAATTAAGTCTCAGGGTGCACAATAACCAAGAAAGGTGAGTCAAATTTAACATGGAAATTATGTGTAATTCATGGTAGGCCAATCTAATGCTGGAGTTTAAAGTTAATAGTATAATGTTATAGATCTTTTTCTTATTTTTAGTTTTTGAGTTAAAAAATCTAATAAAAAGACGGTAAAACTATTAATTATTTAATTAAAACACATCTGTTAGAAGATCATTTTTTGCAAGTGTAATTAAAAAATGTTAACGTATACTTACGTAGTACAAACGCATGTAGAATGAAAACGCCAAAACTATGTATTTGCACTTAAAACGCGAGGTAAACGCGAGGTAAACGGAGCCTTGTGCTAACAATAACGACACTGTTCATATATTTGACCTCAACTATTGTGTCATTTTTATTTGAATCAACCTCAGCTTGCAAATATATTGCTATTTCACAGAGAAGGGTTTAGGCGGCGTCCCCGACATGACAAATCTTAGCTTTGCAAATAACCATGGGACACATTTTCATAGCAAGCGACTTCTACATGAAAATTGGACCGCAGCCAAGAGGAAGAAGTTCTACTTTTGTTTTTGTTTCAACTGCACAGTATGTGATTGAGTTCAAAGTAGCTTTTACTTTTTAAAGTTTCCACAATGCATCCTGGAATTGGTTGGGCGAGAAGGTTCACACATGAAGTGGATTTCCTGACCTACAAGTTGAACATTTGACTTTTCTATTTAGTGAGGTTTTTTATTTTAGTTGAGAGCCAAATTTTTTTTAACAAAAAAGTGTAGTTCTTGTGTTGTTCTTGCCTGCAAATCCGTAATTTGTATTGAGTTGAAAGCTCAGTTTACTATTCTGGGCTGAACGCTACTTTGGAAAGTGATGCTGCCTCTGATCTGGGACTCGGCTTTTCTACCAAAGAATGTGGACACACCTCCTGGATTGAATTAAAAAAAAAAAAAAAAAATCCCCCAAAAGGTTCAGTGAATTTGAAAAAGAAAACTGCCTGATTGGCTGAAAGGTGGGAGAGGGACGGCATCTCAAGGCATGAGAAGTACTGTACATTACTGAAGATCAAAGTGCGATGTTCAGCACATTCCAGCTGTTATTCTTTGACGGAGCGTCTCATTACCTACATGTTGCTACTATTTTAAATACACAAGATGCTTTTTGATAAATACTTTGTAGATCATTTCAGTTGGCAGAAATCATTCATGGTCGTAAAAAGGAGAAAAGGAATGCTGAGGAGAGGTGCAGTAAACAATATACAGTATATGTGCCTGGCAGGAAGATAATGAAGCATAGAGACACGCACGCACACACGCACGCACGCACACACACACGCACGCACGCATGCACACACACACACGCCAAGAACTTCTACACAGCTCCAGACAATGAGAGGGGCAGAGAGAGGAGAAGTGAACATTCCTCTGGGATTGCATAAGGATCTGAGAGAAAAAGAAGTGACCCTTTACTCCTCACACATCCCTTCTCTCCTCAGTCCTTTCTTGTTTTTTTGTCTCTCGCCTCCTCTTTCTTCTGTCCTCTTTAATTGCTCTCCCTCTCATCCTGCCTGCACGTGTTTACTGTTCCAAAAAGTTCAAATTACTTTGCTTGTAGGATCAATAAAGTTTGAACTCATCCTCGTTTCCACAGACACACATTTATTCATTAGATAAAACAAAAAAAAAGAGCTGTGGTTTCTTAGAGCACAACAGAGTTGGATTACAAGTTAAATGTGATATATTTTATTACGTTTTCTTCTATAAAAATGCTAAAATAACTATGTTCTAAATTAAAACTATGAAAATAACAATTAATGTGCACAATTCTACCAAAAAATCAGTTAATGGTGAGAATGAGAATAGTCAGCTATGGAAACTAGCTAATATGGAACATATGTTATTGTATTTAAGTGATTGTACATATTTGTTCTAGATTTAGCATTTCATATTTCATCTTGGAACAAATAAAACTGAATATTCCCCCAGATTGTTTTCAAGAGGTCCGTTTTCAGGTCAATCCCAACGCCCTTACCCAAGCTTGTGTTAGAATAGCAGCATTTTGTTTTTGTAATTAAAGATGGTCAATCTGAAATTAGTTGAATAATCAAGATCTTGCGTCGTTTCTTTTGTAATATGTGTCAGCTCAAACATCTGATAAAGATCTCATTGTAGAACATAGGTCAGAGGGGGTAAGGGCATCACGATAAGCAGAACATGAAGAAGAGCAGAGAGGAAAAAGTGAAATGAAGAGGCGGAGAAAAAAAAAGAGATGGTCTGAGGACGCAAAATAGACGGAAAAGCAGAGAGAGGGAGACATGGGGGGGAATTGGCGTCGGTGGTCAGATCTAATCCAGTGAGCATGTCTGTTGTCCTGGAAAGGAAACCCAATTATATGGCACTTCCACTGGCCCGATGGCGCTCTGTGTGTACGTGGGTGCATGCGCGTGCGCGGCGAAGGTTGGTCTCATTAGGTTGACTGACAGCTCCCATTTTTCCACCACACTCTCCTCCCATTTGAGAGCGCACACACACACTCACACACACACTCACGCAGACATGAATGCCGGGTCCAGGGGTAATTTCTCAGACAGTATTTCTCTCTTTGAAGCTCCAATCGCCATAGCAGCAATTACTGTAAAAGGGAAGCTCCACAACCCCCCCGGAAGCCAATTGAAAAAAAAAAACACGAACTGGAGCTTACGCCCGTTAAAAAGCAGGCGGTAATTTGGACAACGCATTGGGCCAAGGTGACTCAGCGTTTACTCCGGGATTATGCTGTCATGTCAAGAACATGAAACATGAACAAGCGAGGAAGTAAGAATTGAAATTCACCTCCTACTGTGACGACTCAAAAATCCCCTTCAGCGTTTCCAAGGGTGTTCAAGGTGCTTGGAATCCCGAACAAATGACTCTAACAGCACTTTTACTGCCACACACATCGACTGATGCCTGCGACAGTGAGATCAGTTCTGCACTTTACACTCTCGAGAGCACATCAAATTTAAATGTGCTGAAACGTTCAACTTAAAGCCTTTTTTTTTTTTTTTTTTGGTCAAATATTTGCAGTGACAAGTTTAATGTGCATGAAAAGCTGAAGGGGTACAATTTCATAAAGTAAAACAGAATTAAATGTAAACCTTAAATGATTAAATTTCCCAGACTTTTATGTCTTGAGTATGGATGCTTTATTAAAAAAACAAAAAAAACAAAAACATTTTCTTCCCATTATTTATGAAGCATTGTCTATTAAGGCTTGAAATAGTAAACTATGTTATAGACATTTGAACATCACAGAACTTCCCTCATCCTCTCTTTCAAAACAAATTGTTTACATTGTGCTTGTAAAGCTTGTATGCTTTTTATAATTTCACTTCTTAAAACAAAACTCTCCTCTGGTTTCCTCCCACAGTCCAAAAAGACACATGCGAGGTGGGTGTTGATGAATGAATGACTGTATGAGTGTGTGTGTGTGTATCTGCATCTCGTGTGTTCGCCCTATGCTGGCAACCTGGATGTAGTCTTCCCCCATAGTTAGCTGGGATTTACTCTGGCGCCCTGCGACGACCCTGAATGCTGCAGAAGATGGATGGATGGTATTTAAAATCCCACAGTGGTAAGCGGTTGGCAGTGGGATGCAAACGTGACTGAATCAGGCGAACTGGACGGAACTGGATGTTTTGTCGTCTATCCAAGTGGCCTCATCAGTTCATGCCGGTCCTTTGGCCATTCTAGGTATTCTAACTAAATGTTGAGGAGCTGACGTGTTTAAACTCTTCAAGTGTGTCACCCAAGGTTTTCTAAATGAATGGTCTAAAGTTTCTTATTTTATTGGCCATGGGTCCCGAGTTGAGGCTCAAAGATAATCTATTTTGTTTTAACGACCTTCATTGTGGTCGTTAGAGTCACACAAGGTCAGGCGGGGTCCAAAAGTGGTCGTTTGTGATTGACCATGACCCTTTGAGGCTGAATTAGAGAAGTTGTTAGGCAGGGATAAGAGAGAACAAAGTTGTAAATGGGGGAGAGATTGTGTCGTAAACCTCCTCCTCTGTTAAGGCAAGTTTCACACACATGGCTTCTTTTAGCCCCCTCTTGACCCGTCTGTCTTCTCTGTCCATTAGTCTCTTGAAAGGCGAACAACTGCTCCTTGAGATGTGAAAAGAGAGCCGAGTCTGGACATGTGGAGTTTAGCTTTTTGGTGTTGGGACACATTTGTTCAGTAATCGTTAAGTTTCACCAATATGATGGTTATTACACTGTACGGCACACACAAGGTTGCTTCTCTCAGAGTGGTTGTGCAGTCCTTCAGATGTACCAGGCTCTGTCTGGACAAGGCAAAAAAAAAAAAAAAAAAATCTTCCAAGACATATGAGTCAGTTCAACTGACCTGATGCAGTTTGCTCCGATGTTTTCTGCCTGATTAACGGGAATATGCAGAGACTTACCGTATCTCCTGTTTAACTCAGAATATAGGGTACTTTAGTAAAATGTGGCCAAGAGATAAAAGTCATAGTAGTTAAAAAATATTATTACTTTATGATGGTGCCACTTTAGCAACAACAAATAAGCACGGGACTTTTATAATCAGATCAACTAAGGCCAAATTTACACAACAATGTTTTCGAGTGAAAACGGATGACTGCTGTTGAGTTTTGGGTGTCTCGTTACACAACAACGATGCTTTTTGAAAACAGCTCCCAAGATGGAACTTTTCAAAACTGCTTTGTCGCAAACTCAAGAACGATGCTTTTTCACTTGAAATGTAGTCGTGTAAACGGAGCCTGACATTCATCTTCTTAAGTATTTTTTTCCCATATCAAAAATGGGAGACAATTTAAGACAAATTCAAGCAATTCTTACCACGTGAGAACCTTTGAGTACTGAAACGATTAAACTTTTGTTTTGCAGAGAATTATCCTGTCCAATGGTGTCTAGTGTGAGTATAATGGATTAACAATGTACATGCATGCCTTTGGGAAAATTGTGTTTAAAATGTACAAAAAAAAACACATTACAGTGACTGCAATATTCATCTTCACTCTGAACAATAGATCAAAAAGAAGGTTTCCAAATGGCGCGCAGTCTTTGGCTTTTGCAGTTTGCAGTTCTACTGGGATGTCTTCATCAGAACAATGCTGACACAGCACACACGTGTGTCCTGACAGCAGACAGGAGTGTACTCAATGTGTATGACAGCCCGGGGGATTGACAAGGTGATACAGAAATCAATGGATGCAGAGGAGAAAGCAGTGGCCCCATTCATCTTCATCCACTGGCACACAGTGAGGCATCCAAATGTCTAGCACTACAAATAGAACATACTAAAATATTCCACATGCAGTCTGGGAAGCAGACAGGAGATAAGAGAGCTCTATCGCCAATGATTGGTCTACTGCGTCCCTGCAGTGATGTTCAACAGAATGGGCCACTTGGCTTTTTCTTGGAAACGCTCTCCCTCTCCCTTCTGGTGCAGTGTCTATGGAATATGTTCACATTGTTTTACATACAGGTTATTAAATGTTTAAATGTAATGCAGTTCTCACTGAAAATTAACATAAAGCCAACATGCTGCAGTTTTCACTAAATGCATATCAGTCAGCAAAATGTACTTTAATGCACTTTGACAAATGATAGCTTTCATATATGATGGCGTGTGGATGTGCGCACAAGGGTGCGTGCGTGCGTGTGTGTGTGTGTGTGTGTGTGTGTGTGTGTGTGTGTGTGTGTGTGTGTGTGTGTGTGTGTGTGTGTGTGTGTGTGTGTGTGTGTGTGTGTGTGTGTCTGTGTGTGTCTGTGTGTGTGTGTGAGAGAGAGAGAATGAAGGGATTTGATAAATGATCTGTCTATGGGGGTGTCCTTTAGGTGGGATGTTTTCCCCAAACAAGGTCTAAACATTTATCATGTGCACCCATTGATACAAATGGATGGCTTGAGGGTGGAATGGTTAGACAGGTGGCTTAATGCATCGGTGGAGGGAAGTGTGTATGGGTGGATGGATGGATGGATGGCTGGATGGATGGATGGATAGAAGGAGTGGGTGATGGTGAAATTGTGGTGTTGAGAGGGAGAAGTGTCAGTGAATGGTAGGAGTGAGAAGTGAAAGCATGCAGAAAGCACAGGCAAAGCAGTTTACAGGGAGTACAGGGAAGAGAAAAGGCAAAAAGGAGGGAAATATTGTTGAAATAAGCTAAATCTGTAAGAGGTTTTCTTTTCATGAGATGGAGATTGATTTCTATTGAACCTAACCAAAGACATCTGATTAAAAAAAAAAAGAAAAAAAAGGAGCATGCGAAGAAATATTAGCAGGTGCTGTTAAATACATTCATAGTATAAGTGAATCCATCCACACACACCTTAACATCCGTTCCTCATCTACAGGACAGTAGACTACAACTTACATGCAGCGCTTGTCAAAAATAGCATCAGGAAGCAGAAAACTGGGAACATTAATAGTCATGCAGTTAACATTAACAAGGCTTCTTTTGGTCACCTTAAGGCACCAAAATATTTGGCAAGTTTTACAAAAACAACACAAAAACATTCTCTAATAATTATGCTTCAAAAAAACAATGTTACTTGAAAACACAAGTCTTCTGGTTTTTGCATGAGCGTTTAGCACATACTCTACTACATCCATACCTGCCAATTAACAATAAAATGTACAATTTCCCTCCTTATACTGTTCTCTGGACACTTCAGTTTACCTGATTTACCTTTTCATTCTACTATATGGAATAAAGCCCTATTATCAAACATCTATGGGACCAATGGAAACACTTCATTCTGGCCGGACGACACTCAAACATACCGATTTATATTATTAGGACTTGCTCCGTGCTCCACAGTGTGACAGATTCAGGTTCCCACAGCAACAGTAGCACAAGAGCATGCACATCAAGCACACACACACTCACACACAAGCAGCTCATAGCTCACTATTGATTCACCTAAGTGCTCACAGGATGAGAGTGACTTCTGGCAAACATACACAGCCCATTATTACGTGGATGGGTCAGGAGTACAGATAGGGTGGGGGGCTAGGGAGGGAACGAAGGGCACACTGATAACAAAGTGAAACATGTAAGGAGAGTGACGGTGGGATAAAAATGTGAAACATGAAAATAATAGGGGGAGAAACGGTGACGATGGTGAAGTGAGGGATGGGAGAGGGAGTTTGCAGCATGTTGGACAGAGGAACAATGCGGGATCAATAAATGAGAGGCCAAGCAATGCTGATGAAATGGACACAGATTAAGGAAGGACACATTTTTCTGTGCTTCCTCTGCTTAATTTGTTATGTTGGTTGTGTGTGTGTTCACCTTCGGCAGTAGAAGCCACCTCCAACAACTACAGTATTTTGTGCAGCAGATTACTGTCATGAACACATTATCAAGATATTAACAGGACGCTAAAAACAACACAAAAAAAACGTACAGAATGATACTACCTCAATTAAAAATATAAACTGTATATAATAGTTGCAAGTGTGACAAAAATAAGTATCTCAAACAAATGAGAAAACAACAGAAACGTTATTTTTGCATTGATGTTCACACTTATTTCTCATAATTAAAATGAAAAAAGAAAAAAAAGATGGCGTTTTTCTGACGTTCTTATGTTTTGTATCCAGTAGAAGATGCTCCGACTCCTTTCATGTCACGTTTCACAGTCAGCCCACAGCAGAGTGCAAAGCCGACAACGCATTTACTGAACCAAGCTTTTTTACCTCAGTTTCAAGTTAACTAGTTTGTGAAATAAACAACAACTCAATAAGTCTTCCATTTCCCCTGATATGTTAACTTGTTTTCTGTCCATGCTTTTATAGTTGTTGACACATTGACCGCATGTCATTACTAATCGATGTATTTACTCGATGCGCCAACTCAGCACTAACAAATTTAATTGGCCATTATATCAGTTATCATTTTTTTTTATTCCTGATATCGGAATTGGCCCCCAAAAAATCTATATCAGTCAATACCTAGTTCATGTCTACTGGTGCACAGTCCAGTATCTCCTCCTTGCTCGAGATGCTGGTATGGGAGCAAACCTTGTGTCCACTGCATGTATGGATGTACAATACTGCAGTAGCTGTGTTGAATGAGCAGCTTCAATGGGAAGATAAAATACAGACACTGGGCAACATATACAACTAGCCAAGAACCGATCACGTCAAATGGTTGGGGGTTTTTTCTGATCTGAAGATTTTTACTGTATGAAATAAAGACATGCAATTGCCGCTTTCATGTTCGAGAACCACCTGCTCTTTCTACGGTGCGTCATCCTCGCTGCCGTTTGAGATGCAGCGTTTTAAGGCCTTGGAGCAGCTTGTTGACAACAACAGCCATGTTGTACATGTTGAACGGCCCTTTCAGCTGGCTCGTCATCCCCAACATTATGATCACCAAGGCACTGTTCACTGCGTGTACGAGATGTTTTACTGGCTCCGTCTGACGTTTGCAGATCACGTCCAACGTGTCCCTTGTGCTTGTGAGGCCCTTGTGCTGTTCTTAAGCATGGCACAAGGAGCTCAATATTCATCTCAGAATATCAGATAATATCTGTTTTTCAGAGCTATTTTCAAGGGGGGGGGGGCTCCACACAATAAAACCAATGTGTTATCATTGCAAATGACAAAATCCAATTATATGTTTCAGTGATAACTTTGATAATGGGTTTGTGTTGTTTGCATTCGCATGTCCGTGCATGCATATTAGTAATAGGACAGCATTTGCATGCAAAGTAATTCCAAGAACAAGAATGTGCGTAACTATGTTTGCCTGCATTTATTTATATGCATGCCAGCATCTGAGAGTGTACGTCTGTTTTCCTGTGCACGGGGATGGCTGCTTGGAATCGTGCATGTTTTCAGCTGACTGGAGTTCAGCATCACCCCCGAAGGGCAATTATAGCGCAGCAGATGCAGTTTCATAGCGCGGGGGAGAATATTGAGCAATCTGAAATTGTTCTTATCACAGTTACTGGACCATTACTTTAATTGCTGTGAGAGTTTGAGTTTACGTCTCGGTGAGGGGATTGTGAGGGAAAACAACACAGCCACAAAGCCGCGGGAAACTAAACAATTCACAGATTACTTACAAAATACAGATGTATTTAATCGTGTCAAAACCAAGGCAGTTGTGATAAAGTATAGCTCAGTATCCCTGCATAAAGTAAGGCACAAAGGAGAATGTAGAAATCCTCATAGAGATAAGCAAATTAACATCATTAAGCTACATTAGATGCAATTTTAGCTTCCGCTTTCATGTTGTCGCTAAGCGAAGAGGAATCTTTACGATGTGGCCAGTGAGAGCATTCATGGATCAAACTGCAAAACACAACTGCCGTGTTAATGCAGTTGTTTTACATCCACTCGAGCTTGTAGACTTACAAACAGACCATATCGTCAGTGTATACCGGATATTCCCATCTGGGGAGCAATGTTGCTATTTTTGAGGTGCACTGATGCATGCAGGAAGTAAGACACTGGTGTAATAAAGATGTGTGGACATTGTCAACAAGCGGCACACATTTCATTTGAGTTACTGTCTGGATTAAAATTTGTTGTACGTCAGTGCTTTTACTGACCTTAAACATCCTTGTTCAGCTTCAACCAGACAGTGCTTATAGGTAAATACCAATACACTCATCAGAAAAGTAAAGCAACTGTGGATTCATTCAAGTGCTTGAGGTAGCCTGCGCTTCGACTTTACTCTCTGAGATCTCCACCTCCACCGGCTTTTTCTCTAATGTGGAAATCATAAATGCCGTGGCCACTCGAGGGCGCCTTCACTGCAGTAATGAAGAAAATTAAATTGATGGTGACTGCCGTCTAACTGTTTCATTATCTCCAACAAATGCAAAAACCTTTTTCAGTGATTTTATTTCAACCATTACAAACACGGAATATGTCGGCCATTGTATGGCGAAGCTTGTTTGTGCACATTATATAAACAGGCATTTCAAAATACGACCCATTTACAAACTTCAACAACAATAAGCGCAGAATAGTAAAAAGAAAGGAGGATAAACTTAGGCTGGGTATTTTGTAGTGTTGAGTCACACAGATTGATGTTTGCATCAATGGACAGTCACAAGATTTAGGAGTAAGCTGCAAGTACATACTGTCGAAACATTAGATACCTTCACACACTTTGTGACACTATGGTTCCCTGAACACAGATTCCTGATTTTATCATTTCATTTAACTCCATGTAGTGTTTTACTATGAACTATGTTGCTTTTTATTGCCTACGACCTGTCTTTCTCCACTGTGGAAGTCATGAATACGATTGCCAAGTCAAGGCGACCGTGGCTCAGGTGGTAGAGTGGTCGTCTTTCGGAGTGAGAGGTCGGAGGTTCGATCCCAGTCTACACTGGTCTATGAGTCGAAGTGTCCTTGGGCAAGACACTGAACCCTAAATTGCTCCCAGTGGTCGACTAGCGCCTTGCATGGCAGCTCTGTCCCATTGGTGTGTGAATGTGAGCGTGAATGGGTGAATGACTGATATGTGAAGCGCTTTGGGACTGCACTCAGTGTGGTTAGAAGGCGCTATATAAATCTAGACCATTTACCATTTACCAATTGAATATATGTGTGAACAGTTGAGAAAATGGATCTTTCAGTGGCACTGTACACTGGTTAGCAGTCTGGGTTTGGAGTTTGCACGTTCTTCCTATGTGTGTATGGGTTTTCTCCAGATACTCCCACGTTCCCAAATGAGTCAAAAACCGTGCATGTGAAAATATTTGGTAAATGTAAAATTGATGGATTGATGAATTGAAAGAAATACGATTTAAGATGGATGTACATATTGTAGTGATGAGGAAAAGATGACTGTCCATCAATACCTTAAAGTAGAGGTCTGTCGGCCTTTGAATAAAAGCAATTTTAAACAAAAGTTCTACCAAATAACATTTTCTGGAGCTGGAAAGCATATTCAACTTTACAATTGAGGAACACTTCAATGTGGAGTTTTGCTATATCAAACAAAGATGTGGATTATGTTGCAGTTATGAGATGTGTATACTCTAATAATTTTAAAACTGTTTCAGTCATTTCAGCAATGATTAGCAGTGTTTCATGTTTTCAACATTTATATTGTGTTGATTTTTGTTCGACGAAGCAACACTCGTGCTTTCTACATTGTGCATGTGTGTCCTTCACTAAAAAGAGATGAAACTCAAGCTCAGGTAAAAGTCGATGTTACGTTTAACCTGGCTGGTTTTGCTCAACGTCATTCACTATTTAGTGGCTCGAAGTCCTTCATATTTTTCTTCATTCCTTTTACCCTTCTCTTCACTTGAACCATTCATCTGTCTTCTTAAACTTCAAACACACAGTAACCAATAACTTCTCAAACTTCACTTTCAAAGCAGCCGCCGGTGCTCCTTTTTCCTTTATGTCTCTCACGCTTTCATCCATTTATCTATCCGACACTGCTCTGTACAGTTAATCACGCTTCTCTCCATATGCCAATTTCTCTCTTTTTGCTCGATGCTTCTATTATCCACCATTCCTCTATCAGTTTTCATCATTCAGTTATATCGTCCCACACTTGTGCCGGTTATTTAACGTTACATCTCTTCAAATGTAGAGTCCACAGTGCGTTCCAGTCACCTTTTTTTTTATGACTCAAGTTGAAACGAATCTTTGTATCTATCTCATTTATATATAATGCCTGTCTCTTGTTTTTTTTTTTCACAGTCTGCTATCTATTAACGCCTTTTCTCTTTCTCTGATGCACTCCATTCATCTCCACTTCAAAACTTTTCCTCATTTTCCTCCTTCCATCTGAATCTTCATCACTCAGAGTATCTGGGCCAGTCATGCCTTCATTCCTGAGGACGATGGATGGTTTCCTGCGAAGATCGGTCTGATCACAGCGCCGCTTTCATTCCTGACTCAAAACACATTTCCAAATGTTACATGTGAAAGCCATTCGCGCCCAGCTCTGCTGTCCAACCATGTTAAAAGCACATTCCTGAGCAATACTAACCACTTCAATTAGTATTCGACCTCTGGGACTGTAATTAATGAAGTATATACGGGGGCCAAATAAACAGTGTATCTTTATGTTGGCAGGCTCATTAAACTCCACTTAATGATTTATGTCACGGCTTGATAGTTTTCAACCCAAATGTTCTAACTCTCCATGTTACCAGAGGGAGTCATTGAGGGAAAATCCGTGCTAATGGAAGTCAACACCATGCAACTAAAACCAAAATAAATTTACAGATCAGGCCTGCTAATCATATTGCTAAAACCAAAATGTACAAGTAGGATTGTGCTTGGCCTGATTGGAGCCTCTTGCAGGCATGTTTTGGCTCATGGGCATTATGCTTGACACCTCTGCTGTAAACTAAACCCCAAACATACAGACAAATGTTAGGAGAACCCAAAAACATGACACGCAGTAGTAAAAACTATAAGTGGGTCAATATATTGACTGAAGGATAATTTAGACTTTGATGACGTATGTGTTGATTCATCATCTGCCCAGAATAATCTGCATCTTCTTTCAGAAGGTGTGGTTGGCCCGGTGGAAACAAGAGATCAGGCTATTCAAAATTACTACAAATTGTTTGACAGCCAGTAGTTTGTGGTCTGTATCTTTCCTCTTTCCAATTTGCATGTCAAAACACAAAGCACATTATGTTAATTGAAGATTTGAAATGGGCTGCAGGTGAGTGTGTGCTTGAGAGTTCGACTTTTAATTGGTTCGGGGTGTAAGCTGCCTTTCATCCAGTGCCTATAACCTCAGTTTGGATGAAGCGGATACAGAAGATAAGAGAAGGCAAGAGATTTTTGTGGGAAAGTGAAAGCAACCGAAAGCCTCCAAGTGTTTTCGCACCACCGACAAATTCTTCTTGTGAAAGAATGAGGCTGTTAGAGAAATAATCTTGGCAATTAGTAAGAAAATCAAATGAATAAGTAACAATGAGTAAAGCAAATTAAATGCACAAAGGTCAGTCATTATTCTTGCACTGCGCCCTTTGTGTCTGATCGTGAACACAGCTGATGGTATTACCCAGCACTTAATAAAAGGGGAAGAAGCCCGACCGTACGGCGCTCACAAGGCCAGAGTTGATATGTGCGGAACTCTTCCATCAGAAAACCACACTCGCTGCTGCGAAAATAAAAACCCAGACCGCAAAGACATTCATCAAAGAGCGCAGCAAAAACGGAAAACCCTGCAGTTTTCAGCTGTCATCACCCACATTTATGCAATTTTCAAATTACGTGTCCCTACCCAATCCAAATATTGACTTAAGGCTTCCCACCTTTCAGGTTACGCGTCGGTACGCCTATTGATTGATTAGTGGTAAGGGGAGGAGGATGACTCTTAGTGTGTGTCAGGTTTAATCATCACTTTAAACCATAAAGTTATTAGAACTTTTTTTATTCCTGCTGCTGTGTGAGTAAAACAAATGTGAAATATGTGTGAAAAGCCACCTGAATGACAGCAAATTGTCATTGTTCTGAAGACAATTACTGGCTTTAAATTGCTGAAAAAAAACAAGAAAACTAAACTAAAAACCAATCAAGTTCTCTTAAAAGCCCCAAGAGCAGCTCTTTGGTCAATAATGCAAAATTTTTTTACAAATCTTCACATCTTTCAACAGCTAATTCCCACACTTGATGAATCACTTGGAAAATGTAATCAATGATTTTAATTGGTGCAATTAATTTTCTGTTGAGAAACGTTTAATAAAAACAAGCTTTAAGTTCATCAATGTGAAGGGTCCTTTGAGGGTAAACTCTATTAGAGGGAGAACCTAAATCATGATGTCTTGAAAATTCACTTATAGAACATTTTTTTCCGGGAGTTAACCTTTCGGTTAAGAAGAGAAAGGGATTGTTTCCGAGTGGAACTTTAACTCGTTCAAAGAAAGTAAGCTTTAAAGATATCTTTAGTTTAACGCAGTGTTGAATGGTAAATATACTTCACTTCGAAAGCATCTCATCACTACACAGATAACAATTAAAAAAAAAAAAAAAAACAGATGAAATTTAGTATATGTGAATGAAAAGTATATGTAAAGTAATTGACTTGGTATTTGAACAAATGAAACAGAATTACCAGGAGATTTCCACACGGAAACATGTCCAGATCTGTAGATCCCATGTGTGTATGTGCAATTCTATGAGGCTCCGTAACCCAACCTCTTGGAATAACACCTTAGTGAACCTTTGACGTGCATGATAATAACCCTGCAACGTTAGACTCTGGTAGACGGAGCTTTCATCCCAGGAATCCTATAGTGGACACATATGCTTTTACTATATGCAGCCCTGAGGGAACTCAACCCACAAGAAATAGTCAGATACAGTAACGTACTTTGAGGCAGCGCCGCAATTACGTCTGTCTGACCAGGGATCAAAAAGCTTCACATTGGGTCATTTCATGAATATCTATGAAATGTTGTCAGAGCTATCTCTTTGGACATTTTGAATAGTGCTCATTTTCATTGTCGAGTATCAACGTAATACCGACATAACCAGGTGTGGTATAAAGACTTAAAAAGAATTGTAATATATTCTTAAGGATTTAATACAATAGAGTAAAGAACCAGGTTTCCAATTGTCGAATACTGAAATGTACTACAGCAGCTGTTTTCCTGTATATTCTTTGTCCATATTTCACCAATCGTGACCTTGTATATGGCTTTTCATTCATTCTACTCCTTTCGTAAGGCGTTATCTTGGAGGATAACGGTTAAACTGTTGTTGACATTGTTGCTATTTGCTTCACGAGCACATTAACACACGGCACTACTCACATGCTGCCACTGCTCCCGGATGAGCGGCCGGTATCGGAGGAAGTACTTCAGTGGGAAGTTGTCGATGTCGGGCCAGGTGGCCGGGCTGTACCAGGACACCTCCAGCCTCCGAGTGTTGAAGCGGATCGGCGTGGCGGTCACTCGCTCCGGAGGGTCCGGTTTTACTGTGGGATGCGTGAGAAAGAGAAAAAAATAGTTAAACAGGCTCAATGAGTTATTCTTAAGGTGGAGTTTTCTGTGGCTTTAAAGCAGATGTGTCAATTGAAATTATTCAAAATGCCTGTATTACTGAGCTAATTTAAGGTAACAAATGGCATTTGCATGCATAGTGAGTACAAATTCAAACATACAATTAGTTATTTTCAGGAAAGTCGCTGCCAAATTTTTCATGAAAGCTTGCGGTCAATCACAATTTGTCCCTCTGGTAGTGAGGATGAACTTTTTGTGACCTTCATAATGATCAAAGTGGCCCATTCCTGCTCTACAGGTTGCTCCACACATTTGAACTTTTATAACATTCAGTATATGGACATCTGCACAGAGATGCTTTGATTTGGTAGAGGATATTAATTACAAGCTTTGGGCCATGTGATATGAAAACAGAAGAGATGAGAGTGGTGAGTACAATGTAAGATGCTAATGAGCTGCATGATCAAGAGTTTGGTTGGCTTGACTCAGGGTGGGATATGATAACCTCTCAACAGACTTGATCCCGAAAAAAAGAATCTCACAACGTCATCGCGTGGTCCAGAGCGGTATTAAGAATTGGACCTACTGGGGTGTGTTAGCTCGCTTGGTAATGTCAGTAGATATCTTTGCAGTTACATCACAAGACTTTTCTTTCCTTGTGTGTGATTTACATCTCAAAACATCAAATATGAAACACTATCATTATGTCAAATAAAAGGAAAAGTCAGAGGAAGAGAGCTGCTGAGATTATCCAGTGAAAAATAAGCTATGAGTACAAAGCTGGAGGCAGAAAATATTTGCGAGAACAGTTGAGAAGCAGAAGATGAGACGCCATGAGTCCCTGATGAAAAGACATGTATAAAAGATGTGCTTTTGAATACCTGTCCACCGAGAAAGACGCAAAGACAGGGAGATTGAAAGAATTCAATTTGAAGCTTTTCAGACGATATTGAATGACCTGGTCTTTGTTAACTCACTCTCACAAGGGAACGCACCAGCCCGCCACTTCAGCTACACGAAACCACTTCTTAACCAGATACACACATGGCATCACAATAGGGAAATGGATAGCCGCAATTATAAGCCAAACGTCTGATAACATGCGCACAGATAGCAGCAGAGGATGAAAGCAATTTGGGTACTGACACACACTTAGAAACGGCATATGAACAAGGCAGTGCACAGACAAATAAGAACTGAGAGAAGAAGACAGACATCTCCATGGCCAGTAAGTCCTTCAGACTGATTAAAAATATGAAAGACAGACAGAGCGATAATGACAGACACATGAAAGCAAACGGGCGGCTCTCTCCTTAGAAAAATAGATGGCAATCTCTTTGTGACCTTCTTGAAGTTTGTGAAACAGGGACTGATAAAAGAGAGAAAGAGAGAAAGGTTGAGGCATGAAGAGTGAAACCAGTGCAAAGTCAGCAGAGATTCTCCTCTTTGTCTGACAGAAGGAAACATGTACGAGTATGGAACAAGAAAAGAGAGAAGGAAATAAGAAATCTGTATGGGCGGAGTGTCCCGGAGGCCTTTAAACTATTCATCTGACTTGAAACATATAGTATTAGCTTTGTGTTGCATGAGTAATGAACACATCCCTCTCTTCAAGACCTCTGGGAAGGAGACAGGGGCCTGACCGAGAATTACTTTTAGTACCACAGTTGAAAGATGTAGAAGGTTTTTCTCTTAAACACAAACTGCGGAAATCTTTTGAGACAAGATAAGTTACTGACCTCCCTGACCAACGCAGATTTTGTTAAAATAATTCAAAATCAAACAGCTGAAGCTGCGTGGTGCAATACAGTGAAAGCAATGTATGAAATATATGCCACGTCTGAACCAATTTATGACATGATTTGCATGCGGCAAATGGGACAATGGCACTAAATGGGGTGGAAAAGGATAAAATATTTAGCCGTGTACGACTGGGTAAAATATATAAAATTATACGTCGTCAAAATTATTTGACATTTCATTGTTGTGGCTGTCCATGCTTGGCCTAAAAACGTCTGTCACGCCTCCCTTGGCATAGTTAATTCAATTTCACGCGCACATTTTTGTTCTACCCTCTTTGCTTCAGTGTCATATAACAGTCCTTTGCAGGAGTTTCAAGCACACCAGTGCGACTTAACATACGAGAGACCGACTTTTTGCGACACCGTGACATGGATAGTCCGCTGACAAGCAGGGGACAAAGTGAAAGACGGACCGGGTAAAGCAATTTACATATGGACATAACAAGCAAATCAACAGTGGAATAGAAAGTGCAAAGTACATGCATGTACGTATTTCTCCACCACTTTTCCCTGGACCTCTGATTGCTGTTTGTGAAACCATTAACAGGTGTCTGTTCATTTCACTTAATGCGTCCACGTGACACTATGAAGGGGGGGGGGGGGGGGGGGGGGGAAGCATCTTAATCTCTATAGCACCTCTTTTTCCTCAATGGCCCATTTTTCCTTTCAAATCACTCAGCTTTTTTTTGGGGAGAAAGAACAAAATCTGGACATCGATTCATTGAAGTGCTGGATGACAGGGTACAACAGTGCACTTGAACAAATGGGAAAAATAGGGAGAAACAGAGTGCTTCGATCTGCGCTGATCTTACGAAAATGATTTAACAGAAGAAAAAGGAGCAAAGAGGGTGAAATACAGAGCGCCCCTTTACAACGGCTGCTTTGTAGATATACAGCGGAATATCATCTTCATATGCACCGCCCATACAAAATATAGCTAAGAACATCAAAACATCAATTCCAGTTAGTCTTATAATGCAGCTGATATAACTCTCATATTAGATCTGTTTTTTCTTTTTAAAGAGCTTTTCAAAAGAGCGAAACACAAGCGCATTAACATTTGACAGGAGAGACGTGTTACGTGTGTTTTAAAGGGTTATAAGGTGACGTGTACATGATAATAGTGTGTTGTTCTCTGTTTGCATGTGTGTGTGGTTTCATTACAAAAACAACCAGCAGCACCCACTTGTGGCCCTGCATGCTGACATGCGCTGTGTGTAAAACCTAAAAATGCTAATAGCTCCTATGAATATATGTTTGTGATGAGAGTGGGTGTGTCTATTGTTTGTCTTCACTGCAATGTCTTCATAGATTAGACAGGAGGGCAAAAAGGAAAACAGCTTACCTCTGACTTGGACAATAAGCTGTCCGATAGGGATGTGCCAATATTGCACTTCGCTGTGCACCAAGAAAATGCAAAGCTATGACTCAGCGGTTTTCCCTCAAAGCAGTTTAATTTTGTTTGTACTACTAATTAGTGCCTCTCTCAGTGCGTTCGCCTTTGCCAGCTTGACTATTTTGTTGTCAGAGATGATCTTTAACCTTGCTAATATATAGAGAAAAGCACACTGCTATCAAAAGGAAAAAAAAAAAGAAGAAGCTTGTTTGTATATTTTCAGACCTGTAAACTGTTTGCCTCTGTACTTCTACTTGCACCTGGATGACCTCGCCGACTACCCCCAACGTAACAATGGATTACACCCGGATCTGATCACTCCCTCTTTTATCTAATGACATGAAGCATGACAGAAGTGACAAGCGAGTCCAGGCTCACAGCTGAAAAGAAACTGAAGGAATTAGGTTACAGTGTGTTGGCTTTAATCACAGTGAATGAGGAATGTCTTTCTGCAGAGCGACAGCAGGTGCTCAGGTGGGCCGCTGTCAGAAATGAAAAAAAAAAAAAAAAAAAGTTCTTTGTTGTAAGTAAAAACTTCTTTAACCGGAGAAGCCTTTTCACTTAGACAAGATCAGTTATCGTTTGATCATCTTGGCACTAGAAAGATTTAACTTCTCATTTGATGAGTCTGGAGGTGCTTTGAGGATTTCTCTTTGTAATTGCACCCGTGGCGTGCACATGCAGTGGTGGTGGTGGTGGGGAGGGACGCGCACTCCCGAAACGCACACGCTCCCAATCTCGTCTCATTTAATTTTACCCCAGCTTTGGTCGGATGAACGAGGACAGTCGAGAATCGTCTTACTCCCACTCAGAATTCAGAAGTGCACCGGGAAGCATGAAATTGTTTTATTTATTTACGATGTGCCTCGTTGTCCCTGAAAATGAATGTGACTTACAACTTGGGATGGCACAAGAAAGACTTTCAACAATGCAGTGGCGGGGGAGAGATGAGGTGAGGGGAGAGGAGGCTTAGAAAGCCTATTTTCTTCTGTTTTGGTCTCTCAGGTAGCAGTTAAAATTTTAAATGGGTGTCTTGAAATGGATTCAGTGATCAATAACAACAGCTGTATTGTATCAGTGGGACATGGTGGAAAATGTTAACAGAAGGCATTGACGCATGAATCAATTCAGTTGATGTAAACTTGTAAATACAGATAGATGCTCTTTTTATACCCAATAATGTGGACTGTTTTACCATGATTATATATATATATATATATTTTTTTTTTTTTTTTTTGGGCAGCCTTTGTGTGTGGTTTTTCGTGCCCAGACTTTACTGTGCAAATGATGACAATAAAACCTTCTTTAAATTCAGGTGTATTGTTAGATGGGTAAAAACAGACCATGTCTTTATCATGGCACCCGTGAGCTGGTAGAATATATTATCCAGAAAGAGAACATTTTGTCAGTGATAATGTGTTAGATCAGTGGTGTCAAACTCATTTTAGTTCAGGGGCCACATACAGCCTCATTTTATCTTGAGTGGGCTGGAACGATTAAATAAATAGCAACATAAATAGCCTTTAAATTTAAACAGGTACATAAAATTACTATAATCTCCACCTCAAGCCTATTTTAATGATACTTCCAGTCCATAAATCATCTCCTATAATTAATATACATTGCACCCTTTAGCATGTTGGCGTTGAGGCTAATGCTCATTGCAATAAGGTATTAAATTTTCACTGGCATCACTGCAGTTTGAATTTCATTTTTGTGTTCAATGTGCTTAAAAAAGGACCTTAAAGAAAGCGAATTTGTTTTTGTAATTTATTACAATTTACTTGGTCATTTGGTGGGCAAGATTGGAGCTTGTTGTGGGCCAATTTTGGCCAATGGGCCTTATGTTTGACATCCCTGTATTAAAGGGAAAAATAAACATTACAAAAGCAACTTTGACCAGGATGAATTGTAACGGCTATGCATTTTCAAAACTGCTGCTTTTATATAGTGGCCAGTATATCTTAAAAGTGGTCCAAGACGTACAAACTTTACAAATTTATGGACAAGGCGAGTGAAGGTTAGTCCAAGTAGTTCAATCCAACTAATGAACTGCTGCAGTTGAAAATGCAGCATAAGTTCAGGCTGCTTCTGATAGAAGCATGCAAGTTTGTTGCATATGGGTGAGCTTGCGGCATTCGGTCATAATGTGATGGTTGATTGATCTATGTAGACACAGATAGGGAATGTTGTGTTGTTCATATGCATGGACAACTCGTCCCTCCTTGTCAATTACCTCCGTTTTGTCTTGCTACATCTGCATACATTAGTGTACATTGCAAATACATTAGTGCTTTGTTTCCATATTACCGTCTGATTCATTTATATCGAAAGCCTGATGTTGGGAAGGCAAGTGCAACACTTTCTCTCAAATGGAAGCTGAAATTAAAATTAAATTAATCAGCTTTGAAAATGTCAGGTGTACTTGCTTTAAATTGTGAGATGCTGTCAGAAAATTAAACACCCAAGGAAAGGAAAGATTAGACAAACCAGAAGAAGTTTATCCCCGTCACTACTTAAAAGTCAGGGCAAGCAACTGGAGAGGACAATAAAAGAAGACATACTTTTTGAGGCTTAAAAACAAACTATGAAAAGCACGGGTGGACGACATTTGTCATGCAAATGACAAACTCCTTTTGGAATGATTTGGCTGATGATATAAAGAGAAAGGGAGACGACAAAACAGGGGAGGAAACGGGGAAGAATGCAAAACAAAGTTGTGAGGAGGGTGTGCTGAAAAGAAAGCGAAAGCTGAGGGAGAGAAAGGAGCAGTGGGGTGTTTTGCTATCACCAATAGTCGGGGGGGATATTTCCTCAGCCAAGGCGCTAATCCGTCTACCATTAGCATTTTCATGAGTCCTGTGTCCGGGGCTTGGCAGAGCATGTCACTGCCTCATTTGGTTACTTATGTACACACACGCACACATATACACACTCTCTCTGTTTCAATACCTAACCCTCTCAACCGACACACTCCACACAGTCGCTCAGGGCCCCATTGGTGTCTGTGTGAGTGTGCGTGTGTGTGTGTGTGTGTGTTTATACGTCATCCAAACCCATATCACACTCGAAGCAATACAACGGCGCTGAGGACTGCTGCCAGCACTTCTCTTATCTATCAAAGTACTCCTCATTCCTCCTTTAAAATGAATTTCTCCTCTTCACTGCCTTCCCGTTTGAGTTGCTTGAGAATTCCAAGGGTGTTGCTCTTATTATGTTGCCTTCTGCAGCCTGGGAGGACTAAAACTTCACTATCCAAACAGATATTTCTTTCTTTCCTTTTTATTTTTTTTTGGGGGTTAAAACCAACACTTCCCCATGGCGATGAAGGTTGTAATTTAAAAAGAAAATGAGCCGATGAAGCAATTATGTACTACATTAAAAGTGACTCAAATGTGTGCATATGGTGCCTGGCAGACGACAAAATGAGAAACCCAGCCGCTGATTTGTGACTGTCACGTCTCGTCCGAGCCTCAAGTAAATGCTGTTTACTGCAGAAAAAGGTTCAGAGGTTGATTGTTTATTAGCCAATGTCTTTGGTAATGACATGGGTGCACAGTCAGTGGGTTTCTTGCTAATAGACTACGATGTTGGTTGGGGGTCGGAAAGCAGAGTGCTCTCCTATCAGTCGGGGGACATTTATTTGGCCATTGAAATTTCAATTTTCTTTGTCTTGCTGGCACTGAGCGCTGCTGCGTGTGCATCAAATCTCCAAAAGGAACCCGAAGTGAATGAAATCATTCATCTGTGGTCAAACAAATGCATTAACATTGCTCAAGGGTTTGGCATCCTCAAAGAGATGCCTTGACACTGCGTTGTTTTGGTCCTTTGTTTCCCTTTGCCAAATAATTGTCAATCTGTGTGGGAAAAGAATCTCAGATTTGTCCCTGAACTAAGTTCACAGAAGCATTGTTGGTAGGCCTGAATGAAAGGTATTAACGTTTGCAGCCTGGATGAATTAGAAGAAAATGTTTGTACAATCATCCAAATGTCAATGTGTTCCCTTCTAAGGTCTGGAGCTCAGATGCAAAAATTTAATCGTCTAATTTTGAGAGAAACGTGATCAGAATTGAAAAGCCTTTTCAACATGTACGTGCAGCCTCAGCAGTGACATGCAAGAAATTGTTTGAGTGTCAAATTTCATGTGGCAAGCCAACCAAAGTGTTGGAAAGATGAATAGACTGTAAAATACAATGAACTATCCTACGATTTAAAAATTTTTTTTTTTACCTATAGTGGACTCTTCGAAGGAGATAGTCAAGGAGGCGTTCCCCAAGGCATTGACCGCAGTCACGTTGACTTTGTAGGGGAAGCTGGAGAAGACCTCGGGAAACCGTACGTGACAGCGATTCTTATGGACTGCGTCTTTTTGCACCTCCAGTGAACGCTGGTTATGTCTGAAGGGAAAAAAGGAAATGAAACAAAAATAAGACAGTGATTCAGTAATTTCCCCTCGGTGTGGAAATGTCATGATGTGGACTCAAATCTTTGTGAGAGATTACTGTACACAGCATGAGATTAGAGTCAGGGGGTTATTGGAGGCTCTTTAGACCCAGTTTACACAATGTTTTCAAGTGAAAACGGAAAAAACAACTTTCATTGCATTTTGGGTGTCTGTTTACATGACAACAGAGCCACTGAAAATGCAACTTTTTGAAAACTGCTCATGCACACCATGGCCGTAGTAAATCGTTTTTCTGCACGTGCACAAGTACAGTAGATGGACAATACTTGGAATGGTGGCTTCTAGAGTGTCATGACTGTTCTCGTCACTCTTAATAGTGTTTTCTGTGCACGTGTGTGTGTGTGTATGTGTGTGTGTGTGTGTGTGTGTGTGTGTGTGTGTGTGTGTGTGTGTGTGTGTGGTTTCAGTATAAAAATAACCAACAACTTTTTTTTAAAAACAAACGTTTTCAGTTGAAACGTTGCTGTGTAAACTGAACCTTAGTCATGAATTGAACCAACCTTTATGAAGACAATGGATCTATGGCTCCAATGGAGACACAAAACATTGCCCCTCAAAAGAAATATCCACACTTTCCAAGACGAAGAGTCGAGAGATGTTTCATATGTAATGAATTCAAATTTGTTGAACTTGAATGTGGAGTCCACCTGTATTCATCTGGTGCATCAGAGTGACAACATGCAGGTCAAACGACCTTGAACTTCTCCTTGTATCAGTGAAGTCGAATCCCAGAGGAGCACAGTCCTCCATGTGTGAGGAACTCCTTCTCAGGGTTTTCTACTAAGCTTCTTGATTACACATTCATCAGATTCCAGTGTGATGGATCAGCGGCATACCCACAAAGTGCAGGGAGGCTGTCCTCTCCAACCAGGACTCTACACTACCACGGATGAAGCTGAACTCTTCAGTTTTGGATGTAAACAAGAGGATCCAATTCAAGACCAATGCCTTTGGCAAAAAAGTAACCATGCATTAATAGTTTTACAGTTGTATTGTTATTTCTACAGTTGGCTGAACTAAACTGTGTTTCAGCCTCTGTCACGCCGTCAATTATGTTTTTATTGCTGGAAACACACATGAAATCTTTCGTTGTTAAAAAAATTGCAGACATTCAACTCAGACACCATATGCTGATTTAAAGATGGAATGGGCCGGGGGGGGGGGGGGGGGGGGGTCGTCGAAGGGGCATTACAGGGAACATGGACATGATGTATTACTATTTTGAAGGGTAATTTTAAAGCAGGTACACATTTTATAGGTGCAATTACCTTCTCAATCAAACACTTTATTAATTTGAGATTAATTCTGGCACCAAAAACTGCTGACTGTGCCTCCTTTGATACAAAACAGGGGAGGTTTGTTTTGGGCTGGATCCAGACTTGAATGGCCCAGCTTTACTTGCATTTAGTAACTTTACGGCATTAAAATTTTCTGGGACTGAGAACTTTAATTATTAAATATAATGGCAAAACTATATTCGAACAGTTTATGTGAGAACACTTTTTATAGCAGCTGAGACTCAGGTGCCAGATTTTCCCAAGCTAGATAAAAGTACAAATATATTTGTTTCTGGAAAGTCATAGACGCTTTTCATTGAAAACGAGCCGATGGTGCAGTATGTAACATTCCTGGCTCGTCTAGCTTGTAACAAACCTCAAGCAAAGCGACATTGATCATTCTTACTGTAAACATCTCCATCGGTTTTTTTTAAAGCTACATGTCCCTTTGTCCCTCTCTTCATTATCGTCAAACAGAATAGCAGCATTATAGGAAAGAAGACAGAGTCAACCTGTTGTGGTGAGAGATGTGGGAATTTCATTAAACAACGGCTGAACAAATACTACTGGAACAAATCTGGTCAGCCAGGGTTGTTTGAATAAGAGTAAGGATCGATCACAATTTTCTTAAAAAATCCATTTCTTGAGAACATATTTATCACGTGAGCATTCTTTTGCATTAGTCAGTTTAAAATTCTACACCACACTCTTGAAATATTATGTTTCTTTCCCTTAGAGTAATTACTTTTTGGATTAATCACTTAAAAGATTAGAGATTATAATTTAATGGCAAATAAAAATGGGGGAAAACAACATGACATCTAATTAATAACGTTATGGGCCGGTGTGGCATAGTTAATCTTTCACTGTGAGTAAGCAATGTGAGGAAAAAGATTTGTTGTACATCGTAATGACACAATTTTAAGCTGCACTGAGTAAGTGACTGACCAATATTCCACAATTATTATTATACAGTTACAATTACTGAAATCTCTGTCAGTTTCAAATTGAAATTACCTGAAGCTGATCTCACTAAAATTCTATTTACAAGAGAAGGATTTACTTCTGAAAATGTCTTACTGTAACAATAATACTAGGTTGTAGCCACATAACCTTTGAGCGTTCTTAAACAGACATTAGCTTAATGACAACATGCTTCTATCTGAATGTTTGTAGTTTATCTCAGCTGTTTCGTTCCCGTGTTGCATTTTCTAGCATTTCCACGTAGACGGAGTCGGAACATTTTCATAGAGTTCTACCTTGGGAGCTATTTTCTAAAAGTTTCGCTCTCATTAGCTCTGACCATCGCTGTTTGGAAACACAATGAAAGTTTCCGGTTTTCACTTGAGATTAGGCTGAACTGCATGAGTTGACAGTGTTACAGTAAGCGCACATGAGGACAGTCCTGAACGAGGCAACTTAAAGTAACACAATGCACATTTTTCAAGTGACATTCAATTTGTAGTAACCAGTAACAAATAACTCCACCACTCCGACACTTGAGGTTACCATAAATTGAATGAGAATAAAATGATATGACATACTTCTAGACTTATTAGAACACAAAACGTCTGCACTCACTGTACGTCCACTTCGAAGGTGGTGGGGATGTACGTGGGATGCAGCTGGTGCCAGCTACAGTAGAAGCCTTTGGGGTATGTGTTGGACCGACAGGTGACTGACGGCTCCCGGGGAGGAACTGCAGAGGGAGGGGGAGAGAGAGAGAGAGAGAGAGAGAGAGAGAGAGAGAGAGAGAGAGAGAGAGAGAGAGAGAGAGAGAGAGAGAGAGAGAGAGAGAGAGAGAGAGAGAGAGAGAGACAGAAAGAAAGAAAGAAAGAAAGAAAGAAAGAAAGAAAGAAAGAAAGAAAGAAAGAACACAGACAGTTAACTAATGGTACAGTATTTCATTAAGATAAATGCTGAGAAAGAAACGTGGAGAAAATCAGTCCAGAATGGAGGATCAAATTGAGAGAAGTACACATTAGTCAAATGCAAAGCGGCTGTGCCTAATTACACATTATCTTATTGCATAATTCATTCTTGATCAGATTTTTCATTCAACGCGCTAATGCTCCTGGGGTTGAATTAAGCTGTGTCTCTGGCATGTTTCACTAGAGGTGCTTTTAATTCATTTTGTTTTGACTTCCAGTGTATGTTTTTGAAACTACATCTGAATATCCAATGGCAAAAGAATGGAAAGTGGTTGGATGGAATAAACTAGAAACACCTTGGCTTTAAAAAAAAAAAAAAATCTAATCCAATTTGTGCAAACCTTAAGCTCAGGGAAACTTTAGGGAGTCATAGATTTCTATTTTTAGGAAGCCATTTGAGGATCTTTAACA
Source organism: Blennius ocellaris (assembly GCF_963422515.1). Lineage (NCBI taxonomy): Eukaryota > Metazoa > Chordata > Actinopteri > Blenniiformes > Blenniidae > Blennius > Blennius ocellaris. Next base: position 15,592,680 of record NC_137664.1, read on the forward strand.
AGCTGTCGAAAGTTTAGAAAACCACTGTTTAAAAAAAAAAAAAAGCAACTTCAACGAATGCGGCTGAGTGTTTGAGACATCAATCAATCGATTAGAAACTGCAAAGAAGAAGGTGATGAGTGAACAGACGTTTGGAGGGAAGAAAGACGGTGTGCGGAGAAAAAAAAAAAAGGGAGAACATTGAAGTGTTTAGGCAGGAGAACACTAAAGGAGGCCGGCCTGAAAAAGTGATGTTACACCAACTCCGGCCTCCTCCGAGATTAGTCTCTTTTCTTCAAAGCTGCCCAACCGTGCGCTCGTCTACCACTCCCTCTTTCTTTTTACCCCGCAGCTTTTCACCCCTTTGGCCTCCAGTAAAGCAAGTGTGCAGCATCGAGCCTAAATGATATCCATAAATCACTTCTCAACCTTGAGTTATTTCAATCTATTAAACTGGAGCATTTTTTATCCCCACACGAGTACTGCTTTAGCCAATGAAGAATTTATAGTCAGCCATGGCTATAACACACGGGATGAGCTGACCTGTCCTTAGGATCCATAATCAATGCAGACATGGGAAAAACTAGGTGAGGGTAGGATCTCAACTCCCCTGAGGAGAAAAACGAGAGCGCTGAGTGTTTTTGCAGCACACGTTTTTCCAGAGGTGTGGCCAGACAATAACCGGCCAGTGTTAAAAAGATGGGCCTGTACCTGCTTTGAATGACAGACTGAAACATAATACTTCGCACGGTTGCAATTTGGTCAGGTTGTGGGGTTTCAAGCGACCCTTGAGAAAACTCAAGTTACATGAATAGCTGAAGAAATAACTGCCAGGATAAATTCTGAAAGCCGGACATGTTTCAGATATGTTATTCTGACAAATTGGAGGATTGAGCATATGCTTTAGGCAGGACAAGTAAAAGAAGATTGCCCTGAATATGTTTTACACATGTGTTTATACACACAGTAAGAAAGTAAAACAATCATGTCATTGACTCCTATTTAAAAGTAAAAAAAAAAAAAAAGCTAAATATTTGGAAAAAAATTACCTAAAGCTTCTTTTGTCCCCTCAATCAAAGAAGAGGAAGAAATACATGTAAAGAACTACTCAATATAACAATGGCAGAAGAAGGAAAGCAACTCTCACCACGGTATTTAAGGTTTACACAATTTATAAATAAATAACTTTGTTAGAGAACTCATAACCCTAACTTTAATAACGACTCATTCAAAACACATCCGACAACACAGATGGTGTCATCAGCTGCCACATTCGTCTCACTAATGGTGTTATAACCCGCTTAACATAACCTGCCCCGGGCAGGGTAATAAACACGTCGCAAGGTGATCATATAATAGCAGAAAACTACAGGTATAACCACAAATAGCACAGAGAAAAAGTCCCAAGAAATGGCATCCCCAAGGTCCTTGCGCAATCCCACCTGACAGTAATATTTATATACGCTTATCTCATAAGTGTATCACATCATATTGCATCACACTGGATTGTGTCATGTTATAATGTATCTTATCTTATCATGTTTTAGTATCTCATTGCATTGTATTGCATCATACCACACTGAATGTTATTGTGTCATGTCACATCATATCATATTGCATCGTATCATAGCAGAACATATTTTATCAAATCGTATTAAAAGTTATTGTTAAGTATCATATTGCATCAGTTTCTTGTTGCATCATTCCACACTGCTCTATATTGTATGAAATCATAGCAAACCTTTAAAATAGGGCCACACTGTAAGAAACTGCTTGATGTAATAGCGGCACATGATATTGAAATGCATTGTATCATGTCAAACTGTAATAATAAAAAGTTATTATTATGTCCTCAGATACTTAGATATTGTCGATATTTCTGTGTCATATATCTGATTGACTCTCCTTGCAAGTAAATCAGATTCAATTACTCTCTGTGTCAAAAGAATTGAGTGAAGGTAGGTTAATCCACCAGATGCAAGTACCACTTTAACTCTGGCTGTTTGTGTTTTTTCCTCTAACACTGATCAGTAGCTCAAGGAAGGGGGGGGGGGGGTAAAGCACAATGCCTGCATTAAATCTGATTTATCCACTGTATCTCAAGCATTTCTTTCACCATCGATAATTACACAGATAATTAATCCGCAGCCACATTTTAAGAAGAATCATTTTGTCACTTTCTTCTCGTCTCAGCACTTAGTGTGATGCACTCTATCCTCCATCTATGTCGCTGCTCCTTCATTCTATATGCTGACTCCCCCCCTTTTTGGATTAATGACGCTTCCTACTGTGAGACTTGACAATAATTTGAGTGATTCCGTTTCCTACGCCGAATCTCTCATGGTTAATTGGTGATTGTGATATCTCGACATCTCCGCCGCGTCTTCCGCTAACCACCCCTTGGAGGTGTATTTGGCCACAGACATTGCAGGCGTGCACGAACGCCAGCGGCAGGTGCACTTGATTGACTGTCACGGGGTCACCTCGCTTGTCACACACAATCAGCTGTGTTTAAGCGGTCACCACAGCAACTAATTAGCCTGTCAATAACTCCGAATGATGAGGTGATGAGGACGACATCCAATCACACTCAATTAATCACGGCAACTAATTGGGGCCATCTCAATCAATCGGCTCGTCGTTTGAGAGCTACAGTCAAAGTCAGCCGAGCACACTCAACACGCGCCCGTCGTATAACTTGCCCCTTATCAATCAATCCGGCTTATTAGGAGCCTGGAAGACGCGAGCGATGGGGAGAAAGGTGGAATAGGAAAGGAGAGGCAGGTGGGAAGAAGACAAGCTCAACTGTGTGCTCGTGCAGTCTTGTTTGAAGTGGTTTGAAGTGTTTACCCCTTTAATTTGGTTTCACTTTCGCCCCCAAGCGTGAGCCATGTCAATCAAACCGACAGTAAGGTTTGTCAGGGCTCTCTCTGAACCGATCGATACTAAACGACGCCACGACACAAGCCGTGAAGCATGTGTCGTGGCACAGAGGAGACTTTTCAGATGCTTACTGAGATTTAAATAAGTAAATATGGGCGAAAGAAGCGAAGGCAAATCAAAAAACCAGGCCGATTTTAATGTTAATATAAACGCTCCTTTGTTTTGAGGATCAAATGTTTGAATGGATTGAAAAAAGAACACAATAACAATGTGGAATTAGATGATACAGCATACAATTACCTTTGTATTTCCTCTGTGTCTCTGAACCCTTGGTAATGGTGCTCTTAAAGTATTGCAATTGAATTTTTTTTCCTCATGACTCTTAAATGGATTTATTCCTGGATTACTTTTCTTTTATTTCCCCAAACGTATTTGTTTATATACTTGTTTTCTGATTTATGTATATTTTTACATAATTATGCAAATAATCGGTCATTTGGGAAGCTACGTTTTTTATTTGTGTATTCTTAGAAAGTACTGATGAGGGAAGGCACATTCTGTGAATTAGCACTCTGGTGTGGATCAACCAATAGTTGAAAAAGGGTGACCATGACAAGATTTGAATGATAAATCCCGAATTTGCATAATGAGGCAAAAAGAAGAAAACAAACAGAAATAACTAAGTAGAAACACATGCATTTAAAAAGTGAAAATGCCACAACAATTTATGGAAAATTAGGTATGTAGAAAAATGTTGTTAATTATTTATTTGTGCACTCTGATTTTGAACATGACTATGTTGGATGATTTTCATTTGCTTTGTTGATATTTTTATTTTATATTCTAATTGTAAGACATTGAAATGGACCATTGTACGGAAAAAAAAACACACTGAGGATGATTGTTTGAATTATTGATACATAGCAGCAATACCAAAGCGTGCATTTAGCTTCTCAAACTGCCTTGCCGTTTGAGAAGCTAAATGTGAAAACCTGCTATTATTATCACAGCAGAGCAATCTTCTGATGAGTGTCGGCTCTGTGAAAACTTGTGGAACTCAGCCTAGTTGTTTGCTTTCCTTCTGCATAATTTGAACACTTTCTGTTTGCTGAGAAAGAAAAATAAATGAATGACATTTGGTTGGTCGTTGCAGTGGTGCAGAATAGAGGATAGATGCGCAAACTTGTTGCCATCGGGGCTCAAACCTGATTCTTTACAAGAACAGATATAACTGCCTTGGGCCTATATTTTCTTGTGCCCTGTATGTCGGAACAAGCATTTTAAATTCAATCCGCCAGAGTGTGCCTCTTCACATCGATATAGTGGGTATACACTATACGAAGAGCTACAATTTAGACAGAATGTGAGAGAAATCAGACGGGAGGTCACACTAATCTTAATATTAAGACAGATTCTCAACTGGAGACAACATAGGCAGTGATGATCTCTAAGGAAACTCCTCAAAAACCTCCAGCAGCTCTTCTTCACTTCTTATCTTAATACTGCGCCCATGGTGACTGGGGGTGTTACTACATTGGCAGGTTTCCATTACACCAGGAGTCTCAAAAATAAGGCCCGTGGGCCAAAAGCTGCTTGAGACCAAGGTTGAGATATTTGCGTTGCTGCCATGAAAGCTACGAGACCAGCATTAGCCTCAAAGCCATGCTGTCAGTGGCAGTTCGTAAAAACATGCATAAAGTAAAAAAAAAAAAAAAAAAAATAATAATATATATATATATATATATATATATATATACACACACATACACACATCACTATGTTTTGGACCAGAAAGTGTCATCAAAATTGGTTAATTATCAAGATTCGGTTTTATGAAGATTTATACATTTGCATGACATATACATTAAGTTAGTATGCCACTATTTTACTGGTCAGGCCCATTCAAGATGAAACTGGACTGTTTGTGTCTCCTGAACTAAAATGTGTTTCACACCCCTGCATTAGATGGAAAAGGAAAATCTGGAAATAAAGCCAAGGCACCGATTGAAGGCTCTGTGCATATCTGTATTCATGCATATTGAGGGTTCAGTTGTTGATGTTTACTAAACATTTTGCTTTTTCTTTGAGTGCCTCAATACATCTCCATTGTATTGTGAGATTAAACAGGCTGGTTTAATTTGGATGATCCACTGACTTTGGTAGGTAAGCCAGCAGCAGATTATAAAACCCGGCAATTACATCATGGCCGCTGTTTTGTGCTAACTTTTTTTTTTAACCGATTTAGAAATATTTTACATATTGTACCATGAAGATCTTCATTGCTAATGATTTCAAGATTCAAATCTGGAGCTTAGAGGCAGGTTTGATGATGTGAGAGCCAATAAAATGATGTATTAGTTTACTGGTGGTGTCCGTAGCTTCAATAGAGAAGAGGGAGGCTCTTGCTGGTGTGACTAACAGTGAAGGGAGAAGGATGGATATGAGCACGATAGCAACGAAACACTGCATCGAGAGGGAACCGGGTAAAGGATGAAAGAAGAAGGATGGACTCGCATGAGATGAAGGACACATAAAAAAACCTAACAATCTGAAGAGACAAAGGCCAACACATGAAAAATGGAGCGGAGATGGGACGAGACAAGGCAGCATTCTTTCATCAGATTTGACTAATGTGCACTTAGAATATTTCACACACACAACACGTATACACGCACAAAGAGCCGCCGGCCTCAATAACAGCATCAGATCAAAAGCTTTATATGCATCCCCCCCCCAAAAAAAGGGGGGGGTGGAGGGGGGGGCGAAAGAACAAGAGATGGCACACCTGTTGGAAAAAACCCAAAACAAAAACAAAACAGAAACACAACACACAACAAAGACGGTATGAATATTAAAGCAAATAAAACAGTAATTGAAATTAAAATTACATTGGGTGGGTCGGTTCTTTTTTAGGGGTACGTATTACCTGAAGCCAGCGGCACACAGGACGCCGCTGCTCATGAATAATTGTCATTTGAATTAGAGCGCTTTCATCATCTGGTTTGAATTGTTAAATCAAATGTGATTTTGAAATATACACGGGCGTGTGCGCACATGTGTGAATACACAAGTGGTTAGTGAGGTTACTTTTAAATGGTAATAGGTTACAGGCTCACACTGCAGCTCATCAATAGGAAAAATTGGCGCATGAAAGCACATTTTTGGTGAAAAATCCTGTTGCTTTTCATCAGTTTGCTGGTCCCAGCTATTACTATTATTCTCTTAAACAATAAGACTCCAGAATGAGACATAGAGGGCAGCAGAGTCACAGTAATGTAGTTTATTCTTGCTAAACAGCATTAACATGGAAGCAAGACATTGAGGGTGAATTTGTAGAAGTCACATGAGTTGTAGATTCCAGATTCTACATGTTATGTAAATAATTTTAGGTGAATTGTTGAAGGTTGTCTTAAAAAGAACATTTTCAAATGATGTAGAAGCAAAATGACTTTGTTGAATTTGTTGTTGCCATGACTTGCATATTATTCTAACTGGACGCTATTGAGAGCAGACCATTACTTAAAAAGACTTTGGACATCCATTGATTGATTTACAGCCGTCTCCCAACAACTGCTGCATAAGTACAACGTATCTGAGTTTTCGAGCTGTTTAATTTTAGTCATCAATTTAATCATTTCTTTAACTTTAAGACACAAGACGATGTAATTTGATGGAAAGTGTAAAATAAAGAATGTGAACTACTATATCTCACAAACGTGATATTATTGAGTGAGAAACAAACCACGGAGATAATCCATTCATTCATTGATAGTAAGACAGCAGTTTGTGATCATCATGGAATTACAAATGTTGTTGCTAAACAGACCATAATAAGGACTGTATGGACTTACGAACCTTAATCCACAACAAGCGACCAATACTTATCTTGTTTAAGTGCGTTTTCTCTATATTTCGATTGTCAAGCACAATCTTGTATTGTTCTGTTTCTATTTCTATACTTCGTTTTAACTGTGTTACAAAAGCTATTTGCTGGTCTAATGGAGGAAGAGGGAGCACAGCAAGAAACACCCGCTTCAGAAAACTGGCCCATGTCTTTGTTGCGGCGGAGAGAACCACACAAACTTTTTGAGACAATTTTTTCCCCCTGTAAATGTTGTTTTGGATTTGTCTGGTTATTATTGGAGTTGTATTTGATGCATGTAAAATGAATGGTTTTCTAAGCTTAACTATATTTTTACATGTTTTTAGCTGTTTGTGGCCATTCCCTGAGCTGACTCATTCTCAAATGGTTGAACAAAAGTCTAATGAAAGATCAACATGTTAATTTGGAGGCGTTGTGACTGAGTGCTTTGTATTCTAATTCACTTTTCATGAAAAAAAATCTGTTTCCGTCACTTTCCTCTCTGTCTTTGTTCTGCGCTACCATTCTGAAACCTGTCACAAAAAAATTTTGGGTTTTGCAAAGGGGAGGATCTTTGTCACAGGCACCTACGTGCACACGCATGCATGCACACACACAGAAATGTGATGGACTATGACAACCAGTGGCCTGGTTGCTAGGCTGCAAACACTGTAGTAATTGCTATTTGGTTGTGTTGCTAGCCTCACTGTTTTGTGTGTGTGTGTGTGTGTGTGTGTGTGTGTGTGTGTGTGTGTGTGTGTGTGTGTGTGTGTGTGTGTGTGTGTGTGTGTGTGTCGTGGATTCTCTTGCTATGACAACAAAGATGAATGCATTTTTCTTCCCCTTGTTGCGATTTCTCCATTCATTCACTTTATAATATAAATCCATGAATATGGCCTTGACCATAGAAAAAGAAGAAAAACAAAATCTCATCCTTGCGAACCCTGCTGGTTCACACTCCCCATTTAAGTTTATCCTGATTACATTTTTTTCTCAAAGGAATCATTATGACGAACCGCAAATCAGACTAACTCAGTTAACTTTGAGCGAAAAAAACAAAAAACAGGTCAAGGAAATGCATTTTGTTTGTTGATTATCTACTACACACTGCTTTAAAATTACCAATTTCATATGAGGAAGCCTACTTGGAAGAGTCTGATCCACTTGGAAACCAACTCGTTTAGGCAGATGGCTTTGGTCTCGGCTGGATACGACTTGCCAACGTGGGGCTCGCTGCATTTCAGATCAGCTTAGTCATGTGTCATGGGAGAAAGAGGAATGTAAATAAAACTGCAGGACAAAGTCGCGGAGACGCTGTGGTGCCTTTTTGTCCAGACCAGCTGTCGTGGCTAACGCTAATGTAATTGTGGTGTAATATTTTTATCCGGCGCTCCGAAGCTGCTCTTGAAGTGCGTGCCGACATGCGAGTGTGTATGTGACTGTGGGCCCTTCGTGTGTGCGTGTAACGTGAATACACCGTTTTATGTACATGTAATTGAATTGGGGATTTTGCAGGCTTGTCCGTGCAGAGTGTGCACTTTTTTTTTTTTAAAGTATGGGTGCTCAAGATCAATGATTTAAATTAAATTTTTTCTTACCCATTAAACAAACTATTATTTTCATTTTTTTTTTTTTTTTTTTTTTTTACGAGATTTGATTATACATGCTTCTTAACATTCAACAGAGCATATTTTGTATGCTTGAAAACTTCTGGATGAAAAACTAAAAGAAACGACAATGTCTGCTTTCATTGGAACAGTTTATACTCTCTCAGTTTGTAAGTCTGAATATGAAGTTTGAGCTCATTTGTATGCATTCTAATTAATAATAAAGCCAAGACTTTTCAGTCACTTGTCCGTGGCGGCTCGGCTTGTTAGCTCGTGGCCAATGGGCAGCGACAAACCGCCACGACAAATAGTCTTCAAGACCAGATATCAATAGGCACCTTTTTCACTACTTCTTCACTAATTCTTGCTCGTTACTCCATTTCATTTGAACTTTTTCACCCAGTCAGCTTTGTTTGTTTACTACCCCGAATGCATTGAGCCCTACGTGTTTTTTCTGGTTCAGAGTTCGTGGACGTGTTCACGTGACCCAAACAAACGTTCCCTGAAGAGAACTGCCGCCTGGACCAAACAGGGGAATGTGAACATGCCCTTATTGTAACCACAACCGACATATGAGTTTCAGTTGTTGCTTTCTTTTTGTTGACATATCATTAAAATTTGATATGTTCTTTGCAGAACTTCATAACCCAGAAAAGATGTCACAAAGCACCATTTTTTTCCCTCAGGGAAATAACGTTTTCACCAAATTACCCCATGAATGAGTCATTCCCGAACTTTTCTGTAAAATCTTTCAGGATATAAATAGGAATAAAACTAGGTAGTTTGATGTTTATCAGCACTGCTAAAAAGTTCATTCACAGGCTGCTCAGGCAGCAGGCGCCAAATGAGGTAAATAGAACAAAGAATCCCAAAAAGTTGAAGTCGGTAGACAACAAAAGCCTGTCTGAGACCAGACTGGACGCTACAGTGAGACAACACTGTCCCCAATTCAGAAATCTAGAATTGCTTTAATCTTAAATGCTAAATTGAATCCTCAGTTTCATCACACTGAACTCAAGATGTCAAATATTTAAGGTGTCTTTCAGATATGCTTATTACAGCAGTGCTTTTTTTTTGTTTGTTTGTTTTTTAAATTTGAAAGCAACAGTGCATATTAATGTAAAAGCCATATTTTCATGAGGTCACCCTAAATATGCTGAATTTAGCACAAGCCTAATTTTCATTTGATGTCCCACACTGTAAATGTATCAAATTCTGGCAGGATAAAGTGGCCTTTATTTAAATATATAAGGAATTTAAAGAAAGTTCTACATCTGATATGCTTTCTGGTTCTTGCTTTCCCACTAGTTTAAAAGAAGACATATGAAAGTAAAGGGTTGCCCCCGTATGCTGCGTCATAGTGTTGTGATGTAAATTGGGGAAACAAGAAAAAATAAGTCAGCAAAGGAAGAAAGTTCTACATTGGCAGTAAAATATTTATGTTTTCTTGTGTGTTCCTCTGCTACTCATCCCACAAATGCATGGCCATTGCTAATGCGGCACAATTTCAAAGGGAATGAAGCTGGTATGAGATTTATTCCCAGTTTTACAGTACATATTACACTGAACATAATTGTTCTTATTGAAGCTAAATAACTTTACTTGATCATCCAAAACTTCCAATTCAGTTTCCATCAGGTATGTCAAGCTGTCGAAATGTGCATACCTGCACCGAACACTTCTATTTTAATTGTATATCAATCTTTTCCGCTCATCTCACGCTCTACATTTTCTTTCTCACACACGCGTGAACGCACACACACACACACACACACACACACACACACACACACACACACACACACACACACACACACACACACACACACACACACACACACACACACACACACACACACACACACACACACACACACACACACACACACACACACACACACAAAACAAAGATGCCCCGGCATCCCAGGAATGTCTCCGAGCCAATTGGAAACAGCCGTGTTGGAGATGAATGAATGAAAGAAGGATGAATAGCATATTTGGAGTCGATAAGGGAGCGATCGGTAGGAGGAAGACGAGAGAAAAAGGTCAGAGTAGGTAATGTCTTCTACTTTATTAATGATTTATTCACGTTCTTTGATCATTAATTAGCTCCGTGAGCCGAGTGTAATCGTGAACAGCAGAGATAATTGCTTCATGCAGGTCACAGCTGCAGTAAAGCAGAACTACTTTGTAAGAAAGACTGAGGAAAAAGGTAGAAAAAGAAAAAAAGATGCCTTAAGGTTTGCATTGGGGCTCCACAGCACATTTTGATTCAAAAACTCATGAATGGAACATCAGGATCTCATGCCTGTTGTTGTACAAGATAAAAACAAGTTTGGATGACTTTGGATTATTTCTTGTTTTCAAAGCAGCCACGTCATTATAAAGTGTATATAGCGCTGTGTTTTTCAAGAACAAAAAGGTCTTTCGATGAGCTAACTCAACAAAATGAGCTGAGGTGAAAGCTGGTTTCAAATTCCGACCAACGAGATGCTGCCTGTGAGCAGTAATGGTGAAAAGATGGTCAATTTGAAAAAAAGAGGGGGGAAAAAATCAGCTTGCTTATGGCAAAAATTACTTAATATATTACTTTAATATAATATTATTACTTAATATCACAGAATACATATTTTCTGAAAAGAATTGTGCATTATGGTAGTTAGTAAATATGAAACTACCTTTTAAAACGAGCATGGCGCATCGCATTTAAGATGCCTTGAAACAGTGCACACTGTGGCAGCATTGAATCCAGAAGCATTGTGAGAGGCCGGGAATTCCTTTCATGTTACTTCATTCTGACCATATTTCATTATTATATCTTGACAGTGTGGCGGAGATTGCCAGGAAAGTTGGGAAACAGCACAGTGCCACTCATGAGTGATTTGTTCATTTAAAAGTAATCTTCTTAGTGAAACTGGGATTTTAACTTTCCAAGCTGTAGCCTCACATGCCCTGACGTTTCTTCACATTTTATTTCACTTCTTTTTGTTGTCACTTCTTTTCTTCTCCTTCCCCTCGCTGTGGAGCGAGAGTAATGCAATTGAAAGAACAAAGTAAAAAAAAAAAAAAAAAAGACGATCTGAAATGGATTTAGATATTTCTTTTTCCACACAGCTGAGGATAAATTAGTCTTTTTAAATGCTTCTACACTCTCTAAGAACAGAAGGGCGGCGATGGATTAATTGTCTCTGGCTCAGTGCAGCAGCAGGTCAAACACTCCGGCTAACGAGGGGATAAAGTTGAGCGACGTGTCACAGTCACTGCAGGTACACCAGCAGTCTGAACCCTCACTCTCTTCTTTCGTCACGTATCTGACCGAGTCACCGGTCACGTCTGGCGTCGACCATTATCCACTTTCAGATCTTTATTGAGCTCTAAAGCGCTCTTCTCCGTCTCAATAAGGACTTTATGGTAACTCCACGACTTGAAGAAATCCCCTCATATCAAATCTTGTGTTCATCTATGTTCACTGAACTTTTTATGGGTTTTAGTATCCCACTTTGCATCTCTTCATGGCCATTTTTGACATCTTTTCAGGTAATTTACCTGCACTGTGGTTCTTCTATGTGTCTTTCTGATAATTTTGCATCTATTACGAGTGGTTTTGTGTCATTTTTCAGCTATTTTGTCCTCCAGCCTTCTTTTCCACATTTACAACTGTCATTATTTATTTCTTAATATGTACTTTAAAGTACTGTACTTTTGTTCTGCCTCGGTAAAACACTTCAGACAGAGTTTTCCACTTTCCTGCTGAAACAAAACAAAGAAGGCCATCACACTGAGGTTAGAGGAGACATTTAAACTAAGTTGCAGTTGGCGAGGGAATGAAGAAGGAAGCTGTTGAGGTCGGCATAATGCTGGCACACTAATGCAGCGAGGAAAAACGCTGTTCCATGGCTAAAAATCCTGTCAATCTCACTAAGCGACACAGTAAAGGTTTTTTTTTTTTAAAAACTGTGCTCGATTGAAATCTGAGTGCGTTAGAGCCGCTCGGAGGAGATGTCTGTAGTCTCACTGAGAGGTAAAGCTCGGTGTCACGATGGCAATAACAGCCCGAGGCTCAGTCGCTGCGGCCCGATTGCCTCATCGTCGGCGTGTCCGTGACGGTGTAATGAGTGACAGGTTGGGATTGACCAACCAAACATGTCAGTCTGCCAAACGCGAAGGCTGCTAAGTGCCATCAGTCACAGAGAAGGGGGGAGTGAAACGAGAGGCAGGTACCACCCAAATCCCTGACGTCTGAATCGAAACAGATGACTACTTTCAAATTTAGCTGTCAATTTCAAAGACAGACAGAGAGAGAGAGAGAGAGAGAGAGAGAGAGAGAGAGAGAGAGAGAGAGAGAGAGAGAGAGAGAGAGAGAGAGGAAGCCAGGCAGGAAAAGTAAGAAGGAGAGAATCGGAAGTGTCTGGTCTATAAAGCTCGGGGCCATCATTGTTAATTCAGCCAGTCGCTTTGTGCGGGACCCGTCCGGCACTGTCTTTTTATATACTGCATGTCCTCTTCATGGAGGTATGAAAGGTGTCACATTACTGCACAGGCACAACGACCGATCGTACAGCACGAAACCTTCTAAAACCCATATGCTCATAGAAGAAAAAAAAGTGTCAAACACTGCAAATGATAGCCTGTAAAAAATTATCACATACAGGACACGGCCAACTAAACGGAACAAAAAATAAATAAAAAGGTTTTCCGGGATCCTGAAGAGGGGCTACGACAGCGATTCCTGGTAATACTGTGATGCTGCTCTATTGCAATGTTTGCACAGAGACTTTAAAGCTACATGGTTTCAATAAGGTCCTCGGAACACCAGCTGCGCACAAGCCAATCTGACCCGGGCCCCCGCTGCCTGTCAGCCAGGCTGGAAGATCTCAGCTCTTGGCAGTGTCAGCGAGAGTACAAGGGACTGCAAAGCATCTGTCACATGCAGGCCCTGTCTGCGCTGCTCCAACACTGTACTGTGTCTGTCAGTGTTCCAAGTTCAGAGTTAAGGCAGAAGTTTGTGGATGAGCAGACCTGGCACATCTGAGAAGCCTTCGGCGTACACCAAACAGCTTTAAGATTCTTTATGGGGTTATTTTTTATATTTTGTCTAATAAATAAATGGTGTTTTATGGTTTGACAAATCCATTTCTTTGCAATAATGTTACATTTTAGCGAGGGACATATGTGTTTTGTTTCTGTGGATCTTTAGGTTTTATATTATTTTGCATTGTGTTTTAATTTATTTGCAAGCCCTTTGTGGTAAACTGTGTCTTTTAATGGCTCGTTGTTCTTTTGTAATCTCTTTTGTGTCAAGGTGCATCATTGTGTCTCTTTGTAGTTGCATTGTGGTTTTTTTTTTATGTCTCTGTAGTCATTTTGTATGCCCTGGTAGTCACTAAGCATCTCTTTGAGTCAATTTTTCAAGTTATTTGTTGTCACTTTTTGTCCATTTGGAACATTACTTTATCTATGGTTCTTTTACATCACTTTATAGTTGCATTGTAATGTGCTGCGTGTCAGTTTGCACCTCTTTGTAGTATTTTTACATGTTCTGGTCTACGTTTTGTCATCCATCTGCACCATATCATGGTCAGCATGCAACATTTTGTTATGATTTTATGCCTCTGGGTGTTTGTTTTATGTCACTTGGAGACTTTCTGACCTCTGAGACCTACAACCTGTTCCTGGTTCCTGTCTGATAATCCTTCCCTTGTTCGTAGTAAAAGCTGCATAGTTTCAGCTGGACAGAACCGAGCTGACACACAAGGGCGAGCCAATAACACTGTATCCTTTTAACATGTTTATTGTGTTGTTTTGCTTCTTCATACCAATTAAAAGTAAATTATTGCATTATGATGTTGTGTGTAATGCATTTCTAGCATGTCGTGGAATAAATGATGCTCTAGTCATTAAAATAAAATCTTTGAGGCTGCAAATCTTGAGTCTGGTTCAACTTAAAGTAACACAAAACTAATGAAAAGAAAGTGAATAGGTCAATAGTACTTGAAATACCGCTTAGTCAATACCAACTTGTCAACATTGTAGAATATGACTCGCTCACACACGCTGCCTGAGAGGAAAATACATTTTATTCTGATCCTATAACCAATATCAAAGTCTAATATGACCTTTTCCCTTAGCAGTTGTTAAATTTACTTGAGCTGAGAGAATGATGACCTGGTCACTGTGCCTCACAGAAGTGATGTATTGCTTGTCAACATGCGAGCCGGCTTGGTGGCAAGGAAATGACAGTGGGAGGAATAAAGGACAGGCAGCGACGTGTTCCTTCGCGAAACGAGAGAGCATAATCATAAAAATCCAATCCATTCATCCTTGAGAGACAACATCCCAAACTTTCCATATCTGAAAGCCGGGCTGAGGGAAGGGGAGCCAAATTGCACCAGTAAAATCAAGAAGGAGTCGGTCTGCATGGTTCAATGGAAGAACTAACAGTGATCTCATTCCCATTGCGGCTTTTTTGGCAGAGGCACAACCACAACAGGATGCTCTTATCGCACCTATCCCCATTCCTGTGAGAACTGCTTGGATTCAACAGCAAAGCAACACACACACTGACACTCGCACACACACACGCACATGCACATGCACACACACACGGGCAAACACTTTGAGCTTGGAGCATAACCTTGACTCTAGTTGAAGTGATGGAAACATTCCCTCGTTTTTTGACTTTACTTCATCTCTGCATTTTCCAATCCCACCAGCAGAAGAAGATTTTATGATAAAACTAAAAAGAAGGGTTTAATGAAGGATTCAAGACCAAAACATCAGCATAAATTTTGAAAAAAAAAGAAAGCTTCTTATGTGCTTCAGATACTTGGTCTGTCTCAAATTGCAGCCACTCAAAATTCCAAGATCGTTTACTTGGAAGCTGAAGGACGACTGACAGCCGGTTTGCCAACCTATAAAGGTGCGTTTCACAACACGGGTGATCATACAAATGGCACACGCAGTCAGTCCCAAATGGGTTGAAATGGTGCATGACCTACATGGCTTAATAAAACGGTGTGAGATGGTAGACAATGCATTTTCTCTTTATGTCTTCTCCTTCTTTTCCATTTATTACCTGATCCTCCTGTTTTTTCCCTCCTCAGTTTTCTTTTCTTATCACTTTTGCTCTTATCTCTTTCACGAGCAACTCTCAAATTTTCCGTGTGTGTCCTGAATTTCAATCATGGATATCAACCAACCCTCAACCACATTGACCTTTGATTTGCTGATTACAAACATCTTTATTGGCAGTCATGGCCTTGATTATATTACAGGGTTTAGATATGGCAACATGTTATTATACTTTAACGGCCAAGCAGTTTTGAGCGGGTTTGGTGCTGCTGAAATGCCACTCAGCAAGCAACATCCATGAATACTCAAAGGCAGGTCCACTGATGATCAGATCACAGACTATCAAAATTTAAATACCCAGTTACAAATGGGTCAAATGGGGTGATTTGGTTTCTGGCTTAATTGAAATGAGTAGAATCAGGTGGAAGATGACCCTCAGTTGGCTCATAATCTGGTTGTCACAACTAATTACGATCTGAGTCAATGGAGGGAAAAACATTTGATTAATCCATATTCTGAACAGCGGGTCAGGTCAAATATGTGAGCTTAACTGATAACCACAATTAGCAGGGAGACGGTTTAGTGTTTGGTAATATTCCACATGTCTATTAAGTAAAATCAAGATGGAAAAGAGGCCATACAGCCATTGATGATTAGGAACAGTAAAATATATCCAGTTAAGTCATATTGTGGATGGAAAAAAACGTTCAGTTAAGACATTCGTACTCCCAGCGACGATTAGGGAAAAGGCAAACATCCAGACCAAAAATAAGCTGGAAAATACACTTTCTTCCACGAAAAGGATGTTCATTTACGCCAAAAATAACGGAATAAAATAAGTGTGAATTTTAATTTATTTTTTAAAACATTTTTGCGTCTATTTTTTTTATGCCTGCACAAAATCAAGAAAAGCTGTAATGGGGAAAAAAACCAACACTTTCAATTATCTTGTAACTCCTACTAATGTCTATTGGAAATTCAAAATTCATATTGAATACCAATCAGACAAATTCCAGCCGACTGGGCAGGACCACAAACATTTGGACACATTTCAGTTTGGATGGCATTGTTTTTTTGTCACTAAGAATGGGAACAAACCATTAAGGAAGAGGCCGGCCAAGTGGCGAGGGAGACAGAGGGACGGGGACGGGGGGACGAGGGGTAAAGGAAGACTGTGTGTGTGTGTGTGTGTGTGTGTGTGTGTGTGTGTGTGTGTGTGTGTGTGTGTGTGTGTGTGTGTGTGTGTCATGCTGTCAGATTAGCCTAATGATTAGCATTACTGAGAACTGACAGCAAGAGGAAGGAACAATAAGTGTCATTTATCCTCCTTTTCTCTCTCCTGCCCACTCACTTTCTTTCTTTTTCTCTGTCTTTTACTTTCTTTTTCTGTTCCCTGCTTTTAATCTCTGACCCTCCAACCCCCCCCCCCCCCACACACACACACACACACACACACACACACACACACACACACACACTATGTGCTCGACTCACCCCCTCCCTCCTGTGTGTTGCATTCCAGTGCCCAGTGTCAATGAGAGGGAACCGCCACATTACATGGCTGTTTGTTCCTTTTGTGCGCTCGCCTGCAATGCTATTAGGAGCCGGGATTGTCCGTGTGTGTGCGTGCGTGCGTGTGATAAATGAAGATCACTTTGAACTAAAAGCCTATCCCCGAAATTTGAGTCTGGAGACTGATTTTTTTTTTTCATTTTTAAATATCATTTTGCGGAACAAAGACAGAGGACTGGCTTTGCCGGGTCGACTGACGCCGTATCCTCTCGTCGCTGTATGAAGACGGCAGCCACAGTTCCTCTGTCACAAGAATCTGATTAAAGTCAGACTGAAATGAAGAATATTGTTCCACTTCTGGCTTTGTTTCTTTAAATTCAGAACATATTGTTTCAGTTGCTGTCACACAAAGTCCGACAGAGTGCCATAAAAATGAGTTTTGTTTTACGGCTGGATCTGGTTAACATGAGATTATCTCTTAATCTGAAATGTTGGACATGCTCATGCTGTATCATGGGACATGTTAGTGCACTGTAAATTAAAGTTTTTATTGGACGCATTTGCTGAATGTGAGTCCTTTAAGACTTTTGGGTTGAGTTATTAGTTTAAAGTCATGTGACAAGTTGTGGAAAGCTGGCTAAGTTAAATTAGAACCAAACTTTGCAATCCAATCGTACCGGCACTGACAGGATTAGGCAGACATACTTTTCATAATCATGATTTAAATGTAAAAAATAAGAGAAAGCAGAGAGTTTTACACAAATTAACAAATCATTATATTTCTCCCAATTACTTTTGCTGTTCAAATGTACAGCCAGACAAGAAACTAATATAAGCTTCTTAAAAATAAAACCAAAATGAATTGTCAGAATATGTCAACATTTAATCCAATGTAGCACATCACACAGAAACCTCCAGTTCATTCAGAACAGTGCTGCCCGACTGCTTAACAAAACCCAAAGCACACAACAACTACATAAAATTATTGCTTTGTTCCCTCTACTTGCTTCCTGACACACACACACACACAAACACACACACACACAACAGCATGCTTCCTCTGCTCCAATTACTCATCTCATCCCCGCATCCACAGGACCAAACTCGCCAACGTGGGAGACCTTCTGCTGTGTGGAATTTACTTTCAGAATACCTTCAGCACTACACACAGCAGATATCTATCTATCTATCTATCTATCTATCTATCTATCTATCTATCTATCTATCTATCTATCTATCTATCTATCTATCTATCTATCTATCTATCTATCTATCTATCTATCTATCTATCTATCTATCATATGTGTTGCTTTGTCTTAGGTGATATGTGTGACATTCACTACAGGTTTGAAGGAAGCTCTCCTCTGGCACCGTTTAGCTTTGAAAGCAAATAAAACAAGGTTTGAAAAGTTGCAAAAAAAAACAAAAAGTACTGCTAGAATCGTCTCAGTGAATTTATTTAAACGTTTATGCTTCAACTTAAGGTTCAAGTTCATGCAACTGAGCTTCAAATCTGTGCGCCTCCATTCCCACAGAGTAAACAGCAACACAAAGTCCTTAAAAGTCTCGACAGCATTGAATCCCTCTCACTTTAAGTGAGAGTTGAGAAGGCCACACAATCTTGGGCTTAAGAAGGATGCAGTACCGTTAAATGAGTGTGCACGTGTGTGTGTGTGTGTGTGTGTGTGTGTGTGTGTGTGTGTGTGTGTGTGTGTGTGTGTGTGTGTGTGTGTGTGTGTGTGTGTGTGTGTGTGTGTCCCGAGGGAAAAGAGGGATCTTGGTTTAGAATAGGTAACAGTGGAATGTAATTGAGCTGAAAATTGAAAAGCGAAGCCGTAGCAAAGCCAAGCTGGCGAGCAAGCACGCAAGAAAAGTGCATGTGTTGTGCAGGTACACTTTGGAGAACGTGTGTGTGTGTGTATGTATGTGTGTTTCAGGCACAGGATATTTTTTTGTGCGCATGTACTTTGTGTTTGTTAGCGTTCTAAAACCAGAGTGGGATGCCAGTGTAATCCTCGCACAGCCGGACCCCCAAGGATAACAGAATTTACTGCTGAGTGGGAGAGCCACACTGGCATGCATATGAGAGCACGCCTACATACACAAATACACACACACGCGCGCACACACACACACACACAGACACACACACACACATCTCATGCGAACTACCTGAGAGAGTAAAGAAGAGTCAGGACGAGAGCATGCTGAGTCTCGCTCGCTTTCCCCCCCAGAAACATTCACTTGGAAAATTGGAAAAAAGCTTTACCTCCTCCACCGGGTTATCCCTGCAGATGGTAACCGTTAAACACCACATACATCACTCAGAAAATGGTGATATATACTTCTTTTAGTAAAGTTATTTCCTAGTTGTTTCACTGAGGGGCTCCTTGGATCAGTCGGCAGCGCAATCAAACAATGCACAGTGCAACCCGGAAGATAAATCAGCGTGTTAGTGATCAGCATCGGGCAGTAAACAAGTGATGTAAACAAGGTCTTAAACTACAAACTGTGTTGTTACCACAAATGGCCACAAGGGGAAGAGAGCGAAACATCTGAATGCATTCAGTGAGTGTTCTTGGACTTCTTTGTTTTTCCTTTATTCTTTAACTCATACTTGTCAAACTCTTCATTTATAAATATAAAGTGAATTCAAGTCAAACTTTATCTCAGACTCTCAAAGAAACAATTATTATTCAGAGCTGCATAATCAGAAGCAGCGATGTGATTTCTTCTAATTAGAGCATCAAAAAGAAAACCACCAATACTTGTTCATTCAATATATTTTGATATTTTTTCACTGTAATCCACTATTTACTCATTCGAAAATGCAACTAAGGTTTTGCAGTCATCAAGGCTCTCCTATGGAAAATTTCTGATCGATCTTCAAGACTCAAGTCTTCACCCAAAGCTTGCAAATATTGGAAGAAAGAAAGAAAGAAAGAAAGAAAGAAAGACCTGGTATCTCCATTTACATTTTCCTTCTTTTTTCCAGTGTACTGATTTTTTTTAACAGCTCACCTTCTTAGGGTTGGGCTCCTCTCTACTTTCTGTTAATGTGTGTGTGTGTGTGTGTGTGTGTGTGTGTGTGTGTGTGTGTGTGTGTGTGTGTGTGTGTGTGTGTGTGTGTGTGTGTGTGTGTGTGTGTGTGTGTGTGTGTGTGGTCTGCTGAGAGAGCTATTTCACTGCTTGATAAGCGAGACACACAAGCACTGACAGCTTCATCCATCAGCATGTCCGCCTGACGGACAGGCCTCTGCAGAGAGGTCACACTCCACACGCATACGTGCGCACGTGTGCGTGTAGGTGCGAGGGTGTGTGTGTGGCCAGACACAAATATTCCTCTACTGCGACACACACAGTGACTCTGCTTTAGTCGGAATATAAATGTGATTCTCTTCTCTCCCCCGATGTTACTTTCTCTGAGCCTCTGCCTTTCGCTGCCTGTTTTCCCTCTTCTCCTCACACCTCTCGTCTCGTCGCTCTTTCATTTTTGATTACACTCCCCCTTCTCTCTCTCTCCCTCTCCCAGCACGGCGTACCTGCTACTCGTTCCTCCTAACCTTGATGCCAGCTGAACCGAGGATTAAAAGCAAATACAGCCAACATGTTTATATGCTCATTTATGCTCTCCGACGGCATGTGGCTTGATTCACCCAGCAGCTTGACAACCTTGGGAACTCTGCTATGTTCGATACTCATTCAGCGGCGGCGCCGGCATGTGACAAAGCGCATACCAGCATGGTGCAGGAAGAAAGACTGCTGTCACTCATTCCCCTCCCCAAAAAAGGTCGGAATAGTTCCCAAACAACCGACAGGGAACTTCTCCCCGGGAATGCAGGGAGCTAAGGGGAAACTGGGACAAATTTGACAAAAAGTGACCCCTACAAGTTTTAAAGATCCCTCAATGCAATTTTCTCTTTCACGGGCAGCTTTGCTATGGGAACACAACACATTTATAGCAGTTACGTCAATGTCATTGTGAGATAATGCCTCTGACATAGCCAACACATCGCTATCTGGTCTCTCAGTAACTGAACAAAAACATGAGCTGATGCACAATTTCTTTTGATTAGTGGTTGAAAGGAATGCTCCAATCGAGTCAGGTTGTATCCGCAAAATTTGAGCGTGTTTTTGATTCGCGTTTGTCTTTTAACAAAGCAAATGATTGCGAAAGCAGTTGCTGTATTACTATTAAAACACAGTACAGATTACATCTTCACCATAGTGTGAAGCAACAGCCAATAAATAACTATGTAAATAGGTTGAAATCTGAGACAATCTCTAGAAAAGAATTCCTCTTGGATTCAGAGTGGATTTACACAAGCTTATTTTAAATAAAAAGAACATAACAGAGACACACAATTCATTGCTGCTGAACGTGTCATTAAATGAGATCAATCAAAGGGATAAACTACAACGAACAAGTGAAACACCTGCAACTCATGTCTTAACCTCAGTGGCCCATATGCAGCTCTCACACCGCCCCCAGAGGAGTGAGAAAATCCCACTTCTATCCGCAAATGCTAATTTCCATAAGTAACGCAGAGACGTTCTTATTTTTAAACCGGAGACAAGTCACGTCTTGTTGCAGTCTTTTGCAAACGGGAAAAAATTCCAACATACTTTACATTGGAATAAATGCCTCATTTGTCAGCCGCACGGCATTCACTGCATCCACATTTTGAACATTTTATTACCCAGTTTCCCCCTCTGTCTTTAACTCTTTCCCAGCTATTCCCTCTCGCTCTCAGTCAGTCCCACATTCCAGGCAAGCTTGGCGCCTTTGTCCCGAATGACATCACAGACATAAGGCCGTGACAGGCAAGACAGGAGGAATGTGGCGCAGGAGGAGGATTGAAACCATAGAAGAGCAGAGAGGAGAGAGAGAGAGAGAGAGAGAGACGGAGAGAGAATAACCAGATGATGGAGAGCGAGCGAGCCGGTCTGTGAGGGTATGAGAAAATCGGAAGGAAAAAAAAGGAAAAACCGGAGAGGGAGAAAGAATTCCATTCAGCAGGGCATGAATGGACTTCACAGAGAACTCCCTGAGCAACACACACACACACACACACACACACACACACACACACACACACACCATCCCTATAACCCTTCTACTATCGCCCCCCCCACCCCTCCGTCTGTCCCCTCCCTCTCTGTTTGTAGTCCTTTCATTAATCTCCCTTAGAGGAATCAGACAACAGCTCCCCCTCCTCGTGCACTCAAATCCAGAGGGAGAAACTTTTCACACATGCAGCAGTTAGCACAAGTTCCACTTCGTTTAACCGTTTCAAGAAGAGCACTTTTACTATTGTGTATGTGGTTGGGGGGGTGGGGTGTCTGAAATTCGTGCTAAAAGCTTGTTCAGAATCGCTCCAAAACCCGGTAGAGAGGTTTCACAGTCAAACGCCTCGTTTACTGAGGGCGAGACATTATTAATATTTAAAGTCTCATTCAGATAAGTTCTTCATTTGGCACTGATGACACGTATGTATTGTGATTTAACAGTTTCAAAATCATTTACTGTTACTTTCTGATTACATCGATGGTATAGTATGTCACTAATAATACTCCCTCTGGCTGACCAGTGGAGTTAATAGGTTAGTAGTAGTGCATATTTATGGGGTAAATAAGTCTATTCAGTTATTTCAAACACGTGCCTTCTCTAATTTAATATAATGACTCCTTTATGTTACCGCTGAACATTTTTTAAGACGCATGTTTCTTTTTCCTACATTGTGCATTAGTGCAACATCCATTACCCTTTAATCACCAAGTCTGAACTGCTCATCGTCAGTTGATCGTGACTGCGTATGTAAATTCAAAATGATTCTCTCAAGACATTTCTGAGCTGCTGTAAAATCAAAAACAGGAAAGATTAGTCCAAGGTTAGTCCAACAAGCATCATGATTCTGGAATACAGCTGTTGCCTGCAACACATGACAACGTCATTGAAAAGTATTGAAATATTATCCACATTTCGTTAAGCTTTTTAAGCAAACAGGTCAGTTTGATATGAGATATGGCTGGCCATCCTGAAGAAATACAATTAAAATGTTATACATTTTTAAAAGTGTAAAGCTCTTTTTCATATTTACACTTATAAAACGGGGTATTGAATGAGACACACTGTGGATACTTTATAGGCAAAAAGTGCAATTTCAGTGTTGATACTTGCCACAAAAAGGTCAAAGCCACTTATTAATGTGGAGCCTTCAACACAAACAACTGAGTATGGAAGCACTTCATGTTATTAAACAAGAAGATACCATAACACTTCATGTTATTAAACGAGAAGATAACATAAAAGGGCGCAACATGATGACACGTAAAAGACCAGCTTACATTAGGAAAATGCAGCACATCAGTCACACACAGCTCTGAGATGATTTAAGTTGTTTTTACAATGGAAATTGCCTTAATTTTTCAAAGTGCTTTATTTAATGTGACCCCCCCCCGATCCTGTTCAATTCACTATCATGAGGAATCACTTGGAAAACAGCTGCAGTAATCACAGAGGATAGCTGCAGGATATGGTGGCCTTCCACAGCGGTTACATGGTAAGGAGTCGAAAAGTGGGATAGACGCAGGATGTGGGGACTTGTACAATGGCTAACGCTGTATGAAACTTATTCTTCTGACCACAAAATCACACAAGACAGATTGCTTTCTCTTGGATATCTCAGCGCAGCCACATCAAGGAAGGGGCTGTCACTCTGATGGGGAGAGAATAAGAAGGGGGGATTACAGGCAGTCGGAGGAATGAAAAGCGAAACCGGAGCCTGGAGGAGCGACAGCAAGTTGGAGTTAAACAAAGTGAGTGAGAGAAAAGAAACACGTCGCGCACGCTAACCGTCACAAGGGCTTCCACGGTGACAAATTAATTTGCTGTCGGATCAATAAGTCATTATCGCATTCAGAACAGTGCCGCACGCACACCCATGCAAACGCACAATGGGAACAAAAACAAAACAAAACACATATACACACAAAGATATCAATGTAGTGTAGTCACACTCATACTTAAACGCACAAAGTTATGGAGTTTGAGATATCGAGTGGCTGGATGAACTTTTGCGAACCTCTGTGCTGATGCGGTGAAATCATTTCACCCCATTAAAAACAGCAGAGCGGCCCCAGCCAAACTAATTATGGAGATTTCTGTCAAACGCGAGGGAAGAGAAGAGCAGTAAATAAGATTGTGAGTGTGTACGCGTGTGCGTGTGTGTTTGTGTAACCGCAGATGAGGTTAACGCACCCAAGCAAAGAGAGAGTGCACCATCTGTGGATGAAATTAAGAGCCAGCAGAGTCCGTGAAATCCAGAATCAGCTGGAATAATCTAAACCAGATCCTTTTTATTTTATAATCAACAGCACATTGGGTCCATAATGATCTCGACGAAAGATTGCTGACACTAAACAAAAGACTTGTAGATACAGCTGTAAGATGTAGTCTGGACGACGGAGGGAGGATAACAAACCTGACCTGTTTGTCACAGCGTTGGCCATCACGACGAACCAACAATACAATGCCACAGGTAGCAATTTCACAGAGATTTAAAGAGGAAAGTCTGCCTCGACTCAAATGGAAGACCAGCTTGTTTTAAAATCTTAAGGAGCTTGGTGCCAATCTCACCCAAAATCAAAACAAGCTGACAAAGAAAACTTAATGAAATGATCAGTGATTTGATTGTCCATCGAACTGTGATATTATTTTTTGAGGTCACCAGTGGCTCAAGATCTGGAGTGGACTGTCCTCTGCCTTCCCATTCCTGAAAGCATCCATATGGGCAGGATATCCCAAGCTGGCCCCCAATGGTGTGGGATTACTTTACATGGTGCCATCGGTGTGTAACTGTGTGAATGACGGGCAAATGTGTTACTATGACGGACCAAGAAAAGCACATTGAGACTGCTGATGCTACGCCTTAATGTGAGTCACTTGTGTGAAACTGTGCCCTGCCTGTGATTATTAAATGGTAAACTATAAATTGACTTATAGTGCCTTTAACCAAAAATGATTCATCCATTCACACATATATACACCCATGTTAATGGATTCTATGCTTCGTGCTTGGACACTGTTGTGAGTGATTTGGAGTTCTGCGTCTCGCTGAAGTACAAGGACAGCATGAGATACGGGATCAATACACCAATCTTGGGGATTGGAAGACAACTGACGCGACCAATTTAAACACAGCAGCGCCAATTTGAGGAAAGTTTGAATAAATTCCCTTGACACAAGAGAGCACATCCACAAAATGGGACAAACTTCAGGCCCTGATGACCTTGAACTGAACCCTTGAGTCCACATCAACAGTTTAGTCACAACTCAAGGAAGTCCTTCGGGACAACGTGCTGTATGTTGTCCCTGTCACAGTGGAATGACTCAGAAGCATTGACCACTAGGAAGTGACCAGTTTGTCCTTGAGCCCAACGCTGGAGGTAAATTCAAAGAAATTCCCTCAAGGCTTTCCTGAAATATTGTGTCACGATGAATGAGATGGATGAACAAACTGAAAACACAGTGCTTCCAGATCCCAGCTGAGAGACAAAGAGATGTTCTGAAAGGTTAAAGTGTTCTTTATTGCAGAGAGAAAGATGGAAAAAATCGTCTTGCGACTCTCCGAAAAGACAAAAAGCTATTCCAGGACGGTTCGTCATCACTGAAATGGAAGAATGCGCTTTCCTTTCAGTCAGTCCCACAATAAAACTGACAAACATTTATTTCTACTGAATTGGGCTCCGTAACTACGACGGAAAGCACTCAGCGGCACGCATGGAAATGCATCTGATGAGTATTCAACCCTGAAAATGGATTACAATCAAGCTCCCGCGCACAGCAAAACACCGAGCTAGCTTAGCTCATTAGCGTGTGAGCGATGGCGTGTTGTGTTTGAGCTGACTCGGGTCTGCATCAAGGTCACAGTCAGCTCCCGCGCCCGCTTCGACTGCTCCGATTCTTCATTTTATCTCACATTTTCTCCACTTTTCCATTGTTTTCCCTCCAGAAAAAAAAAAAAAAGTAATATCTATGTGTTATTCCTTTTGGTTAATTGCTTTGCTCCTCTCTCCCGGTCTGTCCTGCCACACGCATTGGTTGAGCTTTGTAAAAATCGCCGAAACCCATTTTCACTCTTGCTTTTATCCGCCGCTGCAATCTGCTGTCTTCTCCCTTTTCTTTCTTTCTTATCCCCTCCTGATTCTCCCATTCTCCTTTCCCATCCCTGTTGCTTTCTGCATCCTCTTAATTGACTTAATCTCCTTCTGCTTCCCCGCAGACAGACAGCTGCTTCATTTAGGGGGTTTGATTAATTTGATAAACTAAAACACACCCTCCAAACAATGCATACGCACAGATTGTACACAAACTCTGCTTATGATATGCAATTATTTGTCCCGGTTCATGGAAATCCAGAGAAGAGAGCATCAAAGAGGAGGGGGGAGGGGGTGAGCACTACTCCGGCTACCAAAAGAGCTTGTCTCTTTATTATAGTTTATGGTTGGAAATATTAAATATTTGGTTTACAATAATGTTAAGTGGCCCCCAGACCTGAGTTATGGTGCCATGGTGGCTTCTCCTGTTTGTTTTCTTTGTTTATGGCTTGGAAAAATGTATCTTTTGTCGTAGACTTAATAAGGCTAAGTGGTCTGGGTGAATGAGTTATGGTCTGTGCATCAGCTGTACATTTACATGCTCACAGGTTCATGTTTTCTCAGAGGTCAAATCTGAGGTGAGTTGTCTGTACGTCTTCTGTCTGCCAATCGTTGTAAAGGGAGGCTGCACCTCATGAGGCAGGGTGCTACCACGCTGCGTCACTGAGTTTAATGTTTTGACTTGGGTTGTGTCTTTATTGTTTATGGCTTTTGGTTTTACATGTACTCTTTGTGTCTTGTAGAGGTTCAGGGTAGTTTGATTGTTTTTAAACTGCAAAGTCCATTCCAATTCTATAAGTCAGTTCCTTAATGTACCCTGTTTTCTTTAGTTGACAGATATCTTGTCTTGATTTTATGAACTTCACTTCTTCTGGTCGCTGTATTTTTGTTGTTTCTCTGTATTCTTTGGCTCATCTCCTCACATTTGTTTATTGTTGTCTTCCTGTTTCCTTAGCCCCATTAATTAATAGGTTCAGAAAAAATTAACGTTTACAACATTTTGAAAATGAGGTTTATTCACATTTTTAGAAACGCTGAAAATGATGTAAGTGCATGCCAGCCTACTACTGGGTGTTGTTGTTTGTTTTTGTAATGAAATCACACACATTTGCAGAGAACAGTACACGATGAACATTAACAATGGCAAGTACACGGTGAATAAAGATTGCTATGACTTCAAACTATAAAGCTACCAAGTCCCAGCAGAATCTCGACTGGGAGTCATGACATTCTCTCATTCGCCATTGTTGTTATTGTCCATTTACTCATGTATGTGCAGGCGAACTTATTACTACTTTTTAGTAACAGAAAAGCTGCAATTTCCATTGCAGTTTTCCCCTGTTTACAAAGAAGACGGAGTCGGAGCGTCCCCCCTTGGGAGCCGTTTTCAAAAAGTTGTGTTCTCAGTGGCTCCGAGCACCATTGTTGTTTAAAGTGTTTTCGGTTTTCACTTGAAAACATTGTTGTGTAAAACAGGGCCTGAGTGTGAATATATTCTTTACCCTAGTGGGGACTACTTTTTTTTTTTTTTTTAAAGAAAATCATCGATAAAGATTGCTTTGAATTTCAAAGTCTATTTCTGTGCTTACGTTCATTCAAGCCAGACACACTATGAATAAATAAAAACGTTCCGAGAAAATCCAGGACCAGTCTTTGCACATTTATCTCGTAAAAAAGGGTTTTACTTTTTTCTTTCCTCGACTTTAGCAAACATATTCGAACAGGGCTTACAACGTAGACCCTGTCTTTCTTATGTGTACACAGAGTATGCTTCCACTTACATATTTACCTGCTTTGAGATGTTTTTGCTGGTGTCATTTATCAGTCTATTCCAACATTTTACCCTCCTCCTGTGATTATTTGGAGAACAACTTCGAGAGAAACTCAGGGTAAAATGAAAGCAAATGGCTAAAACTGCTCATCTGCTTTGGCATTTTCACACTTTAAAGGGCATCTTTAATTTTAACAAAACAACAAACAAAACCCTCTTATCGCTAAAATGTGGTGAGTGATAAGAGAAATCTTGGAGTGCTCTTCTCCACCGTTCAGGGCTCTAGAAAGCCTCTTTACCACCTGCTCGATATCAAAGTGACGAGTTCACAGTGTTCTCTGGAGATAAGAGCAAAACTGAGCTTCATGCATGAACCTGTAATCTCTGTGTGGGGTATGTGCAACTCTATGTGTGTGTATTTCAAAACATTTAGTGACAAATATGCCCTTGTAGTAACATCAATTATAGCAATTCATCATTAAATACTCTCTCATTTGAGTGCTTTCTGAAACAATGTTTTCTTATTTCTAACATGGAGGATTTTAAACCAGAAAACTAGTGATACAGTCAAATGTGTGCACCATGTTATGTTGACATTTTTAAGGCTTTTTTGACTGGGTTTATTTAGATTTTGGTTGTTTGAATTGTCCAAAAATTTGAAATGTGGAAGTATTTCGGCACGTTTTCCCTAAGATATGTTTTACGATATTACCGTGTGTTTCGGAAGTGTGAGATGTGACAAACACTGATTGGATGAGAGTGGTTTGGGTTAATTTGGTTTTCTACTGATGAAACCGTGCAATTCCCATCAAGTATAAAATGAGATTTGAATTTAATTACATTGATTGTTATCTTTTCACAACACATGATGCCCAGAATTTTCCTGTAGTTGGCCATGGCAAGACCGTGGATTGCACCTCCGTAACTGTCAGTCGGCATCAAAATGTTCAGACAGACTCCAATGAAATCGTAAAGCTTTCTTAAATGACGCAATCTGAAATCTAGTTTAGAGCTTTTTGTTCCTCCAGGGCTCAAAATCACACATCTTTGGGAAAAAAGTGAGGATAAACAACAATTTTCAGCCACTGCATTTGAAAGGTTGTACAGTTTCTTACATCTCTGCTCGTGTATGAAAAAGTTTTATAGCCAAGCAGCAATATTCCACTTTAAAAGGTGCCACATTGCTTATTCATACCTTCTTAGATGTCCAGTAGTAATAATACCAATGAATACTTATGTTTATGTTGGTAATTTGGTACTTTTCAGTATTAAAACGATGTTTTTAAGTGAATACACAAAACTTTCGTTGCATTTTGGATGTCCAGTTTTATGACAACCTTGCTCGGTGACACTGAAAACTGAACTTTTTGAAATTGGCTCGCAAGGTGAAACATTTTTGACAACATTTCGACTGTCTATGTCAGAATGGGAAATTGCAACTTTTTACAAATGGTAGTGGAAATGTTGCTACTGTGGATTTGCACAATGGCCATAGTAAAAAAGTTTTACTACACATGCAGGGATAAGCAGATCCTAAAAACAATGGTGGCCTCCAGAGCATCATGACCCCCAGTCCATTTTCTCCTTGAGCTTCAAAGTTTAATAGTTGAAAGTCACCCAGAACGGCAATCCAACTGAGTCGCCCGTCCATATGAATATCCATGCACTCGCCATTGTTAATATTTATAACATATTGTTCACAGCCCGCAAGTGTGTCTGGTTTCATTAATCATGGCCAAGTCATGGTCCTACATGCTAACTACATTGTTTTCAACATTTCTGCCATTTCCAGGTAAACAGACATCATTTTCAAAACGTTACTTTTTATTACCTCAGGAGTTATGCAGCCATCTCCTGGATGTTGACTTCAATACTTTGGACAAAACATTCAAGCTTGTGTCTCCAATTGCTTGGGCTGCCTATATTTCACCAAAACCAACAATACTCCTTAGATTCCACTTTGTTTCTGTGTGAAGTTATACAGGTGTCTTTCTTTCATATGTTTTATTTGCCTGTTTTTGCACACACATGCAGATGGACATGCACGCTTCCTGTCTGGATGTGCAGAACAGATCTCTAAGGGGGATTATGAGCAGGAAGAACAATGGCTGTGTGATAATTAATGGGATTAGTAGATTAGACAGAAGATTACATGGAGGT
Source organism: Blennius ocellaris (assembly GCF_963422515.1). NCBI lineage: Eukaryota > Metazoa > Chordata > Actinopteri > Blenniiformes > Blenniidae > Blennius > Blennius ocellaris. The sequence continues at coordinate 15,622,684 of NC_137664.1, forward strand.
TGTCTCCGTCAGTACTGTATGTAAATGAGACAGAGGAGAGAAGAGAAAACCAAATATTAGACAAAAGAAAGATGCGATTCATGATGTGCACCACACATTTTTTGCAGAACCAAAAGAGATTTGGGAAGTTTGTCAATGATGTAGGTAAAGTTTACATATGGCTGCTTGTCATTGCCATTTCTCTTCAATAATGGAAAAAAAAAAAAACAGGTGTTAATAGTTCTCAAAGTATGTACAGAAATATCCTTCAAAGGCTTCAAATCCAATTGATTTTGAAAATGATAAATGCTTCTGCCCTGTTCTTTGTGTTCACCATTTTGACTGCCACGCTGTCAACCGAACCAACGTGATGGACAATGTTCCCGAACGCCTTCACCAGCTCAGTATTCAACTTTAAATGAGTGTAGGGTTAGTGTTTCACATCTGGTGTGAACCCCTGGGGACCACACGGCATCTGAAGCCCGGATCACTGTTTGGAGGTTGAACTGAGAGACAGCTTCTCTGCACTGCACCTGGATTTGACAACACCTGTCACACTTCACCAAATGTACCTCTGTGCAAACAGTGAAGGTCCGGGTGGAGGGAAAAGAAACTGTTCTGCAAGCCCCAAGTGTCAAAAAGCCCCTGGAGGTTTAACAAAACACAGACGGCCTTGTTTTATTTTTCTCCCTACTTTTCCTCTGCGTTGGTCTTGGTAGCAGCGATGGTGTTATGTGTAAATAATCCACCCTGAATAAAACTAACCTAATCTGAATTTCTTCTCTTGCTTGCAAACTTGTTTATGACCGCAGGACTTGTCCTCGAGTATTTTAATCATGCAAACCCTTCATTAGATTGTTTGTGTGTGCATGCTTTTGTGCTTGCGTGTGTGTGCGTGCGTGCGTGCGTGCGTGCGTGCGTGCGTGCGTGCGTGTGTGTGTGTGTGTGTGTGTGTGTGTGTGTGTGTGTGTGTGTGTGTGTGTGTGTGTGTGTGTGTTGCTGAGGTACCACACAATCTTTGAGAAACAAATATTTCCCAAAGTCTACACTGGGTTTGGAATATATTGAGGTTTATGGTTTCAGCACCCCCGTGGCTAAATGCTACCTGCTGCCATTAACAACCACTGGGGTTGACAACACACATGCACACGCACGCACGCGCGCATGCACACGCACGCACACGCTCACACGCACACGCACACGCGCACACACACACGCACGCACACACACACACACGCGCACACGCACACACACGCGCACACACACACACACACACACACACACACACACACACACACACACACACACACACACACACACACACACACACACACACACACACACACACACACACACACACACACACACACACACACACACACACACACACACACACACACACACACACACACACACACACACACACACACACACACACACACACAGTATGTCCGGTCATTTACCCACAAAGACTTGAGAAGGCCATAGACTAGGCCCAGCCAAGGCCACAGGTCTACAGATTGCATGTCATAACAACACAGTTTTATGTCCAGCTTCATCCAGGATGTCTGAGGTTAGAGGTTTCTTTTTTTTTTCCATTTTGCCTGAATAAATTACAGGCTGACATTGGGAAAAACATTCATTTTCTGTTTATCCCCAAGTTTCCTATTTGGCTTTTTAGATTCTACCACTTTTGTCTACCAAACGTTCAAATCTTTAATCATCTTTTAAGCTTTTTTTGTTCTTTCGCGAATGGATTGAAGATTCCGAAAGTAATGTTACAAGCACTTTTCTCTGCTACAGAAACCAAAGGGCCCGTTGCTTCGGTCTTTAGCGTCTTTATTTTGAAACAGAGGCACAATTTAAAGTGTGGTGTCAAACACTGTCAAAAAGACTAGTTAGCCAAATGTGTTTTACGGCAGCTCAAAAGAAAAGCAGAGCGCTAAGCGAGCAGATGATTCACTGTGAAATTCATTCATTCTGACATTAGTCATAATACGCTTGTTCCTCATTATAAACACATTAGCCCGCTGCTGGCAGGTCGAGTGCCGGCCAGGATCTGCTCCCCATTATGTGGAAACTATCACAAATCGGGAATCACTCGTTCACAAGTCCACTTAAATGTCGAAAGATGTATTTAAGCAAGCCCAACACTGTAAAGTTGCAGCGCTTTAATAGGCTGGTGAAGATCTGAGAGGGAAGGAGGGCAGAAAAAAAACACATTCAAAAACCGATGGACCACATAAGCGAGAAGGTTATGTATTGAAATAATATGAGGAGATATTTATTGAGTAACACTGCTCTCTGATGTCTCTATCAAACTACCATGGTCGTGGTTTTCTTGCCCTCGGGCATTTATTTTGCGCAAAAGCAGTTATTAGACACCTTGAGGTCTGCCAAACATGTTTATTAATAAAGTCAAGTTCTGGATCATTTGCTGTTTGAATCATTTGAAGCCATTTTTTTTTTTTGAATATTGATTTGAAGGCTTTTTTATATCCTTGTTGACGAGTTAGACATTTGCAGGAAGAAAAAAAAAAGAAGAAGAAGAAGCAGAGCTTTGGTGTGTTTGTGGAAAGTAGTCGAAAATTGCTGGATATTGACCGTTCCAGTCCCCCCCTCCTCCCTTTCGTTCTATTTCAGGATCACGCAAACATCAAAAAAAAAAAAAAAAAACTTTTCGTGAGCGTCTCAGCTTGTGTGTGTGCTGCAGAGTATCAAAGGGCATGCTACGGTGTGAGTTGGATGTGGATGGAATGTGACACGACTAACCGCTCCGTGCTGTGGCACACAAATACCGCCGATGTGTCACCAGCCAAAGAGACCTTTCTCCCTCCCGTCTGCAGAGGCAAATACAATCGGCGCAGAAATAAGAATATACGGCCAACACAACACAATGGGTGCTGTACCCAGATCACATAGAAACACTCTGGGAGCTCGTGGAGAGCCGTCGCTCAGAACTGCTGCTGGTGATTGTGCGGTTGCTTTGAAGGGCAATTTCATCTGGCTGACGGAAGCGTGTGCGCGAGCGCGTGGGGGGAGTGTGTGTTTTTCCAGCACCGGGGGGTCAGTCACCTGGAGTGTTAGGGAATTTTCTATCAAAATATTCCTGTGTAATTGAAGAACTCTGAGTATAGAGCCCTGTGTGTTCGTTTGTGTCTGTGTTCATTTTGTCTGCATAATTTGCAAGAGTGTCTCGGCAGAGTGTTTGTGTGTGTGTGTGTGTGTGTGTGTGCGCGCGCGTGCATGTGGGCATGCACGCTATGCTGGTTGGCATGAGGCCAAAGTGAATAGAAGCCTTGTTAGTGTTTTAAATGCTTTCTTGGATCTGACAGGACATGTGCAGGCATATGAGCATGCCAATGAGGTGTGTGTGTGTGTGTGTGTGTGAGAGAGTGTGTGTGAGTGCGTGCGCAATAAAGGGAGTGTGTTTGTATTTATTGCAAAGAGATGGAAAGAGGTAGTCCATCATCCATAAGTCCTTTTGTCCTCCTCAGATGCGTGTGCATGTGAGTGTGTATACAATGTCGTCAGGATCTTAAAATTGCTGCAAAGTGGAGCCAAGAGCAGTGTGACTATCTCACCTATGCAGTTGGCATCGTCTTGTCCAGCACCTATAGTACTTGGATGGACAATCTATCTGTGCAACCATGTAAAAACAGGCATGATCAGGACTTACTAACCAACAGAAACCTTTTTTTTTAAGTCAATGCCAATTTTATTGGGTTTATTAATTATGTACAATTTGATCTCTCCAACAAAGAGGAACACTTGCACAAGTGGGACAACAACAATAACTTTAATATTCATGTATGTTTAAGTCACATAGGAGGCAAGAATGAGTTAGGGTCTAATGACAGCAGCTATTGTGCACAGTCCTTCCTTTCAGGGGAGCTTTTAAAACTGTTGCCACAAAGAAGCTGTTCTCTTTCTTTAGCTCCAGCTGCCACTTATACCTCGTGCACAAGTAGGTCCATTCCTTTTGTATGGAAGCCCTCTTTTGTCTTTCTTGGACAAATCCACACTGATATAATAAAGTAATTAGGCTACACATGCACATGGAATGGGGAATCACACTGTGATTGCTTTGTCTGATTTAGGATAAAAGAAGAGAGACTCAGTACAACCGAGTTCTGTGCACAAATTTGCAGCAACTGAAATGGCAAAGTGGACGTAGTGTGGTCACATCATCAACTTTAAACGGCATACTGTTATCGCATAGTGAATAACGCGTGTACAACAATTCTACCAGGTATTTTTAAACTTATTCGAAATTAGAATATGTAATATTTTATTATCAGGCACTAAATTAAGAGAACATCCGCCATTCCAAGTTTTCAAGGCAGCAAATTGCACACTTAAAAAGAAACTCTCACATACCAGTGCACCTCTGGGAGCGTGTCTCTGATCAAACAGTTCTATTATATTAAACGGTTTCCTCTTTTGGTGACAAACTGTGAGACCAGAAAGCTCATTCTTTTAAATACAGGGAATGGGAAGTTGTTTCATCTGTGGCCAGTGTGGTGCTTGAGCCCAAAAGAGGCAGGAGAGTCAATTAGAGAAGAGAGTCAAAACAAATCAAATGCCAATGCTGAATTGGTCAATTTTTGTTTTCCCTTGGAAACCTTTGTGACTCCATCTGTTTAGAGCCACAGTTATCTTATGTAATCTTGGCATGGATGCAGGTGGCCTTTACAATCACTGTATCTCCCAAACACATAAAGTCACTTAATGTACTTTTCATCGTCATATAAATTCTTCAGTCGTTGGATATGTTTGCATACAACAGCAAAAATGCAATTTCATTGGGAAATGAAGTCGTAAATTGAGTATGACACAGTCTGTACAGGGGGTATGCTAGGAGGTGATTTCGCCAATATCTGTCATCCAAAACTGCTCGGAGAATGTATGAAAGCTCGGCCTTTTTGTTGATTGGACCCTGGTAGACGTGTGGTGGCAGCAGAGATGGCGCTCTCCATTTGCAGTGTTTAATTAAGGGGAGGAGGTGTGCACACTCCAAGCGTCGTGCAGAACAGTCACTGTGTGTTTGTACCCCAATTAAACTTTGTGCGAACAGCATCTGGGTTTTCAAAAACATTAAATAGAAATCTGTGCACGGTGACCCAGTAAACCAGCAGAGAGGATGTATCGTGGAGGCGACTCACTGACAGCAGCTCCTTCACTATGAAAGACCAGTCAGATTGTGAGTTTTGAAGGCAATTGGAATGCACTATAAGACAAATATCAACCAGGTGATAGATCGATACATCGGTTAAGGGGCACTGAAGACAATCTCAACTGACAATGGTATATTGCAAGGCACAACTTGGACTTCGATGAGTTCATCACAGAGCAAACGCAGAAACAAAGTCATAGACTCTCGCCTGCAGACCGACGGACAATTTTGAATAACCAGTTAACTTCAAATGTTTAATTTTGGACAGTGGGAGAAAAGAGAAGCAGCCAAAGATTCAGACAATTCCGCAAACTCTTTATGAATAGGTCCCCAGATGGACTTGAACTGGTGATGTCTGAAAACTGGCTGTGAACCAGAGGTGCTTACCATTTTTTTTTTTTTTTTGCAGTTCTGGAAGGTACATGAGTGAGTCACATGGAAATAAATGAACAGCATCCATGCTTTTCTCTTCATTGAGCTCCTGATATTTACCTATTTCCTTCTGTCATTCCAGTTTCTGCTACCTACCATCACTCTCTACACTATTAAAAATCCATTTGGTATTTCAGCATAACACGTAACACTTGCACTTGGCCAATTGAAAAACCAAAGTATCTTGATATTAGAAGCATGTTTTTCAGATCAGATTTAAGTGCTTTTACGACCGAATTTCTACCAAAGATGTTGAAGAGATTACATTAATAGATACTATAAATAAAACAATCTCCATAGGGACAGGATGGGAAAAAGGGTATTTGCTAACATGATAGCGACTTAACCACACTGCCCAGACAAAGGAAGAAGTTACTGAAAGAAAAAATAAAACTTTCTGATTTGAAGTTGATATTGATGAATAAGTAAACGAAACAAAACAAAACAAAACAAAAACAAAACAATTATCTGAACAGCAAAGAATGGCAAAAAGTTTTCTTGTATGATTCATGCCAAGGAAAACAGACTTTGTCCTCAAAAACTAACTGTTTCGATTTATTTGATTACACGTTGCAAAGCTTTCATTTTTCAGAAATAGCGTGCACTTGTGTGCAAAGGCAACTCAGCGTGCATGTACACATAAATATGTGTGCTTCCTTGCCAGCACACACACACATACACTCACACACACACACATATATATATATACACACCATAAGCTTTAAATGTTTCTTCTCAAAGGTGTGATTCATGCCCCTCCATCACTAGTGCACAATGGCAGGAGGAAAAGAATAAAAAACGGGAGGGTGGACAAAGAAAGTGAGAACAGGGAGGACACATAGAGAGTGTAACACATAACAAAAAAAAAACAAAAAAAAAGAAATATTTTCAGCCAAAGGCGTTCTCAAGAAAAAAGCTGGACATAAAATCTAAATAAGACTCGGAGGAAATAAACACAAAAAAAGTGGTGTAACTCCACACATAAGAGGGAAAAAGCAACAGAGAGCAGCAGCGATTGGAGGAGGCTAAACTAGCAGAGAGCCGGGCAAAACACAGTGTGAAGGAAGCTGCAGGAAAAGATGAAAAAAGAAAGGGAGCATGGGAAAGAGGCAAAGAGCGAGCTGTAAAAAACAACCAAAAAAAAGAGCGTAGTGTTTGAGAGTGCTTTACGCGGCGCTTGGGTGATGAAATCGTCAATGGCCCCCTGCCGCGGATCACTCTTTGAGGGTGTGCGTCCCCTCTTGCACTCAAACACACGCAGACATGCTGGCACATGGAAATGGACTTTTGCAGACAAACAAACCCAAAGGCACAAAAACGCAGCCTGGTCAACCCCCCCCCCCCCCCCCCAAAACCCCAAATCCCATCTTAATCGCCGTCCCAGGCTCTCCTACTGTTCTCTCATCATGTTGTTCCCCCTCCCGCACCCCTTTCATGCATAGCTTCCTCCTGTCTTCTCTCTGCTCTCCATCGCTCCTCACACTAAACATAAGGTGACAGTCTGGAGAGGGATGGATTGACACAGAGGGAGAGGAGTGGGGAGAGAAACGAGGGAGGCCAACATCTTGACGAGAAGAGGGTGAAATGAGACGGACATGAAAGGTTTTAAATGGAGAAAAAATGGAGGCTAATGACAGAGGTTCTTGTTTTTTCTTTTTTATGTCTCCAGTATTTTCCATGATTCACAATGGATATGTTAATGCATATACAGTCCGAAATACTAGACAACATGGCAACAGCTCAATCATCTGGAATGTCATGATGGGAAGGTTTTCCTCCAAATGTACTATTGTGTCTGAAAACATTAGCACATGCCAACGCTATGGGACTGACTTGTCATTGCATCCAGAGGCCACACAGTGGTATAGTGGTCAGCATTGTTAATTTAAAGCAAGATTATCACCTGTGCAATTCTGGGCTAGGAGGCTCTCTGTACGGATTTTGCAAGCTCTGCCTTGGCATGATTGAATTTTCACTCTCTTTTTCCATTGGTCAAATTGGCAACTTTAAATTGGCCCAGCGATTCAATTCGTGTGTGTGTGTGTGTGTGTGTGTGTGTGCGCGTGCGTGTGCGTGCGTGTGTGCGTGTGTGTTTCTCTGTACCTTTTCAGCCATAGTCAGCTGGGATTAGCAAACAGAATTCACAAATGAACCAAAACTAGATGGATGCAATGTGTTGCTTATCAAAAACATGTTACTTTTTTTCTTTTTTCTTGATTAACGTATAAATACTGAGAACAGTTGCGTTCAATTCATGTTTTCGGCCATTCGCAGCAGTCCGGGTTTTTAATAGGGCCACTTGGGAAAATGAACGGCCAAGTGAAAGGTCCAAAAGGCTTTGGAAGCTGTTGAGGAGAAACTGACAAGTAAAAGAAAAGCTTCACACGTGTACCTCATTTGTCATCCAAACCTACGTGTTGAAAAGTACAACTCTTCATCAAACGCCATTGGAAGCATACCATTACCTAAAATGTGCATGATGTAGCACGAAGGCATCCCTGAGGGCTCAAGCTCTAATCATGATAAACAGCGCACTGGGTAAACTTTGCACTTGAGGACCCATTTTGTTCCTTAACGTATTATTCTTACTGTGAGGAGGGCTGGAACGCTGTAGAGGAGATGACGTCAAGACGATTCCACAGCGGCTTGAACAGAATTTATCATTTTGCAATGACTTTCAACAGCAATAGAAAGCAGAATCCATCACGGTGGAGATACAAATTTATCTACCAGCAATGTGGCAACGGGCTCATTTTCCCTCTTACAGAAGAAACCCAGTGATTCTACATTTTTAAAGGAGAAAATGTGGCTTTTTTCCCCTCGTGATTGCACCGCGTAGATGTATAAAAACTCTGCTGAAAAGGATGCATTTGAGTAGCTTTGTGATTGACAAGCATCCTGGGAAACGTAGGAAAACCCACAAAATGCAAGGTAGCAGAAAGGAAAGACTTCCGATAAGCGGCATAATAAGCTCCACCGGCTCATCACCACATGGGTGTGAATATATAGGTCCATGCAACAGATGGGAAATGCAATTACAAGCTTGAATCAGAGGTGAAGTAGAGAGGAACACGTGAGCTGAAAGAGGAGGAGGAGGAGGAGGAGGAGGAGGAGGAGGAGAGTGACATGCTGACAGGGGATGAAGAGGAGGAAATATTCCTCTGATGGATCGGGAGAGATACGATTGACATTCTGCACGGTACTATTTTTGGGTGGCATTACGATTCAATACTTTTCCACTCTTTGACGGGTGGTATTATCTATTCTGCAGATGTGTGATGTTAAAAATGAGCTTCCTTTTGATGCTGGGTATTGACAAGTTTGGAGGATTTGAAAAGGAGCCTTGACATATATCAAAACACTATCTGTTAATCTCAGCTGAGCTCGTGGGCTGCTGTGGTGGGCTCGTGTTGACAAGAAGCTTACCATTGAATTAAGGCAAGTGCACACACGTCTGTGGCTTTTTTTTTTTTCCCTTCCCGAAGTCAGAAAGCACGAGTTAAAGGGAGGCTGATAATTCCCCTTTGTCAACATAATGAACACATTTTCAGTTGAAACACGATTCATTTAAGCCACGGTGACTTTTGCATCAATGTGACTCCAAACAATGAGGCTCCACTTTCTGGATTGAAAACGTAATGTCGAGAGCCATTTGCAAAGCACTTTTCATGCATTAACAAAAAGCAAATTGAGAAGAGTAAATATATGCCTCTGCAGCATAGCAAAGCGTGAACGTACAGTGCAGGAGTGCTTCATGGTAGTTTCTACATTTGTGCAGCTGTCCTGTGAAAACCTCAAAATGTTTCTCTGAAAGCTTCACTCCAATTTCAATCCCCGCAAATAATTTGTCTGATCCCAGAGGGGGGAGAGAAATAATTAAGACAAAGTAGGATGAGGGTAAAAACTGAACGGCAAATATGGGGCTTACAGTGCATGCAAAGTATTGTTTTCTTAAACCTCTCAAATCCTCTTATCAGACACACACAGAGGACAAAGCTGCTCTTTATGATGTACAAACAAGAGCACTGCAGGTTAAAGAATGGCTATAATACGCCGCTGTCGCACTGAAGTTTGGTGTCGTTATCGTGTTCTCGGGCTTACTGAAGATATTTCAGCCTGTTTACACTCAGCTTTTTGTCCTGTTGGGTCAAATGTCTCCTTAAGAGACTATGTACCTGTGATATGATCTTTAAATAGTAGTCCAATTATTCAAGATAGTGAGAGAGCGAAGCAGAGGAATTTGATGAAGACGAATTGGGAAGTTTGATCTAGAGGACTATTGGGGAATGTTATCAAAGCATATTATTGTCACAGAACATTATTTTAAGGAAAATGTATTGTTTTTTTTTTTTTTTTTAAGGGAAGTTAGAAGGATTAATATGGTGTTTTTAATTACTGAAAAAACAAGGCACAGTCGAGCAGCTGCAATCACATAAGCACGGAACAGTATAACTCTCCCAAAACTTCAATGTTTATTCCGCTGAACTTTATGTATCAAGGGCATGGATGGCAAAGGCTGTGCTTATTGATAATTGAATCTCAACAAGTCTGTAATGACACATCGCTATAAGCTTGACCAAAATAATCGAAAGTGAGTTCAATTTAATAGAAGGCCCTTTATAGATTATTATAGATGTATGTTTCTTTCTTTAAACATTACATTACTGTACAATTGGATCTCATAAAGGGTTGCTTGTTTGGATGTTGTATCAGAAATGACATGAATGCTACATTCCAATATGGATAGTGTATATGGTTATATTGAGATTGCCAGTAGAATCTACTGCTTCCATAAATTAAATGTCGAGATGGCGTGGGTCACTTTTTTACATTTTATATAATGGCCAAACTGTTTGGGAAAAGGGTGGTATTAAAAAAAAAAATATATATATTTTTTGAATGCTGGATGCAAGAATAATTGAAGATTCTCGCTCCAGCTCGTAGCTTGTATTTGCTTGTTATCGGCTGTTTGGTCACTGCTGGTTTGATTGTTGTATTCAAAAGTACAGAATACAGAATGTCACATTTCCATAATATCGGCTTGTTTCACAATTGTTAGCAGTATCTACTTCAGTTAAAAATAAAGAATCAAAAATACTGGTTGTCACTTTGAAATGCTGTCCCAATGTTTGTTGAATGGAAAAAAAATACATAATGCCACATTAATGTGTCCTAAATTGTGGTTTTATTCAGATTATATATAGTTGTGGAATTGGGGCTTGTACATGAAGCTACATGGTAATACTGTCACCTTATATAACCACACTATTGTAAAGCTTGTTCGCAGTATTAACCAGAGTTAGAAAAAGAGTCTTGCACTTAAAACCTGCTTTTATATTGCCAGCAATGTCAAGTTCTACATACTTGTAAGAGGCGGGCACATCTGACTGCTTACACACAGTAATTAACCTCCACAGAAAAAAAAAAAAAATCTGTCTGCAGTCACATACATTTATCTTTAAAGTCAGGATTTCAAAGTGACAGAGAAACATAAACATGCGAGGTAAATCATTTTAACGTCAGTTTAAACAAACTACTTTCACCCACCATTAAACACATTTAACACACGCTGCCAGGTTTCCTTTGCTGCGCCACTGTTTCTTCTACAAAAAAAAAAAAAAAAGAAAAGAAACAGGTTCATAATTCAGCCAGTGGAAATACATTTGAGGCCGTGCTATTTCGGGAATTCAAAGGATATGTTTTCAGCTTTGCTCACTATTTGGAGATGATGACAGTAAACAAAGTGCCGTGGCGCCATTTCAAGGTGTCTGAACCTTAATTACGTTTTTAATAAACTCCTTGGAATGCACGCGTGTGTGTTTTTATGCACACAAATTATCCACCAGGAAAGGCTTTTTATGTGTGCTGCCGTGCTTCTCGCCTTTCACTGAAGGGTAATTTGTGGACACAGAGGCACTGCAACACAAATACGCAGATACCGGGACACACACACACACACACACACACACACACACACACACACACACACACACACACACACACACACACACACACACACACACACACACACACACACACACACACACACACACACACACACACACACACACACACACGCGCGCGCGCACGCGTGAACGCACACGGCTGGCCAGATGCTCCATGGGCCGTATCTGGTGAACTCTGAGACGCGCTGATATAGAAGTTTCTAATGGCCATCATTAATCACATGATACTAAATCACTTTAGAGATGGAGAGGGAGGGAGAGAGGGAAAAGGAAATAAAATGGGAAATAGGAGAGAAGGTAAGAGAAAGTGAAAATGAATCTAAGGAGGCAATCAGGGAGTGAAAGCCATGAGAGGACCAGGCAGGAAAGACTGGGGGATCAATAACTGACTATGATAACACTAACGCTACAAAGCTCACACACACATACACAAACACACCCCCACTCACACACACACTTTATTTTATGTTTTGTCCACTCTCAATACCAGCTCAGAGTAGCAGTGGCGATGTATTACATTATGTGTAGCCCTTAAGATTATGCTTTAAGATAACCCAGTTCCGGGCAGGCAATTTTCTTTTAACAAATAACACCATAATTCAGGCGAGCTTTGCAATAACACTATTCATGACAATGTTATTTAATACCGGGAGGAAGAAAAAAAAAAGATCCCACATTAATAACTGTTTCGACACAGTGCCCACATCAGTGCCCAGTCTGGTGGAGATAGTGGAGCAGCAATCTTATCATGTTATTTTTGTGCATGTCTTTGAAAATATTTTGTTTGATTTGTGGTGTTATATCATAGGTTCAGTCATTTATTTCTTTATTTTTCTAAGTTTTGGATTTGGATCTTATCTGTCGACAGACTAAACAAAACTCACTCTTGTGTATTTGAACACATATTGCATTTATGTGATGTCACACAGCACTGATGTGGTTTGTCTGTTGGCTGTTAGGGACTTAGACTATTGGGTTCCTCTCACATGTTCTTTTTTTCCAGCTCTCTTAGCCCACAACAAGTTACATGCATTTACTGTTTTGGGGATATAATTCCCAATCCAGACATATTATCAAGTTGTGGTAGTTCAGTGTGTCTGTTTGAAGAAAATCTTACTGCAGCATCAAACAGCAGCAGGGCTTAGATGTGTGTCTTCAAAGTCCTAATGTCAGCATAAACAACTTTGTTTAACAATTTGTAGTACTTTGAAACTGACAAGAGATATCTCAGATAGAGGGGTGCAATGTATTTTTGATGGAGAGCCCACATCAATTCATCCCATTTTAACATCGCTTTGTTATAGTTCAGGGTAGTGAGGGAGATGAAGCTGATCCCAGATGACTATGCGTGAAGGCAGGACTGATCCTGGACTCAGAGAGATCATCATTCACATTTGCTCCTGACCAAGTATCCTCATATCTTTGGACAGTGGGAGAAAACCAGATCACCATGTGAAAGCCCAAGCATAGACAGGAAGAACTTGAAAACTCCAGACAGAAAGTCTCCATTCCAATGTGAGACCATTTATCCACACTATATAATGCCATTTCCATTGTTGTCGTCGTCCATCTATTCATGCGTGTGCAGAAGAACTTTTTACTACACCTGTGCTGCGCATATGAAGCAGCATCTCCACTCCTAAGCATTAATGAAAATTTCCACGTTGGAAGCCATTTTCAAAAGACTTCATTTTCAGTATCTGAGCACCATTGTCACGTAAACAGACACCCAAAACACAACAAATATTTTCACTTCCACAGGCTTGCTTCCCAAGCCAATAATGTATTTTTTGTTGTAACTTTAACCTTATATATTTTACTTTGGAGATGTTAAAGTATAATCCAGCAGAGCACGTCTGGATCATGAGCTGTAAGACACAACCGACCTCTATAACAGCGCAGAGCAGTGGCTGGCGGTGTGTGGCCAGACCAAAGGTAGCATCCATATCATTAGCTGTGCAGACGTTCGTACACGTCCCGTTCCTAAACAGTCAACAACGCTAAGGAGAAACACATCAGCTTTGAACGTGACCCAAAACAAAAAATAGGCATGCATCGGCAGGGCTGCCGTCGGAATGAGTAGTTTCGCTGTGTGCGCGTTTGCGAGCACATCACGTAAACCACTTTGTGAAGGGTAAATGACTGGTTTTGATAGTGCCAGAGGAAATTCCCCAGTCAGATTATATACAGATCAATTTTCATGTGGGTTTGGGGGTAGTCAGACGCCGCTATGCGTTTATCACCGCTTGCTCTCGAATGAGCACAACCACATGTTCAACACCCCAAATATCAACATACAACCAGCAAATTAAATGGATTACGTTCCATGTCAGGGAGTCTTGTCCTGTGTTGTGTGTGCCACTGAGAAATATTATCTGTTTGACCTGATTTTTTCCCCCTTGAAAATCAATAGCGAAGTAAACACGATTATCAAAACCACATCATTTGATTGCTGTGGTTCATTGAAAGTCATATACAGTATGTTTGCGCGGCTCAAGAGATGCACTATATCTTTACTGCAAAGTGGAATTATTGAATTCACTTAGCACTCGGTGGTTTCCTCCGCATTTCAAGTATTTAGCTTGTGATTTACAATGAATATGACATAGATGCAGGGGGAAAACTGTTCCTTTCCTTTTAAGACAAAAGCAAGGTCAGGTGCAGTGAGAAATCGGTGCGTAGGCAAAGGAACATGAAGTGACTCTTCCAAGAGCTGCATTTTCAATTCATGAGTGAAGACAGGGAGCGACTGTCAGTCTTACTCAGAGCAGGGGAGAGTCGCTACCCCACCGGAGAGCAAAAAGCTGATAAGAGGTGGAGCAATGACACGGTGGCTTCAAGAGAGGCAGACACAAGTGCGCAGAGGCTGCATAGCAGAGCTCTGATGCATTACGCTGGTGCAACCTAAAAACCTTTTATGGCTCAGCAAAGGTTTTTTAATGTGAAAGTAGAGGGGCCAACTGCAGCCAATGGTGCGAGAGAGGGAAGGCCGGGCGAGGTGGGGCGCAATCATGAATGGATTACTGTAAGAAAGCTAGACAGAAGTCCGTCTGGCTGCCAGTTCGTCTTAGCAGCCAACTGTGGTAGCAAAACATCCCCCAGGGCCTGAAAAGCAGTTATCAAACAGAGCGTTATATAAGACGTATCTGTAAAACTGTTGGAAGGGACTCTCCAAAGGCACTCGAGGTTGACTATTTTTCAAAATACATCTCAAGTCAAGTGCACTTAGTAATGAGACAAAAATAAATGACCAAGGGTGCTTCCCGACATGAAATTTCTCCCTGCAAAGTAACCAAATCTAAACTTACTCATATTAGCCAGACAAGGAGCAACAAGTCCGTGAATCAGCCAAATGCCTTACATATCAAAATATGCAAAACATCTGTTTTGACATCATTATAAGGAAGACTATAGATAACGGTGAAGTCATAATAACAGAAGTTAGTGAAGAAAGATATTGGTGTCACTTCCAGTGTTGTTTGTAAGAAGCCTTAACTTCATTTAAAAGCAACAATCTGGCTAACACCATGATAGCCTTCAGCCTTTCAGCCTATGAGGCCATTATGCAACTGCATAAAATAACTTCCACTTTCCCTCAAAGCCAATAATCCCCCTTCAATGACTTAGCTTTACCTTCATTTTCAGTTTAAATATCTTTTAACACTTTTCGCCTTAAGGGATGTTGTAAGTAATGATGTATGAAAGCGTGATTCTTACGTGTTTCTTTTTAAAGCTGCACACACCACCCTTCACTTTGCGATCATGACTTGTACGTCGGGCACCTGTCCAGCTCTCTACATCCAGCAGACAATCGACAGAAATGAAAAATTGTTGTCATGTAAAAACCTCAAATGAATAATTCATTTTTCTTCCCTCTCAGACAGCAGACACCATCTCCCATGAAATGTGTCCTTAGCCTGGAAACAAGTTAGACCACTGAGATTGAATCCTGTAATGACACTGGCGGGCAGATATAATAAGCTTTCATAATACCTTTTCTGAAAGGGTATTTGATGCTGGAGGTGTTTGATGTCAGCCAGTCATTAACCCAGAGGTTGCAGGATCAAGACAGTGACGACAAAGCGGAAACGTTCCGCAAATGGCGAAGCAGAATTTAACACGGGGAAAGTGATGGAAGACATTAAAGAAAAGAAAAAAAACATCCCCACTACCATACAATTATAATCAGCTTCAAATTTTATGACACTACCCTGAAAGAAATCTAACATCTGCGTTAGAGTGCTACTAAATTGTTCTTTTTTTTTCTACTTATTGAATTGTGTTATTCTTGAGTAAAAAAGCTGCATTATAAAATGCTAACTTCAAGTCAGATCCTTCCATTAAGTTTGAAATGGCGGCCACACCCAGCTGTAATAAGCTTTGCATTTATAACTAGTAGACAATTAAGCCATAGCAAGATATGTTTAAAGTGTGCACACAGAGGAAGTGGCTCCACGTAGAATAATTCATTCATGTGTGTCCAGATAAGAGGCACATTTTTTCCCCCATACTTCTGAAGATTTCTTTGTGTTCTCGCATCTTAAATTGTGTGTATGTGTGTGTGTCTGTGTGTGTGCCCATGTACTTTAAAAGTGATTGAGCGTCTGTCTCTCTCTGGGAGTGTTATGTATCTAATTGCTGTATGCTTTAATAATTTACATCCCTTACTCTCTGATGCCCATCATTAAGAAATGAGAGAATTACCCCCAAGCTGCGTGTGTGTCCATGGATGGTATGAATGTGTGTGTGTGTGTGTGTGTGTATGTGTATGTGCGTGTGCGTGCACTCACTGGTGAGCTCATATGTCCTTGAGAACAAGCATGCTTGTGCAAATCGTTTGGAAAGTTAGCGCTGCACACAAGTGCTCTACTTGTGTATGTGTGAGGTATCGCAGTATGTCAAAGTGCTCTTGTGCACGTGTGTGTGGTGTGTGTGTGTGTGTGTGTGTGTGTGTGCGCGTGTGTGTGTGTTCTCTGAACCTCTTCCGACCATTACGGTAAGTGTACATTATTCATTGTGGCCTGCCAAGATCATTATCAACAGAGAGCAAAGATGGACAGGAGGAAATGAAAGGCTGCTTGGTTGGAGGAGAAACTCAAGCATGCTTTGGCCCCTGTGAGATAAATGACACAACGCTTCACCTTTTGTCACCTACTCCAGCTTAACCGTACTGTATTTTATCTGATTTCTTGGTTTCCGGCCACTTGGAAACATACGCTCTTTACTATTCTCCTCCAGTCTGGAAGCGCGCAGCTTCATACATTTTCCTACTGTGTGACAACATATCAGCTTAACTGAAGATAAATACTGTACCGTGCTTGTACCAATAAGTAAAAAAAAAAAAAAACACTGTCTGTGTGACCCCGGCCTAACCCCTGTCCTCCCCCGTCCTCAAGCCTGCGGCAACATTTTTAGTATTACTTAAAATCACACAGTGTATGACGTTACACTGAGAACTTGGGGTGGGGAGCGTTTTCCACCACATTCAATTATAGCTACTAAAAGAGAATTAGTACTGCAGAAAGCACTTTATTTAACAGGTAACTGTAGAAGAATTTCCTTGGAGGGAATTGAACTGGAATCTTTCTTCGCTGATTAACTGCGGCCAATATTTTCCATTGAACTGCAAGTGTAACTTACATCTCAGTCAGTGCAACACGCCACTTTAAAACTGTTAAAGGCAAACACAAAATTCATTCAGATTCCACTTAGAAATACTAGAACTTGGACCCTATTCAGTGGTGTTGTGGCTTGTTCCTCTCGTTAGGCTGTGAACGGAATTTAGATAAAGCAGGTAAAGTAAGGAAAAGCTGAATGTCTGCAACTCTTAAGACATTTGTTTAAAAAAAACAACAACAATGTTTTCTTTGAATTTTTATATTGTTTGGTGGTTGAACGAATCTGGCTCATTTGAGCCTCTTGGTTGGTTTTGGCTCATGAGTCTTATATTTGACAACCTCAACAGAAGATTGCAAGTTATCACAAATATACACAAATAGACAAGAACCTGCTATCGGATTGATGATTACATGCCACAATAATTAACTTTCACTTTGTGTTAAACAAAGCAAGCACTTTTTGCCTTTAAATGTGACCTCAATTGGCTTTTGTATTTTGAAAACATCAGCTTGTAGCTTTGACTCATGTTACATTAATGAATTGCACGTCCGACACAACAGTGCAGTGTTATCGTTAATTCTGTCTTCATTTCCCAAAAGCATTTCCCGCACTGTCCAGTATCTCTCTTTTCATTGTAAGTCACTGCGCGAAAATACCGTTGGGAAAATCTGCCTAAAGCAAAACTGAATTAGGTTAATTATTTCTTAATGAGCTTTAGAAAGATAACACAATGGGACTGCGGCGGCGAGACAGTGTTTTTCAATTCAATGCTTTAGTTTAAAAGAAATTAGACAAATGAAAAGGACAGACACGAGACAATGGCGGAGGAGGGACAATTCAAATATTGTATGTTGTGTGAAAGATAAAAGAGGAGGAGGAAATCCAATTGGACATATGTGGAGAGCCTGAGGCGGACAAATCCAATTTGTATTTCAGATTTAATGCGAGTTGTCCATGTTGCAATTTCTAAATGACCACAGTGAATGTGAGTGATTACACAGGGTAAACATCTGCTGCCATTATGACACCGCTTTGTTGGAGGAGCAATTCAGTCATGCGTGAACATGCTGAGTGAGGACATGTTTCCTATCAGCGGCGTCCCATTAGCAGACACTCGGTTCAGGCCGAACAGCCAATCAAGGTAAATATATTTGTTGTCAGACCCTCTTTGTATCAATAGGCAGAGCAAAGTCAGAAGCACATAAAAGCACAACTAGTGAAAGAATGATGAGATTTATATTCACTGTATGAAGCGTGCAATCCAAAGGTTGTGAAAATGCTCATTTTTATATCTCATTCCCAACTTTTAACTCCAAATCGCTCATCTGAAAAAGTAAAACTATGTTTTAAAACAATCTACTTGACCACTACTGACGCCTCTGTAGTTAATTGGTCATGTAAATTAATAGAATTATAGA